>NC_059072.1:147089567-147462315 GCF_020497125.1 Mauremys mutica | reverse complement strand
GGAGAAAGGGAACAGGAAAGGTAGGGATATTACTGAATGCAGGATCTCAGCAGTACTAGATGTCAGGATAGCACATATTGCAGCCCATTGGAAAACATAATCCCAACTATACATATAAAATGATGGGGTCTAAATTAACTGGTCCCACTCAAGAGAGAGATCTTAGACTCACTGTGGATAGTTCTCTGAAAACAGTCACTCAATGTGCAGAGGCAGTCAAAAAGCGAACAGAATGTTGGGTATCATTAAGAAAGGGATAGATAATAAGACAGAAAACATCAAATTGCCTCTATATAAATCCATGGTATGCCCATATCTCAAATACTGCATGCAGATGTGGTCGCCCCATCTCAAAGAAGATATAATGGAATTGAAAAAGGTTTAGAAAAGGGCAAAAAAAATGAGAAGTGATATGGAAGAACTTCTGTATGAGGAGAGATTAAAAAGACTGGGGCTTTGGCTACACTTAGCGCTTCAAAGCGCTCCACCTCCCTGTGGGGATTAACGTACAGCACTGGGAGCCGTGCTCCCAGCGCTGGGGCTTTGACCACACTGGCGCTTTGCAGCGCCGCAATTTGCAGCGCTGGAGAGGGTGTTTTTTCACACCCTGCTGCAGCGCTGCAAATTTGCAAGTGTAGTCAAAGCCTAAGACTTTTCAGCTAGGAAAAGAGACGAAGGGGGGAGAGGAGAGAGGGCTATAAAATCATGACTGGCATGGAGAAAGTAAATAAGGAAGTGTTATTTACTTCTCATAACACAAGGACTAGGAATCACCAAAAAATGTATAGGCAACAGGTATAAAACAAACAAAAGGAAGTATTTCTTCACACAATGCACTGTCAACCTGTGGAACTCTTTGCCAGAGAAGGTTGTGAAGGCCAAGACTATAACAGGGTACAAAAAAAGAACATGATAAATTCATGGAGGATAGGTTCATCAATGGCCATTAGCCAGGGTGGGCAGGGAAGATGTCTGTAGCCTCTGCTTGCTAGAAGCTGGCAAAGCATGACAGGTGATGGAGCATTTGATGATTACCTGTTGTGTTCATTCCCTCTGGAGCACCTGGCATTGGCTGGGTGGACCTCTGGACAGACCCAGTATGGCTGTTTTTTATGTACTAGGGAACTGATTGAGTCCAGTGTAATGGGAGGGAGCAGGAAAATCCCTGGGTGTGGAGAACACTGAGAAATTAGAAGCTATAATTCAGGAGCAACAGACTCTAATTAGTCTTGGAAAGCAGGGCTGGTCTACACTGGGGGGGAGGGGAAAATCGATCTAAGATATGCAACTTCAGCTACGTGAATAGCGTAGCTGAAGTCGAAGTATCTTAGACAGATTTACCTCTCATCCTCACGGCGCGGGATCGACATCCGTGGCTCCCCCTGTCGACTCCACTACTGCCGTTCGCGCTGGTGGAGTTCTGGAGTCGACGGGAGCGTGTTCGGGGATCGATATATCGCGTCTAGATGAGACGCGATATATCGATCCCCGAGAAATCGATCGCTACCCACCGATACGGCGGGTAGTCTAGACGTACCCCAGAATGTGAAAAATAAGAATCAGGGTCTTGTGACTTTGGGAATGAGGGACTCAAAAATCCAAGGAGCCTGCAGAGAAGAGAGATTGTGGCTATTTCACCTGGTGATGCGGGAGCAAGACTTTCCATGTCTCAAGAAGTTTTGTTACCAACCTAAGCCATTTTCACGCATCTGGTGTGAAATCCAGATCAGTGAGGAGTTGTGTTGTCTGTAATCCTGAGTGAGATTCAGTGTTCTGCTGCTGGAGCTCCTCTGTCTGGATACCCCCAGCCAGCATTCAAGGATGCACTGAGTGTCTGTGTGATAAGTAACCCTGGACCAGCAGCTCTGACTCCAGCAACCTGTTTGCTACACCCCAAGCCCATTCTAGTCCGGGTGGAGTAGGCTCAGGGTTTGAGTGAAGGTCAGGGGTAGGAAGCTTCTGTTCATTACGCTAGACCTAATCCCCCATTTTACTTGAGCAAAGAGGAGATATTTGACAGTGTGATACTGCTCCTGTGCTCTGATCCCAAAGTTTTCTGCAGCAGGGGAGAGTCTCTGGCAGTGTGTGTGTCACTGGTATATTGGGTTGATGCTGAAAGAGGACAGAGTAGAGGTGGTATTGTGAAGGTGGCATGAACCTTAACTCTTCATTTCCACTTCCAAGAACAGAGAGTACAGGAATCGTTACCCAGCGAGGTCACATTCTCATAGTTCTCCTGCATGACGGCTCTGTAGAGGGCTCTCTGAATGGGGCCCAGCAGAGCCCACTCTTCCCTGGTGAAATACACAGCCACCTCCTCAAAGGTCACTGGCCCCTGAAATAGCACGAGTCCAACACTCAGTACCTGCTATCCCACTCACACTCCAAATCAAATGGGAGCTCTGGTAGATCACAGTCAACAGAGTCCCACCCCAGCCCGCTCAGAGCATCCTGGAAATATCAGGTTAAGGGGATGAAGAGAGAGCCCCTCGTCTCTCCCAGCAGATCCATCACACACCTACTAGCCACAGACTGATACAGGAGATGGAGCCCCTAGCAGAGTCCAGGGAGAGTTCCATGGATGGAAGCCCAACACCTCCTCATTGTGAGAAGCTGCATTTTTTCAGCCCCATGAAGGTGGGTTATTTTCTGTTGAACAAACTAGAGCATTTCCACCTGCTAACCTCATGGGTCTGTTCCTAGAATCTAGGCCACTTATTAAACAACTCCCAGCAGGTTTGCCACACCCTGTCCTCCTCCCTTTCCCACCCTGTGAATTTCCTGCCCCGCTTCAACCTCCAAACCAGACTGTGCAAATCTTTCCATCTCTAGTGTATTTGCTGTCCCTCTCCCTCCTGCAGAAACCCACCAGCAACCCCCCCAATAATCCCTACCTGAACTTGCTCCACTGCAGCCATTTTTCTCCCCTGTCCCACAGGAGGATGGGATGTGCTGGAGTGAAACAGGGATGTCACTCTGCAGCCTGGGAGGGTGAGAAGGGTAATTGTGAGGGTTTCAGAATAGGCTTTAGTTCATTTTACATCATGATCCTCCCAGGCCCTTTCCTTGCGGACAGACATCCTAGAGTCTGCCATGCTGGGAAAATGCTTAATCTCTTTATTAGAGTGTAGACCTGCCCCCTACTTCCAGGCTAAGCCAACACAGAGATTTTTAGCCTCCCTTCTCCCTCCCCCAATCCCAAAACAAAGACTGAACACAATGCTAGAAAAAGAGCAGAACCAAAGGAGTCACTGTGTGGGATTCTCTTGGACACTGACCCCACAGCAGCAGGAATATGCAGTCAGGAACTGGCTTTTTCCTCTGTCTGATCCTTTTCTTGTTCACTGGAATGTGATTCTGCCCAGGGATCATAAACCCATAGACTACCAGGGCTGGAAGGGACCTCAGGAGGTCACTTAGTCCAACCTCCTGCTCAAAACAGGGCCAATTCCCAATTTTTTGGCCCAGGTTCCCTAAATGGCCCCCTCAAGGATTGAACCCACAACCCTGGGTTTAGGAAGCCAATGCTCAAACCTCTAAGCTATCTCTCCCCCCATCCTGCAATACCTGCATCTGGGTGGATTAGAGAGCTGGAAATCTCTCCCTCCACTCATTTCCATCACTGCCCCTTTCAGTCTCTCCTTCCTCTGTCCTCTTTCCTTGCCCCTCTGGCTGGGAAAGTCCCATTCCTGGGAGCTTTGTCTCCCATGGCTGAATTTTCTCCTAGCAATTGCTAATGAAAGGAGAAACGAGGGGGGGCTGTTTGTGCAGAGTCACTTTCATGCCAGTCCCTAGCACTTTCCCTGATAACAGAGAATTTTATATTGCTAGTTAGAAAAGGGGGACTGTTTGACTGGATTTTATACCACTGTCCAATACATAAACAGAAAGTGATAGTTCCCCCCTCCCCCCACCACCATGCACATGGGTAGCAGGGAGCCTTTTGAAGAGCTGCTTTAAGAGGGCAAGGGAGGGGACAGTAGTGGGGGATGGGCAGGTGACTGGAAACTGGTGGCTGGAGGCAAGTGTGTTGGTAATTACGGGGCAGCAAGTAGGATTAGGAAGCCGGGGTCTGGGAAGTCCCCATAGGGAACATGGGCTCCTCCCTTCCCCACGCTGGCAGAGAACGTGGCTGGAGGCAAGTGTGTTGGTAATTACGGGGCAGCAAGGTCCCTGGATGAGGGAGGAGACAGTAGTGGGGGATGGGCAGGTGACTGGAAACTGGTGAGACAAGGACAAATCACTGCAGATAAAATGGGTAGGAAAATGCCCCTCAGAGAAGATTTTAAATTGACATTTGAGAATTATGGAGAGACCGGGGGAAATCAGGAGAGACGAGAGAGAGGATCATTGGGGGTGGGGGTGGGAATCTCCCCGGATTTTATAGACCCGTGTGAGACACTGAGCGAGAAAAGGGGCAGAACTAGAGAGGATTTGTATGGGGGTGGGGTGAGAGGCAAGTGGCACAAACAGGGACAGGATCCAATTAACTCCCCTCCCCCCTTCCCCCCACCCCGGGAATTTCCTGGCTCCTCAGAGACAGTTCAACCCCCCCCCATCGACCTCCCCCCCGCAACTTCTCCCCTCCCCGCCCAACACCCCACGGGGACCCCCCGCCGGGCCCCCGCCTCTACTGCAGCTCCACTGGGGCCGAGGCAGCTCCGAGGCTTCTCCCAGGTCCCCGGGGCAGAGAGTCACTTTCCCGCCCGGCCTCAGCGCCCCACCGGGGTCTCTCACTCACCAGGTGACCCGCAGACGACTGCTGCAGCTTCGCTCTCCCACCCACCGGCTGGGGCTTGTACGGAGCATGCGCACTTACAGCTCCCTTGCCTGGGACAGAGAGCGTGAAAGCGTTCCCGGAGCAGGCTGGGAGATGTAGTTCCTGACTCTCTCTGGAGCGGAAGTGACGTCGGCGGGGGAGGCGGAGCCGGAACCGGGGCCGGGCTGCGAACGCGCGCGGGGCTCTGCGGGTCTGCCTGGCTCGTGCGGGGCCGTTGGCGCCTCTCCCGGGGCCGGAGAAGCGTTTGTGCTGTTGGAGCTCTGGGCATGCGCAGATCGCGGCAGGTGAGAGCCCTTCATTAACGTGCCCGGCCCGGGCCCTGCTCCCGCTGGAGCCGCCCCGGGCTCTGCCCGCCCCGCTGCGGAGCTGCAGCCTCCAGGTACCGGCCCCTCGGGGGCGGGGCCGGGGCCGGGCGGTGACTCTGCCTCAGTGTCCGTGGGGGGGACCCGGCATCTCGCAGCGCCGGGATCTGCTCCCTGGGGGGTAGCGCCCGCGGGGGGCTCGGAGCTGCTGCCCCCGCAGGAGCCCAACGCCCCCGGGCCCGGCCAGGCTCTGCCCTGGGGCCCCACGAGGGGGTCCTGGGGGGAGGGGACTGGCCCCATGGGGGTCCCTGCGTGGGGCCGGAGGGGGGGGGAGAGAGACCTGGGAAAGGGGCGGGTGGAAAATGTCTGTGGGGCCGGGACATGGCTGGCGGACCAGAAGAGCCGGTGACCCACGAGGAGCGGGGAGAGAAAGGGGGGGCTGAGATCCCCTCGGATTTACCGCTGCCCCCTCCCGTGGGGACCCCCCGTCCTGCCCCCTTTCTCTCTAGAGAGCAACGAGCAACATCCAGGGCGACCCCCCCCTTCCCTCAAATCCCTGCGAAGTTCCCTGTTCCCCTCCCCCGATTGTGCCCCATTTTCTCTCCATTTCACCAGTGTCCAGCTCTCATTGTGGCTGGTGGGGGCTCTGAGGGGTATCTGGGGTCCCTGGCCAGGGACTCTGGGGACTGGGTGCCAGGGAATAGTTGCCGGAACCCTGGCTGTGGGGTCTGGGTACTGGGGGTGTCCGGGGGCCGCTACTAACCATGATACTGCTCCCTGATCGGTTTGTGCCAGCATCCTGGCTCCAAGCAGTGCCAGGCAGTTCCAAGCCATATGCCCAGTCACCATGATAACTTTCTATCCATTTATCAAACACTGAGGTGAAATCACAAATTTTTCTTTTCTTCCCTCTTGAAAACTGCAGGAACTTCCGGTTCCATTGGGAATATTCATGTCCCCCAGTCTTTGTCCTAGATCTGGGGGGTGAGGGAGGTGGGTCAGCACTGCCACACAATGGTTTCTTCCACAGCATTCTGGACTCATTCTTTCTGAAATCTGGTTTCATTGAGACCATTGTTAATCTAGAGTCATTGCATAGAGAGATAAGGAGTGACTCCAGATGGACAGTGGGGCAAATGAGATCAGCAATTCTCCCTGTGACGAGGGGCTCTCATTAGCTGCTCTCCCCAGAGAGCTAAAGGAGGGAAGCTGCTCAAATGCTCTGTCCCTCTCTGCTCAGGATATTGGGGTTCAGCTTCCTGGGTCAGACTCTACAGCCTGCATTGTAATCTGGGAGATCAGGCTTAACTGCTGCTGCTTCCTCAGCAAGGGCTGTGTGCTGGGGTGTGACCTTAATTAAAGCTGCTTCTCTGCCTGGCCCAGGGGATGACTTTCTCCAGCTGGTCCTAGCCCCCTAGGGCACCCCTGGGCCCTGTTAATACTAAATTCTGAGCCAGAGACTCCAGGTAACTGAAAGACCTCAGGGAAAGTCCTGGGGACTGGCATGAAAGTGACTCTGCACAAACAGCCCCTCCTCATTTCTCCTCCCATTAGCAATTGCCAGGAGAAAATCCAGCCATGGGAGAGCAAAGCATCCAGGAATGGGACTTTCCCAGCCAGAGGGGCAGGGAGAGGGGACAGGGAAGGAGAGACTGAAAGGCGCAGTGGGAGAAATGAGTGAGGGGAGAGATTTCCAGCTCTCTAATCCACCCAGACACGTGTATTGCAGCATCCCTGGGCAGAATCACTTTCCAGTGAACAAAAAAGAATCAGACAGAAGAAAAGCCAGTTCCTGACTCCATATTCCCCCTGCTGGGGTGTGGCTACTGTGGAGTCAGTGTCCGAGGGAATCCTCCACAGTGACTCCTTTGATTCTGCTCTTTTCAAGTCTTGTGTTCAGAGACTTTGTTATGGGGTGAGGGGAGGGAGAAGGGAGTTTAAAAATCTCTCTGTGGGCTTAGAGATCAAGCATTTTCCCAGGATGGCAGAATCTAGGATGTCTGTCATGATGTGAAACCCCCACAACTGCCCTTCTCACCTAAACAGGCTGCAGAATGACATCCATGTTTCGCTCCAGATCATCCCATCCTCCCATGGGAGAGGTAAGAGAAATGGCGGCAGAGGAGCCTGTTCAGGTAGGGATTATTGGGGGTTGCTGGTGGGTTCCTGCAGGAGGGAGAGGGACAGCAAATACACTGGAGATGGGAAGGTTTGTGCAGTCTGGTTTGGAGGTTGGAGCGGGGCAGAAAATGCACAGGGTGGGGAAAGGAGGAGGATAGCTTGTGACAAACCTGCTGGGAGTTGTTTAATAAGTGGCCCAGATTCCAGGAACAGACCCATGAGATTAGGAGGTGGAAATACCCTAATTTGTGCAACAGAAAATAACCCACCTACATGGGGCTAGGAAAACTGACCAGACTCCCAGTGCTGGAGCCTGACCTGATTACCCAGCGACTGCTGTGAGATATGAAGGGGGCACCCACCAGTGAGGTTTAAGGTAGATTCCCCTCCCTTCATATCCAGCTCCTCACAATGAGGAGGGTGTTGGGCTTCCTACCAGGGAGCTCTCCCTGGTCCCTGCTAGAGGCTCCATCTCCTGTATCAGTCTGTGGCTAATTGGCATGTGATGGATCTGCTGAGAGAGATAAGGGGCTCTCTCTTCGTCCCCTTAACCTGGTGTTTCCAGGATGCTCTGAGTGGGGTGGAGGTGGGACTCTGACTGTGATCCACGCAGAGCTTCCATTTGATTGGCTCCTCTCCCCCACAAATAGTGGGAGTGTGAGTGGGGCATCAGCTACTGAGTGTAGGACTCTCTTTCAGGGGCTGGTGACCTTCGAGGAGGTGGCTTTGTATTTCACCAGGGCAGAGTGGGCTCTGCTGGACTCTGCTCAGAGAACCCTCTACAGAGACGTCATGCAGGAGAACTATGAGAATGTGACCTCGCTGGGTAAGGGTTCCTGTCCCCTCGGTTCTTGGAAGGGGAAATGGGTTCACGCCAGCTCCACAATGCCATCTCTGCTCAGTCCTGTTTCTGCATCACCCCAATATGCCAGTGACACACTCACTGCCACAGACCCTCCCCTGCTGCAGAACACTTTGGGAACAGAGCACAGGAGCAGTATCGCACAGTGTCAAATCACCTGTTTGTTCAAGTAAACTTCTTTGAGATGGGGCGACTACATCTGCACACAGTGTTATGCCCCTACAAAGCACACGGAATCTTTATAGCGGAAGGTAAATACACAGCATTTATTGAGAATAAAACAGTTAGCATATGATTTTTAGTCTCACACACTCTCTCTCTCTCTCTCCTGCCAGTGATGTTCATAGTTACCAGTCTGTTGTAGCTTGAGTCAATCTAATGGCCAGTTAGATTAAGCACAAGTGTGGAGCTTGGCTCTTGTCGGTCACGATCCAATGCTCCTGGAGCGTGGCAAGATGAACCCAAAGTTCCCTGGCCAAACAGCCTGGTTCTTACAGGTTTTTTCCCTTTGTTGAAGTCCATGGATTTTGCTGTCAGTTTGTGATCGGTTATTTCTTAATTGGTGTAAACATTCCAGTACACCTTCAAGAGGGTCATCCTGTCCTTTGTTCTGATTTAATCAATTGTCCTCAGGGGTGCCAGCCTTTACCTCAGGGTCATCAATCTGCCCTTCATTATGGATGCACATTGATGATTCTTTGATGTCCTTTAAGTCTCTTTACTTCTTCTTCCTTGACTCTGGCTCTAACAATGGCCTTTACACCTTATCTTTTCCTGATGCATACATCCTCATTCACATAAACAGATTGAGAATACAAACAGTAGTATTTTATATTGAGCAAAAAGGCATTGCAAATTAAACCTTGCCTTCAATCTTTCTCTAATCTACTTAACAGACACAATAGAGAATCCTGTCTCTTACTTACTAAACCTTAAAACAAAGAAATGTATATATAACTAGAGTGCCTAATTTGTAATACATATAGGAAACCATAGTAGACATTATAACTTATCCTAAAACAAAAGGTGACCATAATCAGTCAGAAGGATTGTTCTGGTCTGTCATTCTTTTCTGCTATTCAAAAAGGCTGGCTGACAGGATGAAATCAAATCATACATTAATTCTCACAGTACATTATAAAATCCAGTTCCTACAGCCGTATTCGAGATGTAGGTGTACCATGGATTTATATACAGGCGATATGATATTTTCTGTCTTATTATCTATCCCTGTCTTAATGATTCCCAGCATTCTGTTTGCTTTTTTCCATTGACGCTGCACATTGAGTGGATGTTTTCAGAGAACTATCCACAACGACTCCAAGATCTCTCTTGAGTGGAAACAGTTAACTTAGACCTCATCATTTTATATGTATAGTTGGGATTATGTTTTCCAATGGGCAGCAATGTGTTATCCTGATATCTAGTACTGCTGAGATCCTGAATTTAGTAATATCCCTGCCCTTTCTGTTTCCTTTCTCCACTGAATCCCACCAGCCCATGGTTACTGTTCCCAGCTTCCCCAGGACTCTCTCTTTGTCTCTGGACCTCTCTGTCAGCAAGAACCAGTGCCAGGGAGACTTGCCCTCTGTCTGGATTTCTGCGACATGGATTTACTTTCTCTGTTTTAGGAGCCTCTTTGAAATTGAGTGTCTGTGACATTAACCACAGTGCAATCTGGACTGTTGAACAGCTGTGTCCACTCAGTTTCCCAAGCTGGGGTGACTTTTACACTATTTTACTGTGAGAACAGCCACTCCTGGGCTGTTAACACACAGTCTTCAGCATGTAACTCGTTCCCAGCTACACAGTATTGAGTGCTGCTAGTCAATGACTCACAAGTTACAGTGCAGCACAGGAAAACCCCAGAAAATTCTCTGGTCCCAGACTTTCCCCCAGAAATGTGCATCTTTCCCTGTCCAGCACACTACTGAACACTGCAAGCTCATATGAAGTCTGTCATTTCATCAGTGGAAAATGACATACACCAGCCTTGTTATCTCATGTAGATGAGTGGACTCACCCCCGTGGTGCCTCTTGCTGGTGACTTCTGGGAATTAGCTCATTCCAGCTCCGGAGCGCCCTCTGCAGGCCGGTGATCTGCCTGTCCTCTGGCCCCTGTGTCCCTCCCTGGACCTGCTGCCCCCTGGCAGTAACCCCTCAGTCTTAGAGTCTCCCCTCCCTGGGGAACCCCGACCCATTATTCCTACCTCGCCTCAGCATATGGCCACTGCCAGTCATCATCTAGCCCCACACCCTGGGGCAGACTGCACTATCAGCCTACTCATCACTGGCAAGGAGGGTTTGGACCTGCTGCCTTTGCCTAACCCTGGGATGCCCTCTGCAACCCCCCAGTACCTATTGCCTTCTGCTAGGCCGCAGCCTGGGGCTTTCCAGGCTGGAGCTCCCCAGCTCCTTTGCCTTTCCGCAGCCCTGCTTCACTCAGGTACCGTCTCTAGCTCCCTGCAGCCAGGCCCATCTCCCTCTACAAAGAGAGAGAGACTCTATCTGCCCCTGGCTTCTCTGCCATTATAGGGCCAGCTGAGTCTGTTTGGGGCATAGCCCCAGCTACAGCCACTTCCCCCAATCAGCCCAGCCTAAAAGCTGCTTTCTCCAGCCACAGCCCCCTCCCAGGGCTGTTTTTAACTCTTCAGGGCAGGAGCGGGGTTTCACCACGCTACATCCCAAATGGAGTTTCCAACACACTTAATCCAAACACACTACTTGGATAAAACAAGATTGTTAACTACCAAAAAAAAGATGTTAAGTGACTACAGGTAATGAGGCATAAAAGTCAGAATTGTTTACAAAAGAAATGCAAGAAAAAACACGAACGAACGTGTAAGTCAGGGATGGGCAAACTACGGTCTGCAGGCCATATCCGGCCCATCCTGCCCGGACCCTGAGCTCCCAACCAGGGAGGCTCCCCCTCCCTGCCCCCACTGTCCCCTTGCAGCCTCATCACGCCGTGCCGCCAACGCTCTGGCCCGCTGCTCCTGGGCAGCGCTGCAGCAGGGGGCTGCAAGCTCCTACCATTGTGAGCGGCATGGTAAGGGGGCCGGTCTGCGCGCTCCTGAGGGACCTCGTGTCTAGCTCCGGTGAGCCGCGCAGCTGTGGGAAGGGGGCTAGGGCCAGGGGGTTGGATAAGGGGCAGGGAGTCCCAGGGGGCAGTCAGGGGACAGGGAGCAGGAGGTGGTTGTGGGGGTGATCGGGGATGGGGAATGAGGGGGGTTGGATAGGCGTGGGAGTCCCAGATTCTGTCAGGGGATGGGGATATGGGTCGGGGCAGTCAGGGCACAGAGAGCAGGAGGGGTTGGATAGGGTCCTGGAGGGGGGGAAGTTAGGGTGGGGGGTCTTGGGAGGGGGCGGTCAGGGGACAAGGAGCAGGGGAGCTTAGATAGGGGGTGGGGTCCCAGGGGATCTTGGGAGGGTGGTTAGGGGCGGGGGGGGTCTCTGGAGGGCGCAGTTAGGGGACAAGGGTTGGATGGGTCGGTGGTTCTGAGGGGGGCAGTCAGGGGGTGGAAAATGGGGGGGTGTCGGATAGGGGGCGGGGCTTTACCAAGTGTGACCCTGTATGAAATTCTGAGACATTTTATATTTTTTTATTATTAATACCAGATAACATTGAAATAACTCGTGCTATATATGCCATGTAAGGTGCCAATGAAAATGTTATGCTTTTCCAAGTATGATAATTCTGTTTCTATGTTTGTATCACCTTTGTATTGTGACTTATAAATGTGTAGAGTATATCTGTATTTCCAGACTTGTGCAACGTTTCTGGGTGAGACATATTAGCGTCAGCACTGCCTAGGCTGTTTGATGGCCCATCAGCTGTACAAAGAGACCATGGAAAGGATCAAGGGCAGGAGTGGGCAAACTTTTTAGCCCGAGGGCCACACTGGGGTCCCCAGACAGCCTGGCCCTACCCCCTCCCAATTGCCCTGCCCCCTCCCAATTACTGCCCCCTGACTGCCCCCCTAGAATCCCCGAGCAATCCAACCCCCCTGCTCCTTGTCCCCTGACCGCCCCCTCCAGAGACCCCCCCAACTGCCCTCTCAGGACCCCACCCTCTACCCAACCCCCCTACTCCCTGTCCCCTGACTGCCCTGACCTCTATCCACCCCCCTGCCCACTGACAGACCCCCAGGACTCCCACAACTATCCAACCTCCCGTCCCCCCAGAACCTCCACCCCATCCAACTGTCCCCTGACTGCCCCCCCTGGGACTCCCTGCCCCTTATCCAACCCCCCTACCCCCTTACTATGCCGCTCAGAGCAGCGTGTCTGGCAGCCAGGTAGACCACACGGAACCAGACACACTGCCCCGCAGGAGTGCACAGCCCCGCCCCCCAGAGCACTGCCCACGCGGTGGCGTGGCTGAGGGGTAGGGGCTAGCCTCCCCAGCTGGGAGCTCAGGGACCAGACAGGACGATCCTGCAGGCTGGATGTGGCCTGTGGGCCGTAGTTTGCCCATCCCGATCAAGGGGATAAAGCTATTGAGTCAGCAAGACATGCAGGTGTGTGTCTGTGTACTGAGAACTCTGAGGCTTTTCCATGCCATGTGCTGTGAAGCTTCTGTTTGGGACACAGGAAGTACAAGCCACATGGCAAAAGGAATATAAAGGGCAGCTGCATCATCTCCATTTTGTCTTCAATCCCTCCTCCTACCTCTGGAGCAACTTCTCTACAAACTGAAACCTTGAACAAAGGACTGAATGACCCATTCAAGCTGTGAATGTGTTCCAGATGGACTTTCAAGCCAGCAACTCACCAATACTGCTAAGAACCTGATGTATAGATTTCTGAATGCATCTCATGCTTTCCCATTTAACAACTTTTTTCGTGTCGTGTCTTGTCTTTCCATGCTAAAGGATTGTCTGGCAGTGTGGTATTTTGGGTAAGATCCAAACCTATAGTGATCTTGTAATGTGGCTGACCCTTTGGGGTTAGAAAAACATTTTGTATGCGAGCAGAGTTTTTAAATAACCTCTCACTGTACTGGACTTAGGTGCTGATTGGGAGTCAGAGAACTGGCATGCAATAAAGGGGGCTCTGTGATTTCTTTTTTCAGCTTCTCGATAATCAGTGTGGGGGATCAGAAGCACAGTTTGTGACTGGTCAGTGAGTTTAACTTCAGTGTTAACCACCAGTTTTGAGACTGCCCCAGGCATACCAGGTCACACTAAGCACTGAAGCTAAATTAATAGAATGTTTTTTATGACAGTCTTATGAAATCAACTGAACTCCTTTGTTTTCTTTCATCTGAGCAGCATTTCCAGTTTCCATACCTGATGTGATCTCCCAGCTGGAACAATGGGAAGAGCCATTGGTCCCAGACCTCCAGCATTCAGAGGAAAGAGAGATCCTGAGAATTATCTGCACAGGTGAGGAAACATTAAACCAACTCAGAATCTGTAAGTGCCTGAAGGAAACATTTGGGACACCCTACAAAGCCCTTGGAAGGTCTCTCAGTTCATTATTGTCCCTAGCAGAGGTTGGATCCTCCGGGTAAATATAGCTCATGGCTTCCTGTAGACCCTAGCAGACACCAGGCAGTAGCTTCCTCCCTTTCCCATGTGAATTTGGATGGTATGTGAATGCCGAATTGATCCCCTCCTCTCCTATTTGGGGGAACAGTTTGGGGATGTTCAGTTTCTGATTTTTATTTGACCTCTATCCAGAACTTGGTCTTCCCCTTTCCATCCCTGTTTGAGGTTTCTGTCTCTATCACAGCAGGTGATGCAATGGTATGTGAGAAAGAGGAGCAGAATTCTCAGCAGGAAAATGTTGAGCAAGTGGATAAACACAGAGCATTATTGCAAAGATTGGAAAGGAATGTGTCCAGGAGTCATGAGCAGAGAAAATCCTGTGAGATTCCGGGAAGACCAGAAAGAGAACAGGGAAAGCAGCCAGGGGAGAAAGTGGGTAAATGTATTTCCTGTCAGGAAACTCAGAAGCACCTCAAGGAAACCACAACACAGCAGGAAATCCTCATGGGAAAGAGAAAAAATACATGCACTGAGTGTGGAAAAAACTTATGTGATTACTCCAGCCTTATAAAGCATCAGAGAATCCACACAGAGGAGAGGCCCTATGAATGCTGTGAATGTGGGAAAACCTTCAAACGCAACTCAGCCCTTTCTGAACATCAGAGAATCCACGCTGGGGAGAGGCCCTATGAATGCAGTGAGTGTGGGAAAAGCTTCACTACCAGCTCAGGCCTTTCTAAACATCAGAGAATCCACACAGGAGAGAGGCCGTACGAATGCAGTGAGTGTGGGAAAACCTTCAGTTGCAGTTCGCACCTTATTAGGCATGAGAGAATCCACACAGGGGAGAGGCCCTATGAATGCAGTGAGTGTGGAAAATGCGCCACTAACATCTCAGACCTTTCCAAACATCAGAGAATCCACACGGGGGAGAGGCCCTATGAATGCAGTGAGTGTGGGAAAAGCTTCACTAGCAGCTCAGGCCTTTCTGAACATCAGAGAATCCACACAGGGGAGAGGCCCTATGAATGCAGTGAGTGTGGGAACACCTTCAATCGCAGTTCGCACCTTATTAGGCATCAGAGAATCCACACAGGGGAGAGGCCCTATGAATGCAGTGAGTGTGGGAACACCTTCAGTCGCAGTTCGCACCTTATTAGGCATCAGGGAATCCACACAGGGGAGAGGCCCTATGAATGCAGTGAGTGTGGGAAAAGCTTCAGTAGCAGCTCAGGCCTTTCTAAACATCAGAGAATCCACACAGGGAAGAGGCCCTATGAATGCAGTGAGTGTAGGAAAATTTTCACTTACAGATCAGGCCTTTTTCTCCATCAGAGAATCCACACAGGAGAGAGGCCCTATGAATGCAGTGAGTGTGGGAAAACCTTCAATCGCAGTTCGCACCTTATTAGGCATGAGAGAATCCACACAGGGGAGAGGCCCTATAAATGCAGTGAGTGTGAGAAAAGCTTCACTAGCAGCTCAGGACTTTCTAAACATCAGAGAATCCACACGGGAGAGGCCGTATGAATGCAGTGTGGGAAAACCTTCTCTTGACACTTAGCCCATGTTAGACATCAGAGAATCCGCAAGGGAGATGAACACCATAAAAACCTCTAGAGCTATCCATACTTTTTTTTCTTTAATAATTTTCCTGATTCCCACATAGTAACTTTTAAAGCTTTTTTTAACTGTTTGCTGCACTGTTTATCCCTCAGCTTGTCCAGATGAGTGGCCCATTTTTGCCTTTTGCAGTTTGCCCTGTTTTGGACCCATTTGTCCTTTCTATCAACTCCAGTAATTCAAGTGTGCCCTTCCTATCTGGAACCAGGGAGCATCACATTTATACTATTCCTCCTATTGCAAATTTGTTGTTAGTCACCAATTATTCAGATTGTATCATTGCCAGTTGTTCTCACGTTGCTCTGGGTTGTGCTGAAGAGCAGATATATTGGGAATTTTTTAAATTATATTTAAATGAAGAGGGGCAGGAAAAAAAAGTGTAATTTCAGCCTCTGTGATACTGGAAGGAGATGAGGAGACTCAGAGATTCCCTCCTTCCCCATCACTGCAGAACTGTTACCTTTTGTCTGAGCCATGCAGAGGTTATCTTCATCACATTCTATCCCTCCACTTCTCAGAGTGTCATGTGAGGAAGAGTTCTCAGTTGTCTGTGCTTGGAGATGATGCTTTTACTTTTCTAATCTTATACCTGAGTCACTATGACTGGAGATGAAAGTGTCAAAGACCTGGAAGGGGAATTCAAATAGATCCCAAACACAGTGTGATCAGTTGGAGTTTAAATCCCAGGTTCCATCTATTGGTAAAGCCACTTCAGACAAGGTGACTGGTTTTGTCCCCCAATATGGATATGCTAGGATACTAAACATGTTGTAAATAACATAACTGAGTATTGAGACAGTGCTGAGTGAAGTATGTTTGAATGGATCAGAGGGGAATGTGATGGGAGAATCTCTTGTCCTGATTCTGAATAATCAGATGTAACCTGCTCTGCAATTTCACTTCACACTTTCATTGTCATGTATTCTATCTCTCTGTGATGTGGGTTTCTATCTTTCCTGAAGGCTGTTTGGTCACCCAATTGGATATTAGTTCAGTTTGATAGGATGTAGTTCAGATTTATTGGAGACTTTAAGACAAATGACTATTTGCTAAAGTCATCATTTCTCACTTCAGCTTTGCTTTTCCCCATCCCTGCATGATGACATGGAGAAAGTTGAAGTGCAGTTCTGTCAACAGGAGAGAACTCTCCAATTTACTGGACAGGCTAACAAAGAAACAGCAGTGATTTAAAATCTCTACTCAGAAATGGTGAACAACAGCAGAACCCCAACTAAGTGTAGGAAATGCAAATGATCACAGTGTAGTTCAATTGTTTAAGTCAATATAGTCTCAGATGATCTGGGGAGAGAATTCCATGGTAAGTGATTTTGAGCTAGGCAAAATGCTTATGTATTTGGTTCCAAAGCCTTTGTAACCCAGGCCCTACAGAAGATCTCTCCTAACTAATCCTATTGTATGGGAGAAGTAGATGTTGAGGAAATAGAAGTGGGGTTTTTGTTGAATTTATCCTCTGTAGGTGCTAAAAATGTCTGTCAAATCAGTTTTGGAAATCTAATAGCTGCAGAAAAATAGCTATTTTTGAATAGAAACTCAGCTCTGGTAACTAATGGAGATTGTGATCCAGCCCTATATCCAGTCTCTTGCCTGGAACTGTGCCACCAAATTAAAGAAAAGCTGGGCATGTTTTGGGAAGCCATTCCTCACTAACACTGCTGAGATTTGAGTGGTTTTGTAAAGAATTCTATTTCAGAGAAGTGTAAATTTACCCTAACCAAGGTCAAAGATTTGGAAAGAACTGGGCCTGAAAGAGTCCACACCCAGTTTCCACCGCAGTAAAGGAAACTATGGTGACCAATGACCCAAGGAAAATTGTTTGTACAACTCCATTTCCTAGTTCAGTGTCACTGATGACAGTTCCAAAGGATGCCAGGTTACATTGAAAACAATCATCCTTCACCATTTAAGAGAGTGCTTCATAGGTCAGTCCTACCCCGTGGATCCCAAACTGGCTGCCTGGTTGGGTAACAAGGACTTTCAGGCTGTAGAAATGATGGTAACTAATGAGGCAACAAATGTGTCAGGCTCCAATTTCAGACTTCTGGATACACGCAGGTTGAGTCCTGATTCTATGGTTTTGTGTCTGACGCTATGGTTACACAATAAAGCTGATGTTGGCGCAGCTGCATAATGTAGTTGCGCTGCTGTAGCACTGCTATTACAGATGCTCTAAGCCAATGGGAGAGATTTCTCCCGTCAGACTTCATTATTCCAGCCCCCGCAAGCGGTGGTGGCTGTGTTGGCAGGGGAAGCTCTCCTGCTGACATAGCACTATCTACACAGGGGTTTAGTGCTGTGTAACTACATTTCTCAGTGGTGTGGATTTTCACACCCCTGAGCAATATAGTTATATTGATAAATGTCTTTAGTGTAGACCAGACCTTAGTTTTCTCTTGTGTTTTATGCATTTACATTACTTCTCTACCTTCTCCTACTTTGAAAGATTAAAAAGTGTGACAAGAGAGGTATTTTTCTCCATGAGGCAAACATTCCCACATAGGAGACCCTTTTCACCAACACACATGGCAGAATCCTGAGATATAAGAACTCTCAGAAGTGGTTGGGACCTATGTGGGGACAAACCACAACTTGAGCCAAGTTTCAGTTGTTGGCAATGGGGATAAAAGAAAACTAACATATATGACAAGAATTTGATCTTTGAATATGTTATTGGTACCAATGAAAATGAAATTATAGGTGAAGTTATTGGTTAAAGAGTAAGAGACACTGTGATAATCTGAATTATTTTGGAAAACTGATAGTTGTCTTGATTTTTGTTTTGTTAGTCATACAGGAAATGATGGCTAATCTTGAAAAGTTAATTTGATTTCATTTACCCCCTGTAGTGTAAGGAGTTCTGGTAGAAAACCTCACTCCAATGGTTGGGGTGGGAGAATGTGTGTGTGAGAGAGTATATAAGAGAATATTGTCCCAGTATAGATTTTAATATTTTATGTTTTCAAATAGAACTTATTTTGCTTAGTTTCAAAGTCAATCTCTATTAAAACAAAAGCTACTCGAGGAGATAAATTGTATAACTTTTTACTCACTTAGACTGTAAGGGTCACTGTCTTCCCCACTTCTCTAATTTGCAAAGGAAAGGCCTGACATCTGTCATATGATGTGTCCAGCATGTAGGAAAGTTGCACTTATCCACCATCAATGTAAAGGAAAAGGCTGAAGTCCATTGCCTTTCAGGTCAATAAGCCATCTAAAAGTTGGTCTATGTTGAAAAACTGTGTTGGCAGAGCCACATCTCTCAGGGATGTGAAAAGTCCTCTCCACTGAGAGAAGTAGTTAATGTGACCTGAGCCCCACTGTAGACAATGTTAGGTTGTCAGAAGAATATTTCCAGTGTTCAAAGTGTAGACATAGCCTTAGACAGATTGATCCCCTCTGGGAAGTGAGTCATGACATCAATTCCAAATTTGACCCATCTCCCTGTATGTGAGAAAGTTACTAGTATGGAGGGCTGAGCCAGCTGTCCCATCACCTGGTTCCTCAACTGTAGCTACAGCTCTTAGTGCCCATCAATCCAAAGACTGAGAGAAATGGAGAGTTCCAACCATTGTCATTTTAGTATCTTATTGTTCCTCTCTCTGTTTTTTGTGCTTGCCTTTCTGTTATAGCACGGTGTGACTGTATACCTCAGTGCATGTGTGACAAAAACTCATTGGTGCCAATTGGCAAAGGGGTCACTATTATTCACAAGCGACTCCTGTCTCAGACTTGACAAACTTGCCACACCTAATACACTGCTTTTATGGTATTTATCCAGGAAGCATAGCAGTGAGATCTCTACTGAAAGATTGTAAATTATTGATGCTCCTAATCACTGTGAGGTGTGTGTACGAGTCATATTTAAGGAGTACTGTAAGTACATGGAAAATTATGCCCATATGGTAGTGTTGTGACAGTGAGTCACCCAAATCAAAGGTCTTGATGGGGGATGGCCCATTCAAGTAGGAGGGAATTGGCACCTGTTCTGTGTTAGCCAGTTATGTGATGTATTCACAGACTTTAAGGTCAGAAGGGACCATTATGATCATCTGGTCTGACCTCCTGCACAATGCATGCTACAGAATCTCACCCACCCACTCCTGTATCAAATCTGTGAGCCGCTGAAGTCCTCAAATCATGGTTTAAAGACTTCAAGGTGCAGAGAATCTTCCAGCAAGTGACCCGTGAAAAAAGGTGAAAAAACCCCAGGGCCTCTGCCAATCTGCCCTGGAGGAAAATTCCTTCCTGGCCCCAAATATGGTGATCAGCTAAACCCCTGAGCATGTGGACAAGACTCACTAGCCAGACACCCAGGAAAGAATTCTCTGTAGTAACTCAGATCCCACCCCATCTAACATCCCATCACAAGCCATTGGACATATTTACTGCTAATAGTCAAAGACCAATCTCATTATACCATCCCCTCCATAAGCTTATCAAGCTTAGTCTTGAAGCCAGATTTGTCTTTTGCCTGCTGGGGGGAGAAATGTGTCGAGGGTGGTTTTGGGTAAGTGTCGTCATTGAACCGTCAATCACAACCTCCCTCCCTCCCTCCTTGAAAGCGCCTGCGGGCAATCTGTTCGTGCACTTTTCTGGTCAGTGACAGCGCGGACGCCACAGCACTGCAAGCATGGAACCCGCTGCGATCATCGCCGTTTTCTCCTCGCACTTTATCGTCCACCTCTTCCACAGTCAGCTGCTGAGAAATTGGGCTACTTTTCAATGGTGCTGCAAGCACTGGGGGACCATAGGGGACGTTTTGCAAACATCAACGTCGGGTGGCCGGGCAAGGTTCATGATGCGTGTGTTTTCAGGAACTGTGGGCTGCTCAGACGCCTGCAGGAAGATAGTTTCTTCCCGGACCACGAAATAACTGTTGTGGATGAGCAGATTCCTAAAGTCATCCTCGGGGACCCAGCCTGCCCGCTAATGCACTTGCTCATGAAGCCCTATACAGGCGCCTGGGACAGCGACAAGGAACTCTTCAAATACCAGCGAGCAGCGTGACCTGTGACTGTTCAGTTTCTTTACAGAGAAGCTGAACCTGCCCCTGTTTCTTTACCCACTGACTGTTGACTCTCCTCTTCGGTTACATACCCCGTTCACCCCGTTTCCCCCACTTCCAACACACGTGTAAACATAAAATACATGTCCCATTGTTACTGAAGAAAGGTTTCTGTATTCATGACTTTGCGTTAAAGGGTTGAAACTGGGAGGCAGACTGTGCTGGGTAGGGTGTGCGGTGATGTAAAGACCGCCTGTAAACTCAACGAATGACAGGCTCCTGCTCCTAGAGCGGTCCGCAGTGCCGGAATGCTTCTTTCAACGGAGCCTGCCATCCCTCTTTTTCGAATTCTGTGTGCAGGGGGATATGTGACCTTGTGGCGGAGGAGTACGGATACAGATTCCTTTGCTGCGTGACTCAGCGGTCCAGGACAAGGACCGCTGTATAAGATCTGTAACCGCCCTCCCCCGCTACAAAGTCACATCCCCCCCGCCCACACAGAACCTGGAAACCACCTCCCATACCGACCATGGTGCCTACTGACTGCACTGTGTGTGTGACCCGCTGCTGATCCTGCCCCCGTGTCTGTACCCTGGGAAAGGTGACTGTCCTATGCAATTAACAACCCCCTTCCCCACGCCCCCCATTCAAACACAGTCTTCTTTGAAAAAACATGACGGAAACAGTAATTAACAGCAAAGTATTTTTATTACTGAAGTAGACACTCAGGGGATGGAACTGGGATTGGGACTTGTGTGAGTCAGGAAGGGAACGACTTCTGCAAATGTAGGGTATGAGAGCTTTTTGGTACTTGAGCACTCTGCTGGGGTGCAGTGACAGTTTACACGGCCTCTGGCGCCCCTCCTTCTGGTTATTTTGGGTGAGGGGGGTATGGGACTTTGGCGGGGGAGGGCAGTTGCAGATACACTGCAGGGGGGCTCTGTGCTCCTGCGGTCCTGCAGAACATCCACAAGGCGCCTGAGCGTGTCCGTTTGCTCCCTCACTAGTCCAAACATTGTTTGAGT
The DNA here is from genome assembly GCF_020497125.1 of Mauremys mutica. Classification (NCBI taxonomy): domain Eukaryota; kingdom Metazoa; phylum Chordata; order Testudines; family Geoemydidae; genus Mauremys; species Mauremys mutica. The sequence continues at coordinate 147,441,087 of NC_059072.1, read as the reverse complement.
CGCCTGCTTGTCTTCCTCACGCCACCTCTCCTCCCGTTCGCTGTGTGAGCGCTGGTACAGAGAGACGGTCTCCCTCCACTGGGTCTGCTGGTCCGCCTCGACTAGGTAGCAGCCCATACGTTCATCGAACATCTTGTCCCTTGTCTTTTTCTTTCTCCGCCTAATCTTTGCCAGCCTCTGCGAGGGGGATGCTGTGGCAGGTCTGGAGACAGTGGAAGCTGTGAGATGGGAAACAGGGAGTGAATTCCTTGCAAAGATACATTTTTGCGAACAATTAACCGAGTCTAGGCTGTCTCTGTGAATTCTGGGTTGAGACCCCTGTGCCTGCTGGGGCACAAATCATTTTCGCGGTGGATTCTGGGTAAATGTCGCCAGTCATTCCTTCCTCCGGGAAAGCAACGGCAGACAATCATTTCAAGCCCGTTTTCCCAGAATTGCCCTGGCATACGCCATAGCGTGGCAACCATGGACACTGTTTTGCCTTTTGTGTATGTCACCGTATGTGTACTAGATGCCGCTGACAGTGGCAGTCCAGCAGCGCTACACAGCAGCATGCTTTTGCTTTTGCATGACAGCAGAGATGGTTACTAGCCATATTGTACCATCTACCATACCATAAATTGGTAATAAGATGGTAATAAGATGGGCATGGTTACTTGTCCTTTTGCACTGCACTATTTGGTGCTGTCATAAGTGCCCCTGGCCGAGCAGCCAGGGGCGCAAAAGCAAAAATTGGGAATGACTCCCTGAGTCAATCCCTCCTTTTTGGTATCTAAAAATAGAATCAGTCCTGCCTAGATTATGGGCAAGTGTACTAGAGAACCACTGTATCATAGAACCAGATAGCACAGCTGCTCTGTGTCCGATCCTGCATAAATTTGGAGCTGTATGCTATTCACAGGGGGTGCTCCTGCAACAACACCACCTGTTCATTCCGGCCTTCCCACAGCCTTCCTGGGCTACCATACCATTGTCCCACCACTTGTGTGATGAAGTAATAAAGAATGCAGGAATAAGACACAGTGACTTGTTTGTGATAAATGAGTGGAAGGAAGCCTCCAGCTGCAATGATAGTCCAGGCAGGACATTAATTACTGTGGATGAAGGAGCCCATCATCCCTCTGCTAGTCCAGGGGCAATTCAATCTTTTCTTTACACAGGAAGGGTGGGGGCTGATGGAGCTCAGCCCCCTGTTGCAATGATGAGGACGGTTACCAGCCATACTGCACCATCTACCATGAAAAATTAGGGCCAGGCGCCCTTGATCGACCTGACAGATGCTAGTATGCATGGTTACCAGTCCTTTTGCACTGCCCCATGTGGCAGTAGGCTGATGATGACAACGACGGATACCAGTCGTATTGCACCATCAGCCATCCATAGCGTGGGGGAAGCAAGGATGTTGGTGTTGAGTGCTGCACCATCGCGTCTATCTGCAGCATTCAGTAAAGATACGGTGACATGTAAAAGAGTCAAGAGAGGATTGTTTTCCCTTTCACTTCTGGGGGTGGGTGGGGGGGTGCGTAAATTGCCGAGCTATGCCCTGACCCACCGCGGACACTGTTTTTGTCCCTAGAAGCATTTGGAGCTCAGCCAAGAATGCAAATCATTTTCGGAGACAGCAGGAACTGTGGGATACCTTGCGTCCTCAGTCCCCCCTCCCTCCATGAGTGTCCATTTGATTCTTTGGCTTTCCGTTACGCTCGTGTCGCAGCAGCGTGCTGAGTCTCTGCTATGCCGTCTGTCCGGAGATTTTTTAAAAATACTTTGGACCAGGCGTAACATTACAGTAATTCCCCTAATTAGATGCATGAGTCTCCTAGCGAGATCACCGTGAGGACGGGCACTGAAGGAGATAGAGAGCGCATGCTGCGTGAAATCTATCACGAACCATGGACCGATGCAGCCGTGGTCGGGGAGGCAATGCTCCCTGAATACCGCATGAAAGCCTCGCGCGGAAAAGGGTGCTATCACGGAGCACCCAATAAGGCAGCTCTCCCCAGGAACCTCCTGCTGATGCTTATCGATTAACGGAAGTAGAGCTTCGTGGAGATCTCCCAGGAGGATTTCTGTTCTATCACCATATATAGAGAAACCTCCTTCAGGATCCGGGTTCATGGCCGGGGAGGGTTGGTAGGGGATCTCCGTGACGGTGATGAAGAGATCCTGGCTGTTGGGGAAACCAGCGTTGTAAGCGCTCTCGCCTGTCTCGTCCTCCACAAACACTTCCTCATCTTCCCCGTCCGTGAACATCGTCGAGGAACTGTCCGTCGACACTGTCCCATCATCAGAGTCCATGGTCACTGGTGGGGCACTGGTGGCAGGCTCCGTAGCGTCCGTTTGCCGCTTTGATTTTTTGGTAGCCTTGTCTGGGGTCCTTGGTTTTCACGCGGCGATGCGTTGCATGACGGCTGTATCCTCTGTCTGGATCATGGCTTTGGAGACTTTCTCGTAGGTCTTTGCATTCCGTTTGTTGGAGCGCAGCTCCGAAAGCACAGACTCCTCGCCCCACACACCGATCAGATCCAAGAGTTCCCGGTCAGTCTAAGCCGGGTCCCTCTTTCTATTCAGAGATTACATGAACTCCTCTGCTGGAGAGCTCTGCATTGCTGCCGGTGCTGCTGAGCTCGCCCCGATGTCCAACCACAAAATGAGATTCTAACTGTCCAGAAAGGAAAAGGAATTCAAATTTTCCCGGGTCGGTTCCTGTGTGGCTGCTCAGAGCATCGAAGCTCGGACTGCTGTCCAGAGCGTCAACAGAGTGGTGCACTGTGGGATAGCTCCCGGAGCTACTAAGTTCGATTTGCATCCACACCTAGCCTAATTCAAGCTAGCCATGTCGAATTTAGCGTTACTCCACCTGTCGGGGTGGAGTACCAAATTCGAACTAAAGAGCCCTCTAGTTCGAATTAAATGGCTTCCTGGTGTGGACGGTTGAGCGGTTAGTTCGAATTAACGCTGCTAAATTCGAATTAAAGTCCTAGTGTAGACCAGGCCTAAACTTCCTGGTGAGCAGTTTATATCCATTTGTTCTTGTGTCCACATTGGTACTGAGCTTAAATAACTCCTCTCCCTCCCTGGTATTTATTCCTCTGATATATTTGTAGAGAGTAATCATATCTCCCCTCAGCCTTCTTTTGGTTAGACTAAACAAGCCAAGCTCTTTGAGTCTCCTTTCATAAGACAGGTTTTCCATTCCTCAAATCCTTGTAGCCCTTCTCTGTACCTGTTCCAGTTTGAATTCATCCTTCTTAAACATGGGAGACCAGAACTGCACACAGTATTCCAGATGAGGTCTCACCAGTGCCTCATATAACGGTATTAACACCTCCTCTCTACTGGAAATACCTCGCCTGATGCATCCCAAGACCGCATTAGCTTTTTTTCACGGCCATATCACATTGGCGGCTCATAGTCATCCTGTGATCAACCAATACTCCAAGGTCCTTCTCCTCCTATTACTTCCAACTGATGCGTCCCCGGCTTATAACAATAATTCTTGTTATTAATCCCTAAATGCATGACCTTGCACTTTTCACTATTAAATTTCATCCTATTACTATTACTCCAGTTTACGAGGTCATCCAGATCTTCCTGTATGACATCCCGGTCCTTCTCTGTATTGGCAATACCATCTTTGTGTCATCCGCAAACTTTATTAGCACATTCACACTTTCTGCCCAGTAATAAAAAGATTAAATAAGATTGGTCCCAAAACCGATCCCTGAGGAATTCCACTAGTAACCTCCCTCCAGCCTGACAGTTCACCTTTCAGTACGACTCGTTGTAGTCTCCCCTTTAACCAGTTCCTTATCCACCTTTTAATTTTCATATTGATCCCCATCTTTTCCAATTTAGCTAATAAATCCTCATGTGGAACCGTATCGAATGCCTTACTGATATCCAGGTAAATTAGATCCACTGCATTTCCTTTGTCTAAAAAGTCTGGTACCTTCTCAAAGAAGGAGATCAGGTTGGTTTGGCACGATCTACCTTTTGTAAAACCATGTTGTAATTTGTCCCAATTACTGTTGACCTCACTGTCCTTAACTACTTTCTCCTTCAAAATTTTTTCCAAGACCTTGCATACTAGTTTGCATGTCAAACTAACAGGCCTGTAGTTGCCCGGATCACTTTTTTTTTTTCCATTTCTTAAAGGTAGGAACTATGTTAGCAATTTTCCAGTCATATGGTACAACCCCTGAGTTTACAGATTCATTAAAATTCTTGGTAATGGGCTTGCAATTTCATGTGCCAGTTCCTTTAATATTCTTGGATGAAGATTATCTGGGCCTCCTGATTTAGTCCCATTAAGCTGTTCGAGTCTGGCTTCTACCTCGGATGTGGTAATATCTACCTCCATATCCTCATTCCCATTTGTCATCCTACCATTATCCCCAAGCTCCTCATTAGCCTCATTAAAGATTGAGGCAAAGTATTTGTTTAGATATTGGGCCATGCCTAGATTATCCTTAACCTCCACTCCACCTCCACCTCACTGTTTAGCGGTCCCACTTCTTTCTGTTTTTCTTTTTATTTATATGGCTATTTATTTATAAACCTTTTACTATTGGTTTTAATTCCCTTTGCAAGGTCCAACTCTACATGGCTTTTGGCCTTTCTCACTTTATCCCTACATGTTCTGACCTCAATAAGGTAGCTTTCCTTGCTGATCACTCCCATCTTCTACTCCTTGTAGGCTTTTTCTTGATCTGCTCCATTGTCAACCTTTGTACCAACCCAGAAAAGCCAATGGAAAACTATCAAAGAAAAACTATAGACACCAAAAACCTGTGGAAGTGACAAGGACAATATGAGAATGAGGCAATCGTCCTTTCTGTGAATAAAGACAAAAGACTGATTCAGTTCATAACAGGGTGGAGAAGAACTCTCTGGGTACATTCACCAAGGAGATTCCAACCAACCAGTGGTGCTTCATGAAAGGCAGGGCCCTGGCTCCTAGGGACTAGCAATCAGTGAAATTGACTGAAGTGTGATGTGAGAATCTACTTAGATAGGAAAGGTAACTATTAAAAAGCGTAGGTTGCATTTTCTGATGTTGTTTAGTTGGTAACAGTTGGTTTCCATCACTCATATTTGTTTGTTTAAATCTCTGTTAAATACATTTTTGTTTAACTGTACTCAAGTGCTGTGTGAGATATGGTAGCAGTGGTCCACAGTAAAACTAGTAGCTTGGGATACTTCAGGAAGAGAGGATCTGGGAGTTCTCTGAGTATCTGGTGATCCAGGCTGGACCCCAGAGGGGGACACATTGCAGGAACTCAGGGGTTAGGGTGGCTGCTGTAGCTCAGAGGTGAGTGCTTGAGTGCCTGACAGGCTGGGTGAGTTTGGTCACTAACATCCAGCAGCCAAATGCAAAACTCCTTCTTCCTTGTGGCAAGTGGCAACAAGGAGACGCTCAGTCCTCAGCACACTGAGATGGGTCATAATGTGTGTCTATGTTGATTCACCTGTCAAATCCATACAGGGAAAGTTCCCTATAGCATAAAAGTCTGCCGTATGAAATCATGGAACATGTGCTCTTCGCTCTGTGAAAGCATGTAAAGAATCCAAGTGCTGGAGGACAGGGTTTGGGTCCAGAGTGACCTAGACAAATTGGAGGATTGGGCGAAAAGAAATCTGAGGCGGTTCAACAAGGAGAAGTGCAGAGTCCTGCACTTAGGAAGGAAGAATCCCATGCACTGCTACAGCCTGGGGACTGACTGGCTAAGCAGCAGTTCTTCAGAAAAGGACCTGGGGATTACAGTGGACGAGAAGCTGGATATGAGTCAACAGTGTGCCCTTGTTGCCAAGAAGGCTAACAGCAGATTGGGCTGCATTAGCAGAAGCATTGCCAGCAGCTTGAGGGAAGTTTGTTCATTTCAAACTTGCAGCTTATTCATTTCATTTTGGTGACTCCTCCTAGTTCTTGTGTTATGAGAAGGAGTAAATAATACTCCCTTCCTTGGTCCTTTAAAAGATATTATGTGACCCCCCCCCCCACCCCTTGTCTCTCATTTCCTGGGACTAACATGGATACAACAACACAGCAAACAACAAGGTTCAAAGTCAATGCACATGGGAGAAGCATCTTGTTTCATTCCTTATGTCTTAGTCCCATCGTGTGGCCATTTCCTTTTCTTCCTTTCTGTTAAAAGCTTTGGTGTTTTGCACAGAAACATTATTTCCCCAGGAGAGACCCAGGAGTGAGAGCTGCATTCCTGTACCAAACAGTTGCTAGAAGGGGGCAGACAAAGGCCTTTAGGATGAGGCGTCCCGTCACTCAAAAAATCATCTTCCTCCTGTGGTTCTGAGGGCAGCTGGAGCAGCCGCAGCTCGGTAGTCCCCAGCAGCACTCCTGGGGTGGCCGGAGCAGCAGCTGGCCCCCTGGGGCTCCCCTCTGTGTGGCAGCAGGTGGAGTGGCAGTGACTCTCAGTGCTTCTCCCCTGGTAGCTGGTGCTCATTATCCATCAAATAAATCAAAACACTTCCACCTGCAAGTGTATTTAGCCCAGGACCCTTAGAGTCAGCAGCTGTTCCCCCTCTGAGCTCTCTGATCAGGTGTCCTAGTGCTGAAAGCCTCCTGTTTAGATCCTAAAATAGTGTTTTTGCAGCAGGGGGCTGAAATTTTGGACCGGACATTGTAGCGCCATCGTTATTTTATTGAATTGCTTCAAAACAGCAAGTCAAGAAAGTCTCCTAAGGGCCAGGCTCTCTGCCATGGACACAGCTGCCCCTGCTCTCCAGGAGTCTGTGTGTTCCACACAGCAAAGTACAAACCTGCTCGGAACTGAAGTGGGGTCAGACAGTGATGGTAACACAAATACTTCAGACTATTAACCCAGGTCTCTTCCTTCTTTAATCCAGGATGCGCCAGTCAACTGTTAACCATGGCGTTATCTTCACCTTAAAATACCTCTTAGGACATTTAACAGAGGAAGTGAAACCCCCTCCCCCAAATGACTCCCTGTTGAGGTGTTGTACCGTATCTGCCCCTGAAGACTGTCTGGTTTTCTAGTCTCTTCAACCCCCTTATCCCAGTCTATGGGCTAACCTCCACATTTCAGAGTTTAGAATTTACTCTCATCACCCTTGTATGGCACTTTCCATGTGAATTAGACAAAGTAAATGTGGGAACTTACATGGCTAATGAAAAACAATGCTCTGGGTGAGGCCTGGATTCATACCAAGAGCTGTATTTCCCCCTGCATGAGCCACCACAGGTCCTTCAGAGACAAACTTGCGATGTAAATGGTTACATGTGTCTGTGGGTCACCACTTTGGCTGCTGTATGAAAGGTTGATGGTTCAAACCCAGCGGAAGATGGTTGGTGTTTTGTTTTACCAATGAGACTCAAGTACATTTAACATGCAGAAAATCTACTCTATTCTGGTCTAGCCCCATTTGACTCCTTCTGCCCATCTCCTTCCTTCCCCCTCAGTGTCTTTCCTTTCCCACTGGGGACATGCAGAGATTAACCACAGTCAGTCTGTGTCACAGGAGTCTGTATCTCCTAAGGAATGTGGGTGAAGGATTCCAGCTGAATTAACTCCACTCACCTGGGTTAGAAACATTTGTTTCTTTCGAGCAGATAGTGGGAAATCGGACATTAATTCAGACCCAGGAGGCAAGGCAGAGGCTTCATGACCTTGATCTCCAGGAAGGGAGAGAGGATCCCCGGGAAGGAAGAGAGCTTCCTTTAGACTCAAGCTGGGGTCTCCTGGAAGTTGGAAAAGACCCTTGGTCACTGAGGATCTCATGGGATCGTGCTGCTGCAGAGGCTCCAGAGTCCTGGGTGCAGGGAGGGGGTCACTGCACAGTCTGAAATGGAAGGGAGGAGGTCCTGGGTGCAGGGAGGGGGTCACTGCACCGTCTGAAGGGAAGGGAGGAACAGAAAATGGAGAGGAATGAAACAGAGCAAACGCCTCTTCTCTCTCCCTTCCCCGACCCAGCAAGAAATATTATCAATGGGGAAACTCCCCACCATGAACGGCAGAGAGCACAGAGACATTCACCTCGAAGTGAGCAGTAGGGTGACCAGACAGCAAGTGTGAAAAATCAGGATGGGGGTGGGGGGTAATTGGTGCCTATATAAGACAGAGCCCCAAATATCAGGACTGTCCCTACAAAATCAGGATACCTGGTCACCCTACTGAGCAGTGATAGACTTGTTGCCTCCTATCCCAGTGAGAGCAAAGAGCTGCCAGAGCTGGAGCTGTGGGCTGTCCTTCCCAGATGCTGGAATAATTTGTAGCATGGAGACCTGGCTCGGGGCTGATTGGGTGGAAGATCTACTTGCCCTAGTGTGGGGGGGGTGTCCTCACGGGAAGAGTCCGAGTGGGGGCAGGGCATGGGGGGCAGAGCACAGGCGGGGCCACAGGCTGAGTACTGGTGGCTCCCTCACTGCTTGGCAGGTTCTGTCCATGGCACTCCAAAGGCAGCAGCCCAGCCCCCTCCAAAGGGAGGTGCTTCACATCCAGCATTTCTTGCCCCCTCAGCCTCCCTGAGCCCCTTATACCTGCTGCCCACGTGCAGTGTCACTGGTAAATATAGTCAGAGGAGATGCTGGGGACCTGGGGTGTGAAATACCTGCATGAAACTGGCTGCCTGAGCCCAGCCCTCAGTGAGTAAATCCTCAGAAATCTCACCCCTGGGTTTGTAGTGTCAGGCTCCAGCAAACAAATCCCTCTATGTGGGCGGGAGGGCTATGGAGTGTCTCTGTGAGGGAAGAGGATGTAAGGGGGAGGGGCCATGGGGGTGTCAGTGTGAGGGGGAGGGGCTGTTATGGGAAGGGGCCATGGGGATGTCAGTTTGAAGGGAGGGGCTGTCAGGGGGAGGGCTATGGAGTGTCTCTGTGAGGGGGAGGGGCTGTGAGGATATTGTCACCTCCAAGCACCAGGAGCCCCCGACAAGGGAGTTGAACTGCCCCCTGCCCCCAGGTGCCCTAGAGCCCAGCATGGAGCTGCTGCCCCTGCACGGTCCCTGGGCATTACAAAGGGGATGATGTGAGGTTACTGCCCCATCAGTCCTGGGGTGGGGGACTGGAGCCCCTGGAACAGCCCTGTGGGGAATTCAGTGTCTGTGGAAAAGTGCAGCTAGGAATGGGGATTCCCACCTGCATTAAAGTGGCATGAAGGAGAAGAGAGAGTTATTGCTTAGAAAATTCTGGGTGTGAAGGAGGGTGCCCAGCTCTCAGTCTGCAGAACAGCCAACCCCAAGCAGTCAAAAATCCTGAGTCAGGCTCACCAAAAATCATGAAATTGGCTTTAAAATCATGAGATTATGTAAAATTAATAGATTTGGGGATCTTTGTATTTGCCTTCTGTTTGATGAGCCTTTAGGATGCACTGGGGGTCACATTTTGAATTTTTCTCCACAGTCACAAGGGCTAGAAAGGTTCTGTTTCTTTAAGAGCGAAGGCTCAAATCATCACATCTCCACTTGAATCCAAGAGCTGGGACTTCAAGGAAAACAATAACTCTCATGAGACTCAAGGCAAAATCATTGGAGTTGGCAGTACTGAGTCGGACTGAGTCTTTATTCTCCAGGATTCCCTGTAGCAGGGGTCCCCAACCTTTTTCTTTCTGTGCCCCCCCCCATGATATAAAATCTCCACAGCCCACCCATGCACAAAAACTGTTTTTCTGCATGTTCAGTAGGTTAAAACCCAGGGCTGTCATTAGGGAGTAGCCAGCAGAGCAATTGTGCAGGGCCACACAACACAGTGTCTCAGAACCACCGCCTTGGAGCTCTGTTTAGAAGAAGGGAGCAAAGCTGCTGCCTTTCCTGATGGCTGAACTCAGGCCCTTAGAGTGGGATATTCCTGCCCTGCCAGCTGCACCAGGAAAGCTCCCTGAGCAGCTGCCTGGGCTCAGGGACAGTCTAAGCCTGCAGGGCCCTGGGGGCAATGAAGCAGCTGGGTCAGGCTGGGTACCCTGATTCCAAGTCCTGGCTCCCTGCTCTGCAGCAAAGAAGTCAATTCCCCCCACCCCTGATGAATCAGCCTGAAGCTACGTGCAGAGCTGGGGGTTTCTCCTTTCACTCCTGCTGGGGAGTGCCAGGGTCCCCGAGGCATTTCTAGCAGAGCACTTGGAACTGAACTGGGGGAACCAGCCTTTCATTACAGAACGCTCACGTTCAGACCACATCTTTATTTACAGTTTTTTATAATACAATATAATCCTTCAATCCTAGTTTCACCATCGATAACATGGGATACCAAGGGTAAAACTGACCAGCTCTTCAAATCCAAGAGAGTGGAGACAAATCACCTCTCAGAGTCAATGCAGGGTAATCAATAGGCAGACAGTGGCCAAATCGCTTTTGAATGGACCCCAAAATCTTTTTATTTACTTATTATCCTCATCATTATTGTTATTTTTATTATTATTATTTACGCTGGAGTCTGGATCTTGACTAGACCTTGACCAACAATTTTGGACCTTGACAAAAAATAATGGATTACCCCTAAGAACGGGGTTGTGTTACATTCCTTATGTCCTCACTCCATATTGTGGCCATTTCCTTTCCCTCCTTTCGGTGAAAGGCTTTGGGATTTTGTTTAGAAATTTTATTTCCTCAGGATAGACCCAGGAGCGGGGGCTGCCTGTATGTACCAAGCACCCACTAGATTAGAAGGTGACTGACAAACACCCTTAAGACGAGGCAGCCATCTCTGTCAAAAAAATCATCTCCCTTCTTCACTTGAGTGACAGCCTGAATCGTTCCTTATCTGGGCAGAGCCCAAGGATCGGCATCATCAGCAACAAAACCATATGTACGTAACAGGAATCAACCCAAAATGTGCTTTAAAAGGAACTGTCTCCTTCCGTCTGGGTAAAATTTGCCATTAGGGTCATCGATTTTCATTTCCCTTCTCTTAAGGCAGAGATAGGGTAGGAGCTACCTCAGGCTGGGATGTCAAGCCCATGTCCCCATCTGTCAGTCACTCTGGGAACCTGTCTCTGCTCACAGCTGACAGGCTGCCTCCAGCCTCTCCAGCCAGTTCCTCAGCTTGGGGGGTGGGGGTGGTAATTTGGCAAGCGTATGTGGCACATAGGAGACATACTTTTACCAGATGCATTGGTGGTATAGTGGTGCGGATAGCTGCCTTCTATGCAATTGAACTGGGTTTGAGTCCCAGCTAATGCAGGGATGTGATATTTTCTCCCCTGGAAATTGGTTTAATTTCAGTCACATTGTATCAGTTTATCAATGGAATGAGAGAATCAATATCCCAAATCCCAGCAGGTTGGAGTCATCTTTGTATTACAATGTTTGGTTTATTTTATTTTTTTCCTTTACTTCCCTCTCCCTTTTAGACTCAGAGCCTTTCAGGTCAGAAGGGACCAGTGTGATCATCTTGTCCGACCTGCTGCACCTTGCAGGCCAAAAGACCCCACCCACCCCCTCCTGTAATAGACCCCTAACCTGGGAGGGGAGGCTCCGTGCTCTGCCCCTACCCCAGGCAGTGCATGGAGGCCCTCTGCTTCCCTCCCACAATGGGTGTGCAGAGATGTGCCAGCAGCACTAAGGTGGCTCCCTGCCCACTCTGCCTCTATCCCTCCGTGCCACTCCCAGAAGTGGCTGGCATGTCCCAGCATCCCCTGGGGCAGGGGAAGTATCTCCATGCTCTGCCCCTGCCCGAATACCAACTCCGCAGCTCCCATTGGCCAGGAACTTCGGTCAATGGGAGCTCTGGGGGCGGTGCCTGCAGGCAGCAGTGCAAGGAGACCCCCTGGTCCCGCCCACCAGAGGGTTGTGTGTACCGGTCACTTGGGAGCTGCAGTGGTAAGCGCCACCCCTCCTGCACTCCAACCCCCTCCCCCAGCACAGAGCCCGCACCCCGCACCCAAATTTCCTCCCAGAGCTTTGCTTGTCTTCCTTTCACGCTGAACCATCCTTCTTCTCCTGGGCTACAAGTAGCCATCCCTGGGAAGCCAAGAGGCAGGGACAGTATTCTGCCTCTCAGCAGCCAACTGCACCTCCCCAGGCTTTGCAGAACGAATGGTGGTGCTCTGCTCACCCCACTTAGCAGCACTGAGGTGCTTAGCTTCTGCCCTGCCTTCCTCTGCTTGACTTTCCTCTTTGCCCCATTCCTGCCTCACTTCCTCCTTTGGCAAGTCACACAAAGGAGGCCAGCAGGAAGAGCCGGCTTCCATAGGCCAACCTCCAAGGGCAGAGGAGACTAAGCCACAAGGCTTCAAAACATGACTGTCCAAGATCCTCTAGCTTTCCCCTGTTGATGCCAAGGCTTTTTCTCAGCTCATTTCACCACCCTCAGCTATGCAGTGGTTGGGGTTATCCCAGGGACAGGCCAGTCGCAGCAGTAGCAGTGCCTTGCTGGACAGCCAGGGGAGCTAGGAAAAGGAAGCCACCATGTTTCTACCCAGTTTTGAACCAGGGGTCTTTTACATGTTAGGCAAATGTGAGAACCACTACACTACCGAAACTCTATCACAATGCTCTCTCCCTCCCTTTATAAGGACATCAGAGTGGCCATACTGGGTCAGACTAAAGGTCCATCCAACCCTGCATCCTATCTGCCAACAGTGGCCAATCCCAGGTGCCTCAGAGGGAGTGAATTTAACAGGTAATGATCAAGTGATCTCTCTCCTGCCATCCATCTCCACCCTCTGACAAACAGAGGCTAGGGACACCATTCCTTACCCATCCTGGCTAATAGTCATTAATGGACTTAACCTCCATTAATTTATCTGCAAAAAGAACGAGGAGTACTTGTGGCACCTTAGAGACTAACAAATTTATTTGAGCATAAGGTTTTGTGGGCTAAAACCCACTTCATCGGATGCATGCAATGGAAAATACAGTAGGAAGATATGTATATATATATATACACACACACACACACAGAGAGAGAACATGAAAACGTGGGTATTGCCATATACACTATAACGAGAGTGATCACTTAAGGTGAGCTATTATCAGCAGATGAAAAAAAAAAACCTTTTCTAGTGATAATCAGGATGGCCCATTTCCAACAATAGGGGAAAAAATAAACATGGGGAAATAGTTTTACTTTGTGTAATGACCCATCCACTCCCAGTCTTTATTCAAGCCTAACTTAGTGGTGTAAAGTTTGCAAATTAATTCCAATTCAGCAGTCTCTCATTGGAGTCTGTTTTTGAAGACTTTTTGTTGTAATATGGCGAGTTTTAGGTCTGTAATTGAGTGAACAGGGAGACTGAAGTGTTCTCTGACTGGTTTTTGAGTGCTATAATTCTTGACGTCTGATTTGTGTCCATTTATTCTTTTACGTAGAGACTGTCCAGTTTGGCCAATGTACATGGCAGAGAGGCATTGCTGGCACATGATGGCATATATCACATTGGTAGATGTGCAGGTGAATGAGCCTCTGATAATGTGGCTGATGTGATTAGGTCCTCTGATGGTGTCCCCTGAATAGATATGTGGACAGAGTTGGGAACGGGTTTGTTGCAAGGATAGGTTCCTGGGTTAGTGTTTTTGTTGTGTGGTTGCTGGTAAGTATTTGCTTCAAGTTGGGGGGCTGTCTGTAAGCAAGTACTGGCCTGTCTCCCAAGATCTGAGACAGTGAAGGATCGTCCTTCAGGATAGGTCCTTGATGATGCGCTGGAGAGGTTTTAGTTGGGGGCTGAAGGTGACGGCTAGTGGCGTTCTGTTACTTTCTTTGTTGGGCCTGTCCTGTAGTAGGTGACTTCTGGGTACTCTTCTGGCTCTGTCAATCTGTTTCTTCACTTCAGCAGGTGGGTATTGTAGTTGTAAGAATGCTTGATAGAGATCTTGTAGGTGTTTGTCTCTGTCTGAGGGGTTGGAGCAAATGTGATTGTATCTTAGAGGTTGGCTGTAGACAATGGATTGTGTGATGTGGTCTGAGTGAAAGCTGGAGGCATGTAGGTAAGTATAGTGGTCAGTAGGCTTCCAGTATAAGGTGGTGTTTCTGTGACCATCGCTTATTAGCATTGTAGTGTCCAGGAAGTGGATCTCTTGTGTGGACTGGTCCAGGCTGAGGTTGATGGTGGGATGGAAATTGCAGAAATCATGGTGGAATTCCTCAAGGGCTTCTTTTCCATGCATCCAGATGATGAAGATGTCATCAGTGTAGCACAAGTAGAGTAGAGACGTTAGGGGACAAGAGCTGAGGAAGCGTTGTTCTAAGTCAGCCATAAGAATGTTGGCATACTGTGGGGCCATGTGAATACCCATAGCAGTGCCGCTGATTTGAAAGGTATACATAGTCCCCAAACGTGAAATAGTTATGGGTGAGGACAAAGTCACAAAGTTCAGCCGCTAGGTTTGCCATTACATTATCGGGGATACTGTTCCTGATGGCTTGTAGTCCATCTTTGTGTGGAATGTTGGTGTAGAGGGCTTCTACCTCCATAGTGACCAGGATGGTGTTTTCTGGAGTGTTATATCCTTGGGGGCAGCCGGTTTAGGAAGAAATCACTTGAGGCCAGAGAGCAGACAGCTAACAAAACTACCATTTTATTTACAGACACAGAGCTCACCCAACTGGCCGAAGCTGGCTGGGCTATCCCCTAATAATCTAACTCAGTTGCCATAGGAACAAAAACCATGACAACCAAATACACAACATGGAGAATCATCAATGGATTTTAATTTCCTCAGGAAGTCAGTGGTTCTCGAAGATAGCTAGGAGTGCTGGTAGCGTAGGGCCTGAGGAGGGAGTCTACATAGCCAGACAATCCTGCTATCAGGGTGCCAATGCCTGAGATGATGGGGCATCCAAGATTTCCAGATTTATGGATCTTGGGTAGCAGATAGAATATCCCTGGTTGGGGTTCTAGACTGTCTTATTGCCAAGGGCTGGAGAAAATCAGCCAGCAGCAGGGGGTGCAGAACACCCCACTAGTGTGGGGGTGACAGCGCCTCTGGGATCCTGACATCCCAGCACTTTACACACCTTCCTAGAGCCTCCCAACCCCCCTGGGCTGTCGGGACTGGATCTAGACTGTTCTCAGTGGTAGAAGATGACAGAACAAGGAGTAATGGTCTCAAGTTGCAGAGGGGGAGGTTTGGGTTGGATATTAGGAAAAACTTTTTCACTAGTAGGGTGGTGAAGAACTGGAATGGGTTACCTAGGGAGGTGGTGGAATCTCCTTCCTTAGAGGCTTTTAAGGTCAGGCTTGACAAAGCCCTGGCTGGGATGATTTAGTTGGGTTTGGTCCTGCTTTGAGCAGGGGGTTGGACTAGATGACCTCCTGAGGTCCCTTCCAACCCTGAGATTCTATGATTCTATGACTGCGACCCCAACCCTACTGATGAGAAACAGGCTTGGGGAGGGAAAGCTACTGGCTCAGGGTCACACAGGGGTGAAAGTAATTTAAAGGACTTATTGGTACTCCAGAGTCCTGCGGAGGGGGAGGGGCCTCAACCGAAAGAGGCGTGACCTCTATCAGAAGAGGTGGGGCCTTTAAATCCCAGGGCTTTTAAATCAGGATTTAAAGGGCTCAGAGATTCGGCTGAAGCTAGGAGCCGGACCCTTTAAATCAGCCCCAGAGCTACCAGCTGCAGAGGCAGCTGGGAGCCCTGGGGTTTGGGCAAGGGTGAAAGTAATTTACATTTCTTACCCATATGGTCCAATCGCAAGCAACCCACCTCTCCTACATACTTCATGGATCCCTCTCATTGCATGACATAGATAGAGAAAATAAAGCTACTATTACTACTACCAGTACTGTCTGTAATACAACTTTACTATTGGAATAAGCCTGAAAAAGTGAAAACTCACTGTCACATTTTTCTCCGTGTCTTTCCTCCTCCTCCAGCCAGGCTGTGGACACTAGGCTCTGTGCTTTCTCCCTGCCTACCACTCAGCAGCAGCTACAGGGGCTTCTCTCTAGCTTGCAGCAGGGAGCAGGGAGACTGGCTGAGGGAGGGAGAAGCCTGCCTCCTGCATAAGAGCAGTTTAAACTCAGCTGTTCCCTGCATGGTTCAGTAACATTTCAAAGAGGATCTGCAAGCAGTTTAGACATCACAACCATGATCCTCTGCTGGGGAGGGAATGGGATAGATTTGTACTTGGAAATGGTTCCTGATTTTGATTGTGTTTTTTGTGTATAGGAGATCCCCTCATCCCAGGGGCAGAAAAGAACTGCCCCTGCCATGATCACACACACCCTCTGCCACCCCAACAACAACTGGGAGTAAAATTAACAAGGATGCCAGAAACGGCTCTTAATGCTGGTGGCAGAACTGTGCAGGGAGTTTAAACTGTTCTTATGCAGGCAGGAGCAGCAGGCATTTCAGCCAGTCTTCCTACTGCAAGCTAAAGCCTAGAGGAGAACCTCTGCTGGGGGTGGGAGGAATGCAGAGCCTTGTCTGCCGCCTGGCTGGAGGAGGGGGAGGGAGGAGACGAGAAACCAATGTGACAGTGAGTTTTCCCCTTCCACCTGCTTTTATTAGCTCTGGATTTAAGCTGTGCAGCCAAATGCTTGTATTTGTTGTGTGTATTAGTATTGGAGAGATCCCCTCATCCCAGGGGCAGACAAAGACTGCCCCTGCCATGGTCAAACACACCCTCCCGCCAGCTACTGTGAGTGAAATTAGCAAGGATGCCAGAAACCACTCCTAACCCCGAGAGGCTGCAGACAGAGCCAGCCCCACAGGGATGCCCCATGGAGAAGGACGACTCGCTGAGCTGGGCTGTGAGATGGAGCTCAGGAAACAGCTGAGTTTAAACTATTCTTATGCAGGGGGCAGGCTTCTCCCTCCCTCAGGCAGTCTCCTTTTCTTACCAGTCCTCCATACCGGCCCGTACCAGCTTACTTTCACCTTTGACTAGATGTCACGGTGACCAGGGATCCTTTCTAGCTCCTGGGGGGATGGGGAGGAAGGAGATGAAATGTGGGCTGCAGAGATGGAGGATTTGGCTCAGTGCAAGTTGATGAGGTTTTGGGAAGAAGTGTCCCTCCTGTTGGTGATGTACAGCTCACCCCGGCCCTGATCCCTCCTCCCTTCCTGGGATAAATGAACTTCCCATCACTCACCAGAAGAGATCTTGTGTTCTGGTAAATAACTCTGCCATCTGCTCCAAGGCGCATTTATGATTTTCCCCAGTTACCAAGCAGATGAATTTCAATGTTGATAAATGTAAAATAAGGCACATTGGAAAAGATAATATCAAATACACATAGAGTGAGGGGGTCTAAATTAGCTGTTACCACTCAAGAAAGAGATTTTGGAGTCACTGTGGATAGTTCTCTGGAAACATCCACTCAGTGTGCAGCAGCTGTCAAAAAAGCAAACGGAATGTTGGGAATCATTAAGAAAGGAATAGATAATAAAACAGAAAATATCCTATTGCCTCTATATAAATCCATGGTACGTCCACATCTTGAATTCTGCATGCAGATCTTGTCACCTGATCTCAAAAAAAATACATGGAATTGAAAAAAATACAGAGAAGGTCAACAAAATGATGAAGGGTGCAGAACAGCTGCTGTGTGAGGAGAGATTAATAAGACTGAGGCTATGGCTACTCTCCACAGCTTTTAGTGACACAGCTGTGCCGCTACAGCCATGCTGCTAACAGGCACTCAATGTAGCTGCTGTTTGTCAGCAGGAGAGAAGTGCCAGTGTAGACAAAGCCTGAGACTATTCAGCTTGGAGAAGAGACGACTAAGGGGGAATATGGTAGAGGTCTATAAAGTCATGACTTGTGTGGCAAAAGTAAATAAGGAAGTATTATTTCCTCCTCATAACACAAGAACTAGGGGTGACCCAGTGAAATGAATAGGCAGCAGGTTTAAAACAAACAAAAGGAAGTATTTCTTCACACAACGCACAGTCAACCTGTGAAATCCCTTGCCAGAGGATGTTGTGAAGGCCAAGACACTTAACGGGGTTCAAAAAAGAACTAGAGAAGTGCATGGAGGATGGGTCCATTAGTGGCTATTAGCCAGGATGGGCAGGGAGGGTGTCCCTAGCCTCTGTTTGCCAGAAGCTGGGAATGGGCAACAGGGGATGGATCACTTGATGATTCCCTGTTCTGTTCATTCCCTCTGGGGCACTTGGCATTAGCCACTGTCGGAAGACAGGGTACTGGGCTAGATGGACCTTTGGTCTGACCCAGTCTGGCCGTTCTTATGTTCTATGTTCCCCTGTTACTGAGCCACCCTCTCCCTGTTGCAGAAACAGATGGAAGCTGAGAGGCAGAAGATTGTCTGGGAGTGGCAGGAGCTGCGAGGGTTTCTGGAGGAGCAGGAGCAGCGGCTGCTGTCCCGGCTGGAAGAGCTAGAGAGAGCCATTGCCCAGAGAAGGGATGAGGGCGTCTGCAGCCTGTCCTGGGAGATTTCCCTGCTCAGCGAGAGGGGAGGAGAGAAGGGGCAGCAGCCGCTAAGCCAACCCCTGCAGGTCAGGCTGTCATTGGAATGATCATACACAGCGTTTCTATAGGCGCTTCTGAGCCCTAGACCCCAAAGCACTTTACAGAGTGGGGTTGGGGCATTATCCCTCTGGGACAAATGGGGAAAGGGAGGCAGAGGGAGGGGCAGAGCCTTGGCCCAGGTCACACAATGAGTCTGGCAGCAGCACCGGGGATGGGTCCTGGGAGTCCTGGATGCTGCAGCCCCAAGACCTTCTCTCCTGGAAATGTCTGTTTGCATTTGCACTTGGAGGATGAAATCCTCTCCCCCACCATGCTGAGGTCCCGAGCCAGGCCTAAGGCCCCTCTCACCGCAGGTTAGTGGGTTTAGTGGGGCCAGGGGCCTTCTGGGTCTCTCAGCACTGGGGGGAATTTGATTCTCAATGCAGAGAAACATCTTCTGCCTGTAAAGTGCCTGGGGAGAAGATTTCCGCAGTGGTGACCTGCCCGCAGGGATTGCTGGGGCTGCGTAGGAGAAAGTCCCTGGTAGGGGGGGCAGGTGCTCTGGGAATGTAAACCTGAAATTCCCCTACTGCCCGAGGCTTCAATGGTGACCTCTGCAGAGCAGGAGGCCTCCCCACCCAAGGTCACTCCCCCTGATGGCCTCCTCTTTCTCTCCCTCTTTAGGGTGCTGGGAGCACTGGAGGCAGGTAAGTCCTGGCCTCCATTTCCCTCCGCCCTCATGGGCCGTTAGGTTTGATAACTCCACTGAATAGGATGCTGCCCCCTGCCCTTGGAGCATGTGATTCTGTCTCCCCTAGTGGCTGTCTCAGGTAGGAGAAGAGCCAGTTACTGTCTGATCGCTAATGAGGTCACAGCAGGGCTGCTAGACACAGGGCTGATGGGACAGACCAGGCCTGTCTCCTGGACTGATGTGTCCGCATCACATATTCAGAGGGCACAGAATCTCAGCTTTCACATTTGTTTAAGTGAGTTGTTGGCCCTCAGCACCTCCCCAGTGTAAACGGAGACAGCGTTGCCTTGCTGGGTCTGCCAGCAGCCTGAAGCCTTAGCTCAGAGAGCGTCAACTCTCCTGTCCCCTGTTAATATCATCTGGGTGTCAACTGAAATGCCAACACTTTGATGTCAACATTCAATGTTCCCTGGCTGATCACTCGAGCAGATGGAACGGGGAGGGGGCGGGAGTGAAGCCTTTGTGGGGTGGAAATAGGGGGTTGCTGTAGGGAGGGAAGAACAGAGGACAAGGAAGCAGGAGAGAGATGGAGAAAGGAGGGTGGGAAAGGAAGGAAAACACAGGGAAAAACTAGCAGTGGCCCTACAGGGTGTCAGGGAAGGGGCTCTTTTCCTCCTGAGTGACACTGAGTGTGACAGACAAAGACTTAGCAAAATACTAAGAACTAAAATTTTATTTCCGATACGAAGGGCAGATTCTCCCCTTGTTCCTTGTACGTGCGTGTCCCATGGAGAGCAGTGGGTGTTCTGCTGTGAATGGAGCAGGGCACAGAGTCCTAACCTGATGCCCTAGGCCACTGACCATAATGGACAGTGCAATGTGGCCCTCTCTGCCAAATGAGCTGGATGCCCCAGGGTTACTGCTTCAGCTGAAGGGCTTGGGGGATTTGGCATTAAAGGGCCCACGTTCATTCCCTACTGGATCCCTGGGCTCTGTCTGTGGCTGCTGTCAGCATGTAGGACCTGCCCACTCTTTGGTCTGTGTCTCCTCCCTTTCCACATAATCCCAGTGCTGGTGCCGCTTGTTACTGCAGTAAACCAGCGTAGGGGGTGGCTCTGCACCCCACAGAACCAGAGCGTCCCTGAGAAAGCTCCTGAACAATGTCTCCATTCCTTGCTCTAGTGTCTCCCCATTTCCCATCTCGCGGGGAGCACATGGTTGAGGTGACTCACCATGACAATGACCATCTCAGGCTACAAAGCTCAGATCCAGGTTTCCTGGAGTTTAGGAGTTGCTGGGCTCAGGGTCTGGGACTCAGGCCTATTTCTCACCCCTCCTCCTTTCCCCAGCAGGGAGGATGGGATGTTTCGTAAGCCAGAGCCGTCGTTTGCAGAGCTGGAGAAGAGACTCAGCGATTTCTCTCTGAAAAGTGCCATGCTGCAGGAGGTGCTGCTGGGATTCAAAGGTGAATTGGAGTCTGGGGGTGGCATGTCCTCTGGTTAGAGCAACTCTCGCCCTGGGGAAGAGTCGGGGACTCTAGTGATGTCACTGAACCTCGGCTCCATCTCACAGCCCAGCTCAGCGAGTCGTCCTTCTCCATGGGGCATCCCTGTGGGGCTGGCTCTGTCTGCAGTGGCTGCGTTATCGGCCTCTGATCTCTGTCACCATCTCATAGTTAACAGCAGTTAATTAACAACAGTTAATTAATGTAACATTAATAAGCAATGGGGATTTCTCCACAAATGCGAGGGCCTGAATTCTCACCTCTCCCATCTTCTCCTTCTCCTAGAGACTCTGCGATAGGTACGTGTCTGTCTCTGACTGGCCATGTGGAGATTTCAGACCAATAACCATGTTAATGACAGGAGATTGCAGCCTCCAGCACCTGGGAAGCTGTGTAAAAATGTGATGGGATGTTACTTTGTTCTTGCACCACTATATTTTCAACTGACTTGTCTCTTAAATATTTTAGCTCATCAGTATCACGTAAGCATTTCAAGTGTTTTGCAGTCTTTTAGTACTCATTAATTTTTTTGCCTTTACTTTCTTTAATTATTGCATTTTTACTGACTACATTAATTTTAATAATTTTATTTTGCAGTTTTAATTGCAGTAATATTAATAGCGTTTTTAATTAAGTTTACATAGTCTGATTTTAAAGCATTTTTTTTTAAAGACCACTAAGGTCTTTGACAACTTTTCCTGTGTTTGAGTGGCTGCTTGATACTTTTTAAAAAAAAATACAAAGCCTGAGCTTTTTTTAAAACATATTTATTTGAAAGTTCGTTAGTATAGTTAGTTTTTTGGCTGTTTAAAAAATATATAGACTTTTTTGTTGTGACTCTTTAAATTGGTAATGTATTCACCTTTTTAACTTATAATTATTTTAGTGCACTATTTACCTCTTGTGACACAGGTTATAACTGATTTTTACACTTTAAATAAATAAAACAGCTATTAGAATCTAATTTGGTTAAAACAGCAATTCAATATTTCTTTTTTGCATAACCTGCACTTCTTTAAGAATGCAACATTTGTTTGGTTCTTTTAATTAACTTTTTGTTCTAAACTTTTTTTTTATGCTTACATTATGCCTTAAATTAATTTATATTTCTTGGAATGATTTTATTCATTTAAGATAGAATCTTAATTTTTTCCCCCAATACATTCCTAGCTATCCCAATGATGATTCATTTCTGGGAAACATCCTCAGCAGAATTATTTGAAGGTGTTGCACCATAGAGTAAAGGCACAGAGGCAGTGGCTTGTGGGAAACAGGGTAAGTTTCATTACTAATCCTGCTCGTAAAAAGAGGGGTCTTTTTAGAAAAATAGTTTAACTTACAAGCACTGAGAGACTTTAAGAAAGACACTAATCACGGGAGCAATGGGTCTCTTTGGAACATATTTTAATTAGAGCCTTTCTGAGAAACAGGATACAACTATGGTCAAAATGAAGTGCAAATTAAGGATTGTGCATCATGAGGAGAAAGAGGAGGGAATACAAGTTAAAATATAATGAAAACAAAGCCTCTCAGAAAGGAAATGTAGCAGTTTAGTAGCAGTGTTGCCATGTCAGGGGTGAGGTGGGAGATGATTTTTTTTCTCACCCCCAAAATCTCTTTTTAAAAGTCCCAAAAGGAATACAAGTGGGTGGCATCATTTATTTTTTTATTATTTTGTTTACTAATTAAATCCATGTCCCTAAGGCCAAATTTGGCCCTAGGTAACTTTGTTCCCACGTTTTCTTGTTCACCAAGCATAGAGCTTAGTACTGGCCCTGAACGACATCATTAGCCCCCTTTTGTTTGTCGTTGCACCTGTGCATGGCCTTCATGGCTGAAAAGAATGTAACCTACTTTTCATCAACTTGTTGCTAGAGGGTATTGTAAGATCTTATGAACTTTCGTCTTCTTTTTACAGTGAAGTGAGGCAGAGAGTTCAAAACATGGGTGTTATTGGAATTAACAGTTCCCAGGGTTGGTCCATACATGCCATTGCACTGGGCTCATTCAGGCTTTGTCTGGGTACAATGTATCACTCGCTTCCCATGCGTAGTCAATGCTGATACAAAAGAAAGATCTAGGCTGGTGTTTCTCAGCTGGTGGTTTGCGACCCCCAGGGGCTCAGGAAAGGCAGTCAGGAGGCTGTGAGATGTTGAGTGTTTCATTATGACCTAAAGCAAAGAAAATCTCACTCCCCCATTCCTGCACTCCCCTGTTCATGGTGGTCAAGTGTTCTCTGTCAGCCTCTTGAAATATACAAGTTATATATAGACTCAGCACAGATACATGTTTTATTCTTACTTTTTTAGTAAATGTTCAGGGGTCAGAAAAAATTTGACTTCCAATAAATGGTACTTGCTTACTTATGTCAGCTGTGAAATTAGGCAGTTTGCACCTGTGCAGAGTAATCCTTTCATTGCCTGTATCCCAGCCAGCGAGACTGAAACCCCTGCGGTGGTTAGTAGAGATGGGGACGAGGCAGAAAGTTTGGATCCAAACCGGCATTGAGTGCTGTCAGCGATCGCAGGAGAGCAAAGGAACGCAGGGATCGTTGGTCACTAAGTCTCCCAGGCAGAGGGAGGGGAGAGGGGGAAACAGAAGTCAGAAAATGAAGGAGAAATAAGTGGGGGGGGGGAGCGGAGGTCACAAGCTCCCAAACGTGCCCACATCCAGTCATAGAGTCATAAAGTCTAAGGCCAGAAGGCATCACTGGATCATCTGGTCTGACCTCCTGTCTAGCACTGGCTGCCAACACCCCCTAGCACCCGCCCGCTAAACCTAACAGCTGGAGTGAGACCAAAGTCTTGCAGCCCCCAGGAGACTAGACTCTTACATGCCCTAGGCAGAGAATAGGAGGGACTGAGGTGCACCAATGCCCCAGACCCCTGCAGTGGCAGGTCCCTCACCAAAGGCTCTTATGTAAATTAAGCTGTCATGGGATAAAAGGGAAGGTCCTTTCATGGATTGAGAACTGGTTAAAAGACAGGGAACAAAGGGTAGGAATTAATGGTAAATTCTCAGAATGGAGAGGGATAATTAGTGGTGTTCCCTAAGGGTCAGTCCTAGAACCAATCCTATTCCATTTATTCATAAACGATCTGGAGAAAGGGGTAAACAGTGAGGTGGCAAAGTTTGCAGATGATACTAAACTGCTCAAGATAGTTAAGACCAAAGGAGACTGTGAAGAACTTCAAAAAAAGCTCACAAAACTAAGGGATTGGGCAACAAAATGGCAAATGAAATTTAATGTGGATAAATGTAAAGTAATGCACATTGGAAAAAATAACCCCAACTATACATACAATATGATGGGGGCTAATTTAGCTACAATGAGTCAGGAAAAAGATCTTGGAGTCATCGTGGATAGTTCTCTGAAGATGTCCACACAGTGTGCAGTGGCAGTCAAAAAAGCAAACAGGATGTTAGGAATCATTAAAAAGAGGATAGAGAATAAGACTGAGAATATATTATTGCCCTTATATAAATCCATGGTATGCCCATATCTCGAATACTGTGTACAGATGTGGTCTCCTCACCTCAAAAAAAGATATACTGGCTCTAGAAAAGGTTCAGAAAAGGGACACTGAAATGATTAGGGGTTTGGAGAGGGTCCCATATCAGGAAAGATTAAAGAGGCTAGAACTCTTCAGCTTGGAAAAGAGGAGACTAGGGGGATATGATAGAGGTATATAAAATCATGAGTGATGTGGAGAAAGTGGATAAGGTAAAGTTATTTACTTATTCCCATAATACAAGAACTAGGGATCACCAAATGAAATTAATAGGCAGCAGGTTTAAAACAAATAAAAGGAAGTTCTTCTTCACGCAGTGCACAGTCAACTTGTGGAACTCCTTACCTGAGGAGGTTGTGAAGGCTAGGACTATAAGAGCGTTTAAAAGAGAACTGGATAAATTCATGGTGGTTAAGTCCATAAATGGCTATTAGCCAGGATGGGTAAGGAATGGTGTCCCTAGCCTCTGTTTGTCAGAGGATGGAGATGGATGGCAGGAGAGAGATCACTTGATCATTGCCTGTTAGGTTCACTCCCTCTGGGGCACCTGGCATTGGCCACTGTCGGTAGACAGATACTGGGCTAGATGGACCTTTGGTCTGACCTGGTACGTCCGTTCTTATGTTCTTATGAATGAATGAGGTGTGAATGAGGAAGGCGTGGAAGGCAGCACCTCCAGACAGCTGCAACCTTTGGAGAGGGGCTGGGAGCCCGACCAAGGACAATCAAACTTGTCAAGTGGGCTGACTAGAGAAGAGCAGACATACTGACAGCCTCGGGGGTTAGAAGCAAGCACCTTCCTTTGGGAACACTCTCTTTGCAGCATTGGGACAACCCCCAGCCCAGAGAAAAGCAGCAAAAATGACCAACAGACAGTCCCAGATTTTGAATCTGGGAGATTTGCCCCTCTCCATCCACCGACTCGCCGCTCATCTCCTCACCCCCCCCCAAGTATAAAACCTTATTCAAAGACTCAAGGGGTCAATATATTACTGCACAGAGCCCCCCCCAACTCTGCCCCCCACCTGCCTAAGACTCTGTAAGGGTGTTTGGGTGTGGGGAGGAGGTCTGGGGTGCAGGCCCTGGGTTGGGGCAGGGGATTGGGGTATAGGATGGTTGAGAGGTTGGGCTCTGGGATGGAGTCAGGTGCGGGCTCTGGAATGGAGTTTGGGTGCTGGGTGCAGGCTCTGGGCTGGGGCACAGGGTGGGGGTGCAGGATGGGTGGAGGCAGGGGCAGCTCTAGGCACCAGCAAAGCAAGCAGGTGTTGGAGCAGCAGCTGGCAGGGATTCAGCCTGGGAGCTGAGAACCAACAGGGGACCCTGGGAGCTGTAGTTCCTTGGTTAGCTCCCTGCCTATAGATCCAGCCCTGGAGCAGGGAAAGAGCTACATTTCCCAGCATTCCCTTGGCTGCTATCAACAGGAAAGGGAGGGGGAGGGAGTATGGTAGCTGAAACCTCATGCTGCAGCTTGCTGTGAATGGAGAGCTCACTGCTAGAGCGGGGTGGCACTGTGAATGGGGAACAAGTGTGCCCAAGAAGTAGAAGGCTTTGGCCCAGATATCCCCTTCAGAAGACATCCCCAGACTGTATTAGGGATACTGGTGTGACCTCACCTTGCAACCCCCAAAAGAAGGAATTGGGTGGACTAAGTGCCCCTCTCTATCTGAAGCCTAGCAAGGAAGGTATGTGGATCCCACTAGAATTTAAAATGAAAAGTAAGGGAGGGGAGGCTCTACTGGACCTGGGCAGCTTTAGATACAGTACCAGGCACGTTGGAGGATTTCCACTTCTGAGCCTTGGAAGCAGAAATTGACTTTTCCTTTCCAGATTTAGCTAATATTCAGAAAAGGAATCTAGCACCTGCCTTCCAGATTTGAACATCTCAAAATTCAGGAGTGCTCAAGCTCAATTTGGGCCGCTGTTACTTCATTTCTCCCAAATCAAATATACTGATCCACTGTAAGTTGCTGTAGAAAAAGTAGGATAAAATTGAGCAATAAATGCTTCCCAGAGGTTTTTAGGACTGGAATTGCTATTTTCAACAGCCATTGCCTTTTTTTTTAGTTTTATTTGTTTAAAAGGAAGACAGTGATGTTACATTGGCAAATCCCCCATAGAAACAAAGAGTGGAAAAAAAGAATAATAAAGGCACCTCAGCTTTTCCTCATTTATGGAGGACAGTCTTATAATATGCTGGGGCGGCACGGTGTGTGTGGGTGGGGGAGCACTGGTGGGGGAGAAGGGGAGAGCCCAGAACTGGGACAGCACGGGGTGTGTGTGAGGGAGAGCCCAGGGCTGGGACTGCAGAGGGATACAGGTCGGGGGAGGTCCAGATCTGGGGCGGCAGGGGATGCGGGTGGGGGGGAAAAGCCCAGGACTGGGGCAGCGGGGGGGGGGCAGGGCTGGGGTGAGGGCAGCCAAAAATTTTTTTGCTTGGGCCAGCAAAAAACCTAGAGCTGGCCCTGCCTCCGCACACCGTGAGGTAGGTAGGAGTGGATCATTATTATCCCTACTCGAAAGAGGGAGAAGCTAAGGCTGAGAAAGGAGAATTGGCTTGTCTTAGGTCACACAGCCAGTCAGTGGCAGAGTTGGGAATAGGACCCAAGAGCCCTGATTTTCAAACTAACCATCAGATCTTCAGTTTCAGACATTGAATGACCTGAATAAAGTGCTCTCAGATGAGCTCCAGACCAACAACAGTGCACAGTAATTATTCAGCAAGTATTTTAGGAGAACTGGAATGTTAGAGAGAATCATGAACTGCTCAGAGACCATTAATGCAGAGAAGCAGCAAAATTTGTCAAATATATGACTGGTTATGACTTATTTACTTGGTCTTAAAAGAGAACAACAAGGACCTGAGTCTCCTCCCTGTCAATAACCCCCTGCTCAGACAATCAGGATAGAGACTGAGGATGGGAGGCTGAGGGTTCTCACCAGAGAGCCCAAAGGATGGCCCAGGGCACTGGTGGGGACCACTGCCCAAGCACTATTTCAGCCCCACATTTTTGGGTGGAGCTCCCACAGTGGGAGCTGCAGAGCACTCCCCCGCAACACACACACACCTCCTGGTGTTGGGAGGGGAACAGGAGAAAGGACAAAAGAAGCAAGAGAAGAAGAGAAAGGAGGGAGGAATGGATGGAGGAAAAGGTGAAACAAAAAGGACAAACCCTAATGTCCCCAGTGATTCTAAGGGACAGAATCCCAGGTGTAGAATAAAATTCTGCCTCCTTAAGCTTGTGTTTTCCATGCCTAGAATTTAACTGTCACCAGATGGATCAGACTGAACAGGTTTCAAACCTCAAGGAGGCTCTTACCTTCTAAACAGGGACGGCTGTTTTCTAGTAAAATCACTAAAAGGGAAGGAGAAAACTCGAAAGAGGTTCCCCCTGGCGCTCACGTACGTGAACCGGAATACTCTCTCAGTCCTCAAAGAGAGACCTGGAGAAGGAGACTTGCTGAAGCAAAGCCACAGGGGTCTCTGAGGTTTCCCTGGCCCCTCACCCCTGTCCTGCCTGGCTGATGTCAGCATCTCTCTGTGAGGTCACCACCTCCCCACCACCTTTGACCAATAGTCTGAGGTCCTGCAAAAGGCCTTTGTGATGTCACTGCCACACCCCTCCCTTGCTGTGCTAATGTCCTGCCCCTGGCCAGGCACTTTGGAGGTTTGAGCTACTCCCTGTGGATCACCCCACTCAAGGAGCATTCGTTCTAGGAAGCATGCTGGCTAGACAGGAAAACATCAGATGCTGCTCCCAATGCTACACTCAGTTTTTCAGAAATTAGTCGACTTTATGGCCAGAAGAGACCATTAGAGCATCTAATCTGACCCCCTGCATCTCACAGGCCTCCTGTATGACACAAGAGCTACTTTTGGGGCAAACACATTCTAGAAAGGCATCTAATCTTCATGAATGACATCAGGAGATGGAGAATCCACCACTTTCCTTGGTAGCTTGTTCCTGTGGTGAATCATCCTCGCTGTTGAATATTTGTGCCTTAGTTGTAATATGAATTTGTTTCTTTTCACCTTCCAGCCATTGGGTCTTGTTATGCCTTTCGCTGCTAGATTAAAGAGCCCTTTAATAGCCAATCTTTTCTCTCCATTAAGGCGCTTCAACACTTCAATGAAGTCACCTTTCAATCTTCTTTTGATAAGCTAAACAGGTTGAGCTCTTTCAATAGCTCACCAGAAGGCATTTTTCTCCAGAACATTTGGTGGCTCTTTGCTGCCCCAGCTCCAGTTTCACAACATCTTTTTCAAATGAGGACACCAAAACCGGAGGCAGTTTTCCAATATCAATCTCACTGATGCCGTGTCACCTCCTGTGACGTTATTGACATAATCTGTAACTGGTGATCTATAGATCACTGTTGCGACCACTGTTCTATATTTGCAGCCAATATTGTAGAAAGGTTGTCATGAAAGTGGTCTGTGGAGAGGTTCTGATTGGCTGATTATAATGATGCTATCTCTAGATGTGTATCATTTTTGTAGTTGACGTCATGAATATTGGCTCTATGCTGTCCGTATTTCAAACTTGTGCTATGCTTCCAGGAAACACCCCGGACAAGTTGGTGTCAGTTCTGCCTAGCCTGCTTGATGGCCCATTAAGGACCACAGCTATACAATCGACCCTTTGAGAAATGGCAGATACGCCTTGTGACTCAGCAAGGTATGCAGGGACTTGCCTATGGACAGAACTCTGAGGTTTTTCTATGCCACGTGCTGGATAGAGTATCCTTGGGACAAAGAAAGCAAAGACCACATGGCAAGAGACTATAAAAGGCTGATGCCTCATCTCCATCTTGTCTTCAATCCTGCTTCATACCTCTGGAGGGACTTTGCTACAAACTGAAGCTCTGTACAAAGGACTGAATGACCCATCCCAGCTGTAGATGGACTCCAGAGACTTGATTTGAACCTGCAGTTTATTCCATCACTGCTACAAGCCTGAACCAAGATCTTTGCTATTACTCTATATGAAGGGTTAAAATCCATGTGCATTTTATAACAACCTGGTATATGGATTGTGCCAGCTCTTTTCCAGACCCAAAGTCCAGAGTATGGTCAAGGGACCAGAGGCCTAGCAAATAGTGATCAGCTAAGAGAAAGCTGCGGTAAACAGAAACCCTTGCTTGCTAAGATAGGCCTGGTCAGCAAATTGCCAGGCGTTGGAGCTAAGAACTAAATAATTGTGTCTTATTCAGAGTTGCATATTGAACAAAGAATCCCTGTTCCTATTGTGTTAGTCTCTTCTGTAGGGAGACGTTCTTCCAACAGATCCAACCTTGAGTTTATGAAAAGTTGGCACATGTCAGTATAAGATATGGCATCCTTCCACCTCCCTTCCCAGGGACCAATGCCTTGCCTTTAGACACACACAAAATCTTTATTGCCATATACTTTCACTGTTTCTTTGCTTTAACCCCTAGGAATGTACCTGTTGGACAATCAGAGGAGTTGCTCCATTCCTATGGACCCCAAATCAGAATTCAACATAGATATTTTATACTAATAAAATTTATCAAAGTATTCATTAAGTGTTAACTTGCTAACTTAAGACCATGGGAGGAGACATTATGTAACCTGTTAACCACTGGCTAATGTGTTTATCTTGTCTTGCTGCAAAACCTGTCCCAGGGTGTGGAACTGTCTACCCCGTCACTTTCCCCCACCCATGGAAAATCTATATATTCTATTGTAATCAATTGATTGACGGTGTCTCTGAGCCTAATAAGCAAGGTGACACTCCGCCAGCGCTGTGTGTAATAAACTCCTGTGACGTTATGATTGTGATATAATATCTCATTGGAAGGTGACAGGGCCAGAAAGAGTTAATTAACTCACAGACTGACCTGACTTAACCAGAGTTAATTAACTCACTGACGTGGGTGAACCTTAAGGACTGGTTAGGAAAATATGTAAATTGTCGAAGAAAAACTAAGTTCTCGCTTTTATTGTTTGGGTGCAGCAAAATCAAATTCTTTAATTTCTCCAGTAATTACCATGGAGGGAGAGAGTGCCATAGGACACAGGGTCACCCCAGTCCTGGACAGGTCTCTCAACTGGTAAACAATCACAGCAAGCCTTTATACCTTTTACAGACAATTTCTAACAATAATACAGACAGTAAAAAGCAACAACTACATTTTGTTTATACATAGCAAAAAGGCTTATCTTATTTGTCTCAATCCTAGAAAAAGCAAGCCTGCATTTTGGTTAGTGATTGCAAGGTCGTAATGACTTTGTACACAGTTCCTGTCCTGTCGCCTCGCACTATCTTTGCTCCTACAAGTCTTACGTCATTAAGGTTACAGTATGGCCTGACTCTTGCTAACTAACATTCATTAAGATCTCTTCAAATCCTTGTTAATTATTTACTGGCTTCCACACTCCCCCCTTTTGTACTTCTAGTACAACAAACAATTTCAAATCTCAATTCGCATGAAACCATGGACTTCAGATTCTACAGCAAACCTGTCAACCGTCCTGGGACGTAATGACAATGCATGATTAGCATGAACATGAAAAGGTATTATAACTATAATTATGGTTTTTTTTGTTTTGTTTTGTTTTTTTTTTTTCGGTTTTTTTTCAAAAACAACAACAATAACATAATCCTAAACTAACTAACAACACGACAAACAATAACAGTCCCAGAGGAACAATACAACGGGGCTGTTGTACAATTCTGATCACAAAGCATAAAACAACATACCTAGTACATAAAGTAAACACTCTATAAGCTGTATGAAAGGTATCCTTTTCAGCTTAAAATATATTCTAAAGCAAGTGAATTTGCCCTTGCAAGTCAGAGATTCTTTGAACCTTAGGTAACAATGAAAGCAAATTTATGAAACCGATCAGGCATTATTCTAGTCCAATCAAAATATACCTAAAATCTAAGAGCTACTTGCAACATTCTATCTGCATTCTATCTGCATTCTATCTGCAGGCCAGTAAATGATATAATTGCCTGCAGCAGTGGTAAGATCAATATGTATATCTTGTCAGGTGTTATTCTAGGGGTACTGTCTATAAATCAGGTAGGTATACCAGGTGGTCTAATTTCCCAGATGTCTCGGTAAATAATTCAGTTCCACATGCATCCTCCCCATGGACCCAGCAGGATTCGGTATGTGGGAGCCCACACCCCCTAACTGGTCCATATGCTTGGAAGGAGCATTGTGAATGTCCACACTTCCATCCAGAAAGTGTCCAAGTATGTCTTCATGACCACAGATCAGATGGTACTCCTGACGTGTCTGTAAGGGCAGTGGGCCAAGTCTGGTCCAGATCCCACTGCAATGCCTTCCCAGCCTCAGTGATATTCAATACCATCTCTGTCAGTAACTTCTGGGTCATAAAACTAAGGGTGGAAATGACATGTAACTCACCAACTCCAGCCTGTACTTAAGATAGCTGAGCTTCAAAAATAAGACTAGTGGCCTTTTCTAGTTGCCCCAATTTCTTATCATGTTCTTGGCCTTTAAGAATAGTCCAAATGACTACTACACTATTGGCCCCAGCCCACAGGGATCTGGTCAATTCCCTTCTTGTCCAGAGGAAATAACCCAGGCCTTTTGTTGTGCTAATCTAATGGCAGCCCCTTGTGAGCAATCTGGGTATGTAGAAAACTGGATAAGGGCAATGTCAGTTAAAATCCAATTAGGGAGGGCAATACATACTGAAGGATTTATCCAGAACACAGGGCGCAGCCTGTAGAATAAACCCCAAAATCCAATTAATACCACAGTCCCAAGCATGGGTCCCACAAATTTCTTCCTGCCAGTATGTAATTCTGTGTTTCTTCACCAGGGTCAGTTCTCAGTGTCCTTTTAGTCAGGAATTCCTGGACTTTGGCAATGTCAGTGGAGTGAGTGCTTCTTCTGCCTTCCCAAAACAATCAAGGTTTAGCATCCTACAGGGGAGAGGTTTCCAGCACATATCACCCTGTAATAGCTGTGCTTTTTCTAGAAAAGTCTAAAGGCACAGTTGGTCTGTCAGTGGACAAGGGAGAGGTTGTCCAGAAGCTGTCCAGAAGCACAGTAGAACTAGAAGAAAGAATAGGCTAATCATCAATAGGAAAATTCTTCTGATGTGGAGGGGTCTTTTTGCAGCGAGAATCTTGGGTCCAAGCAGTCAGTCTGTGGCACTTCACAGCGGTGTCGGTAGTCAGCAGGACTTGGAAAGGGCCTTTCCAGCATGGAGCCAAGGCAGTCTTTCGCTGATGGATCTTTATGTAGACCCAGGCTCCTGGTTCCAACGAGTGGCAAGGTTGCACAGGATCCTTTGGTAGTGCTTCCATCACCTGTGTATAAAAAGACTTAACACATTTCATTAGTGCCTGACAATATTTAAGCATTATGTTATCCAGCAAATGAATGTCCATCTGAGCTGGGGTTAGTGGGGGTGCAGTTGGTAGTCAGCATTGGGTGTCCTGTCAAATTTCATGAGGGCTGAGTCCAGTCGTTCAATTGGGAATGGCTCTCATACACATCAGTGCCAAAGGAAGGGCATCTGGCCTCTTTAAGTGTGTCTCAGCACAAATCTTGGCCAGTTCATTTTTTGTAAGTCCCGTTCCGGCGTTCCACTGTCCCAGCGTTCCCCCCCCCCTTCTCTTGGTAGGCAGCCAAGCGGTGTCCTTGACTGGGGCCAGCGCATGTTAGCCATTCTCTTCTTGGCTTTTTGTTTTTTTGTTTTTTTTTTCATTTAACCTACAAAGAAAACTTTTACTCTTCAATTATACACCTTTTCCATACCATGAACACATAAACAGTACTGTTATACAGTACAGAAGTATTATCATTCAATGTATGCCACATATACCCTTTCACTAAAATAACCTTATTACAGAACTTTGGAAGAACAAGCCAGGACAAGCACACCCACTTTGAGAAGTTCACTTAATATAACTTCTAGTCCAATAGCTATCCACCATCCCCAGCCCTCTGGCTAAAAGTCTGAGGTAGCCAGAAGGATCCCTTGTACAATATGGGGAGTGGGTTAACTTTTCATGTCCTCGCTTCCAAAGACTGTCAGTATGCAAATTTTAACAACAATTCTCAATTAAAAGATTTGGCCAATGTAGTTTCTTTCTCTTACTTAAGAAAATGTATTAGACTTTAGTATATAACATTTTCTGATGTAACCAAACACTTTGTACTCCAAATTGAACAAAACAAGTATCTGCATTTCAATCCAACATTTCCGCTTGATATCAAATCAGACCATCTCATGAAAATATTAAACACAACAATTCTGGCTACAAAAAAAAACACAACAAGACAGAACATAGAACACACAACATAATCTTCTACTGTGCCAGTAAATCAAGGTACGTTGAATGCTGTGCAGCTGGCATTAGTTTTCTTTGATTATCTGAAAGACAAAAACAGAGGTCCACCCCGTCTGGGCAATTAAATACTTAAAATATACAGATACTCTTGTTGATTCTAGGCAAAACAGAGGAATTACCCCATATTTTCTCGTATGTGTTTCTTAGACAGCCTTGGTTTCAGCGGCCTCCACCTTATCAGTTAGTTAATTTGCATTATCACAGATGCTTTCCGGCTTGCTTTCCTATTGTTAACTCCTGCTTTTAAACACTGAAAGAAAACATCACCACTTATAGTGCCTGTAGAGCCTAATAAAATTATCATTACATAGTACTGTATACAGTCTTCAACTGATTTAACAAAATTGGTCACAGCCAAATTATTACAATCCAATAAATTTATTTGCCTGAATTTATTTACAAACATTTCAAAGACACCAAAAAACTGTCCTCACTTGCTTTTCCCTTCCAACAGCCACTTTACCAATTCAAATCACCATTCCAAATATACTTCTGAGTATTTGAAATTCTCATGCTTATATTCACTTACTCCTTTATTCCACTACACCCTCAAAAGTTTCCAACCTGTTGTCCAATCACTTTGTCTGTTGCCTGCTCGCCTGGGCCCGATCCTTTTTTCTTGCTGAGCCGTCCCTTCCATTTTGCACCAATTTGCTCCACTACCAGTTTAGCTAGGAGGGTGGGCTTCACAACTAGCCCTCACCCTTCTGGTCTTGTCCCCAAAACATTTCTACTCACAAGACTACCCGAGTCCTCCCTAGTAAGGCTTGCCACCTGGGCAAAAATACATGGCCATTTACTTAACACATAATCCAAACCCCTTTGGGGGTCTACCCAGAGACCCACCCATTTGTCTGCTGACACTTAAACAGAAAAGAAAATTACACAGAAAGCAGAGAAAATTACAGTCTAAGCCAAATTTTTCTACTTCTATTATATTGTCCGCTACGGGGGGGCGGGACTGTAAAAATCTCAGGACAACCTCAGAGCTTCATCGCACACATGGCTTCCACCCTGAGGAATTACGAACGAGAAGTTCAGTTCCGCTCACACACCTAACGGCCAAATGAACAGAGCAGAAAAACATCAGTAACCGGTTAAACAAAACAAAGCCAAAGCTAAATAATGCACCAAAACCAAATAGTGTTTCCGTATTCTATATCAAGTTTTAAAGCTTCATTAAAAATAATAAAACAACAATGGAGAGTATTGGGAATGCTCCCACCTCACACAGAAAAAACATGAATGCCCCAAGCCTTAAACCACTTTAATACTCACACATGTCTCACTGGGAAGTTAAGCTTTGCAAATATAATTCCAATTCCGCAATCTGTACTGCCTTCGGTTTGCCCGTCTCTATGTTCCACAAGTGCAAAGCAGTTTTCCTTTGCACTTAGCATAGTCCGCACTGATTTTCGACCTTGAACACAAAACAACTTCTCCTATCTCTGGGTGAAGCCGAATTTCAAATTAACCCGTTCCTAGACAAATTGCTCACACCGTGTCAGAGGCTTTTCTTTTGTGATTAAAAGCTCCTCTTAGATATATGATCTTATCTCGATTGAAGGTGCCTTCTAATGGACATTGTTTAAATGAATTTTTTCACGCATGTACAGATTCCAATCATTTAAATACCTGCAGATTTTAGGACCATAATGTACGTACATGTAATATGCTGGGGCACCCTTAGGGGGTAAGGTGGAATATTTAGACTGTCAGTAGCCCACACGGAAGGGAAAGGGGAGGGAAGATGGGTTCACACACCCCTAGACCCAGGCAGCTTCCTCGTCGGACTATGCCAGGCTGAGTCAGCCCACCGTGGGTCGGATCTCCTAAAGATCCACTAGTTACTGGGCTAGCCCGGTAACAGCCACTCACACTGGTGTACACACACAGACACCAAGGCCTCTTTTTCTTCCTTTTTCTGTTTTCTTTTTTCTTTTTTTAACCCTTTTTTTTTTTAACCTTTTTATCTCTTTTTTTTTTATTTTAACCATGATGCATCTTTACCTGGTCCGGACCAATACCATGAGGCGGTATGACAACCCCTCTTGAGGCGGTAAAAACCCCTCAGCACCGGTGCATTCTAATGCATTTACCTATGCATTTACCTTATGCATTTACCTTGGCCAACTCAGCAGTTCCCAGTACTGCTATAAACTAACCTTATTGGGGCCTCTCCCCAATACCACTTTGCATCTGATCCTGCTGCACAGTCAATAAGTTCAGATGGCGTGAGCCCAACAGAGACAGACGTCCTCACGGAAAGTCCTCCTCCGATACCCCAATAGAGATTTCAAAAGGTCTCATACCTCTCATGTGGCGCCATGGGGTTCGAAGGGGAATGATCCGTAGTAGCCGTCTGTGGGTCTGTGGGCGTTGCCATCCCGGACGAGCCCCCAAATTGTCGAAGAAAAACTAAGTTCTCGCTTTTATTGTTTGGGTGCAGCAAAATCAAATTCTTTAATTTCTCCAGTAATTACCATGGAGGGAGAGAGTGCCATAGGACACAGGGTCACCCCAGTCCTGGACAGGTCTCTCAACTGGTAAACAATCACAGCAAGCCTTTATACCTTTTACAGACAATTTCTAACAATAATACAGACAGTAAAAAGCAACAACTACATTTTGTTTATACATAGCAAAAAGGCTTATCTTATTTGTCTCAATCCTAGAAAAAGCAAGCCTGCATTTTGGTTAGTGATTGCAAGGTCGTAATAACTTTGTACACAGTTCCTGTCCTGTCGCCTCGCACTATCTTTGCTCCTACAAGTCTTACGTCATTAAGGTTACAGTATGGCCTGACTCTTGCTAACTAACATTCATTAAGATCTCTTCAAATCCTTGTTAATTATTTACTGGCTTCCACAAAATGAATAGAGCTTTGAAATGTAAATCTGCATTGTTAGAGATCTCTAGGATAGATGTTTGCTCAGGTCTTGTGATGTAAGCAAAGAAGTCTTGTCTATTGCTATAACTTTAATTCAAAGATCAAAAAAGGAATATTAACATTTGTGATGATACTTGAGTGAAATAGTATTATTGTGTCTCTTTGAAGGTTGTGATAACCTGTATCTGAACTGTTTAATGGATAAATTACCCTGTGTTAATTTCCAGGATGTTTGGAAGGAGAGTTAAGCCTATTGTTTTCTCAGGCCAAAAGGCTGCTGGAAATGTATAAGAACCCTGAGACAGGATCCTACTTCATCTCAGATCTGCTTTGGGTTTCAAGCAGGGGAAACTTTAAACCGCAAGGATTGAGATCCCCAGTCATTGACTGGAACCGCCCTGAATATGGACATTGGACTGTAATCTATGGACTATTTCTAAAAGGTCTTTTGGCAACTACAAGCTCACCTCTACTATGTATCTGAACCTCAAGAACTGAATTCAAGTCTGTCTGTATATTGATATTTTAACCCACACTCTCTCTCTTTTCTTTTTTAATAAATTTTAGCTTAGTTGTAATTGAACCTGGGTATGTGGCTGATCCTTTGGGATTGGAAGAACCTTTTCTTTTATATGATGAGATAAGAGTTTCAGGAATCAGCATCATATCTGACAGGTGTGTCTGGACGGAGGCCTGAGGCTGGGTACTTTAAGGGAACTGTGTGGTTTGGACTTCTAAGTAACCAGTGAGGTGCTAGAGAAGCTGTTTTGTGCTGGCTTGGTAAATCTAAGTATTGGAAGATCCACCAGCTTTTGGGGTTTGTCTGCCTCGTTTTGTTTACAGTTCACCCTAATTGAGTGACCTCAGCTGGCTCCCATGGGCAGCACCGTCACAACTCCTATGCTTGATCTCTACAGTGTTGGGATCAAGGAGACGCGGAGTCAAGAGGTTTGTCAAGCAGGCGTCCCGAGCTCTCTTGAGCTCGGTTTTTATTAGTAATTAGAACAAAGAGCATGAGATCATAGTTACTTGTAACATATTGATTGGTTCACCCATAGCCATATCCCCTTGTGCAATATATCATAATTGGTGAAGGGACTACGTGAGCTATTGGAGGGGCTACGTGCGCTATTGCCTAGTCCGTGCTTAATCAATAACCTGAGCATTGCTTTACCTTAAGATAAGACAGGAGTCAATGTAATAAACACGGGTGTGGTTTGCCAGCACAGCATGTTTACCACATCTCCCCCTTTTTGTTTTTAAGCAATTTGCAGGCATAATGAATGCTCTGTTTTGTATTAAGTCGTTGCCAAGGGCAGCCGTGGACAAATAGGCTAATAAGTGAAGGAATACACTGTAATATGCAGCAACAAACTATTAATCCTGCAGCTATAATAATAACATATGCAAACATTTGCTTTAGCCAGGATAGGTCTGGCAGCTATCCAGTAAGCCAGTCCCAGAATTCTGAAAAACCAACATCCATAGTAACTTCTTTTGTTAAATTATGTAGTTTTACAATTTGGTTGTGCACTGCTTTTTCATTATTGCTTAGGTTAAAGCAACACATACCATCCAATTTTTCACACCCATAATGATGTTGCATTAAAAGATAATCTATGGCCGCTCTGTTTTGCAAAAGTCCATGTCTTAATTCGCCCTGTTCCTCATTTAACAAGGCTAGAGCTTTAGAAGTTGTATTTAAGGCTTTTACTGCCGAGCAGGCTAAGGCGTTAATGTTTTTACTGTTTCGTGCCGCCAGACCGGGCACCCCAACCAGGGATACGGCCAGCGCGACGTATTCGGCCTTACTAATTAGGGCTGCATGACTATCACAGCTTTCATCAAGGAATACACTTCGTTTTGTCTTAGTAAGTGGTGTACCCTTAGCTTCCTTTTGAGGCAAAACCAAAGACAGCCTACTGAGACAGCATGGAGTTTCATGACTGATGTTGGCTGGAATGTAGTTAAAGGTATATCCGGGGCAGGACCAGAACCAGCCCCTTGGCAATTGTAGGTACTCATACATATATGATATATTAACCATACTCGAGCAATTGAAGTTCCCTTTTGGGAATTGAATACAAGTCTTTTTGGTACAATTAACCATTCTAGCACAACTAACATTAAAACTAGCAACATGCGGTGTTAACAGGGTAACGGCAAAACGCGGTTTGCGCGTTAGTCGATCTCCCCAGTTATGGTACCCGGGGTACCCTAAGGCCCTAAGGGTAGAATTTTGTTCTAGAGAATTATAAAACCATGTATCATTGTTGATGTCTTTGGGATTATGGCAAACTGGTATTAGGCAAGATCCTAGCACCTCCCCCACCGCCCTCTGCTCCGTTAAACAGAAGGTACTTTGGTTCAAAGTCTTTGCAAATACCTCCCATATATTAAGATGAACCCCCCCAGTCACTACCGGCCCCCCTTCCGTAGGGACAGTAGTTAAGCTGAAAATAATTATTGTTAACAAAAGTACAGAATTGGCATTTAATGAGGCTATTAATGCCATCATATAGTTCTCTGCCGTTTTCTCTTGTCCTGTTTTTTCCAACAGGTACCCAGAGCGGGCCGCTCGGTGTTGATACAGCTGCGTAACCGCGCCCCCAGGTGATTAGTGGCACAGGTTCGCTCCACTCCGGGCCAGGTAGCTGACAATAGGTTACCTTTGGAGCAGGAAGAACTTCTGTCGTCTGATAATGCCGTTGTGCCCTGGTGAAAAATTGAGAATTGAAAGGTAATAGATTTAAATGATTGAGTGTAAACAGTACTTGAGCCAGCCATTCTTCCTTTTCTGTCAGGCTGCCGGGGACAATTCCCCCTTTTTGTTTTTGCCGCAAGAGAGCAGTTTTTAATGTGCGATTAGCTCGTTCTACAATGGCTTGTCCTTGGGACTTGTATGGGATGCCAAAGGTATGCGTGATTCCCCATCGCGTGCAGAACGCTGCCATTGCTGAAGAGCAATAGGCTGGGCCGTTGTCAGTTTTTAAAGCTGATGGCTTTCCCATCACTGCAAAGGAACGAATGAGGTGATTACAGACGTGTTTCGCCTTTTCCCCTTTTTGTGGCGTTGCCCATATATATCCAGAATAAGTGTCTATGACTACATGCAAATAGGACCAGGGAGCTAATGGGGGGAACCGAGTGACGTCCATTTGCCACAATTGGTTTGCACCTAGCCCCCGAGGATTTACCCCGATAGCGGGTCCTGCGAGGTTTCCAGTACACTCAGGGCACTGCTGAATAATCGCTTTTGCATCAGATAGTGGTATGGAAAATTGCTTGGCCAATGCCCTAGCATTTTGGTGATGTAAGGAGTGACTTTCCATAGGAGAGCAGGGGAAAGCCTTTAAGGCGTGATCAGCATAGGCATTGCCTTGCGAGATTTCTCCGGGGAAAGGCTGATGACTTCTAACATGTGCGATAAAAAATAGATGTCGTCGGTGACGTAATATCAGTTGTAGGGAAAGAAATAAACCAAGCAAATTATTATCCAAAGATGCAGTAACACAACTAGAAGCAATATTACTAACAACATTTGCAGCATACAAACTGTCTGTTATGAGGTTAACCGGTTGATCAGAAAATGTGTTAAAGGCAAGAATTAACGCAGCTAGCTCCGCACGCTGAGGAGAGCGTTGCGGTAAGGTAAACTGGGATTTCCACTGGTCATTTTTCTTCCAAGCGACCACCCCTCTGGAGGGGCCACCATCGGTGAAAATGATAAGAGCTTCTTTTATGGGAACGGGAGATACCAAGTAGAATACTTTCAGTGGAATATGCTGAGCAACTTGGAGATGAGGATCCTTGGGAGTATGGTAAGTTACGCACCCAACATAATTGGCTAGTGCTATTTGCACCTCCTCCGAGTGCATACATGCAACTTCCCAGGTGGCGATGGGGATGGGTATAATAATGTTTACTAAATCCATGGCAAACAAGTTTAATGCTCGATTGCGTCCTTTAGTGATTAATTGAGCAATCATTCCAGACAATGGGACAAGTGTGGTTTTTTGTGTGTGTGGTAAATACATCCACTCGAGGATAAATTCTCTCTCATTTGTATGTTGAAGTAATGCCCCCATGAATTGCTTAGTGTCCCCAAGAATGATTAAGGATGGGGGCACGTCAGGTACTGCTCTATCTACCCACCTTTCTGCCATGGCTTCGTTGACCTTATGCACTACCTCCTGTTGTTCGTTTGTTAGTGATATTATGTCTCCCGGTTGCTTTCCTAATTTTAGGGCATTAAACAGCGGAGTTAGCATAGATGTGGGAATCTTGTAATACGGTCTTATCCAATTTATGGATCCCAGAATTTGCTGTAGTACTACATATGTTAATTTTTTTGGCAAGGTAAGTTTTGGAAGTATGGGCATGGAGTATGCTGCAAGCATTTTATGACCTAAATATTGAAAAGGTTCGGCTTCCTGTATTTTTTCCGGGGCTACTACCAGACCCGATCGACTTAAGATATCCGTTAACTCACTTTTCCATGTGGTGGGTAGGGGCCTACCGGCTATTAAGATATCATCCATATAATGGTATACAAGTAGCTTTTTGAACTTATTTCTGAAAGGTTAAAGAGCAGTGTTTACAAAATACTGACACATGGTAGGGCTATTTAACATGCCCTGGGGTAACACTTTCCAATTATAACGTGTTGTGGGTTGGGCGTTGTTCAGGACTGGCACTGTGAATGCAAAATACTTTCTATCCTTTTCCTGTAACGGTATTGTAAAGAAACAATCCTTTAAATCAATTATTGCCACCTGGTAGTCATAAGGGATTAAATTTGGATTGGGGAGGCCACACTGCAGGGGGCCCATTGGTTCTAATATTTTATTAATTTCCCGCAAATCGTGAAGGAGCCTCCATTTTCCTGATTTCTTTTTAATTACAAAAACAGGAGTATTGTACGGGCTTGTAGTATGCTCAATGTGTTCATCTTTCAATTGTTGCTCAACTAATTGCTGCAAAGCTTCTAATTTTTCTTTAGGTAATGGCCATTGTTCTACCCAGACTGGTTTATCAGTTTTCCACTGTAACGGAAGAGCCTGAGGCTTACTCATCTTCCAAAACCAGTTTTGCCCCTATCTGTTCTAACAAATCTCTTCCCCAAATGTTAAACTGTAAAGGCAATATGCAGGGTTGAATATATGCTATTATGGGACCTTGTTCCTGGGTTTTTACCAGTAACCATTGAGAGCTCTTTTTAGATGCTTGGCTTCCTCCTACCCCGAATACCGCAGGGGCTATCTCAGAAGGCCATTTAGGTTCCCAATCCTTTTCAGCTATGACAGAAACATCCGCCCCTGTGTCCAACAAACCGGTCAGCCACTTACCTTGGAGTTTATACTTACGTTGAGGTTTGTGCAGGGATATTTGGTGTACCAACGCCGCCACCTGTGGGTGAAAGGAAGAGTCGCTGTCGCCTTCAGTACGGGTGGATCCAAAACCTCCTGTACGTGTTACCTGTGATTTTTTTCCAGGGAGCTCATATGGCAACAGCTCGTCTTAAAGTAAAAGGCAGGTGACTCCAATACTGAACATATATTTTTCCCTGATAATCAGCATCAATCACTCCTGGAACTACCATAATTCCTTGTTTACTTGCTGATGACCGAGGGAGTATAATGCCCACCGTCCCTTCAGGAAGGGGCCCTTTTAGTTGAGTAGGCATTAAAAGAACTTCCCCCGGTAAGAATGAGGATTTTTCTTCTTGATTATACAAGTCTATTCCAGCACTGCCGGTCGTTGCCGGTTGTGCTCTAGTCAATTCTTCCGCCCCCGTTGTTTTTCCGGGGCCCGGGGAGGGCCCGATCACTGGTTTCCCTGCCCTAGTCCTGATCGACATTGATTTGCCCAATGATACCCCTTGTTGCATTTAGGACATTTTCTGGAGGGCCTACCCCCTTCCTGGGGTCTTCCTTTATGTGCTCCCCCTCCAGGTGCCCTACACTGGCTTTTAAAGTGTCCCGTTTTTTTGCAATTAAAACAATTTCCTGCTGGTTTATTACCTTGTCTTATAGCCCCCGCCAAAAGAGCCATAGCATGGGTTTGACTACCGACATCCGCGCAAGCCTGAATCATGTCCGCTAAAGTGTACGAGGGGCGATGTATTATAGATTGCAGTACCTTCTTGCAATCAGCATTAGCTTGCTCATAGGCCAGTCACTGTAAAAGCTCTGTCTGTGCCTCCTCGTTATCGACCTGCCGCTGTACTGCTTCCTTGAGCCTATCTATGAACTGCGGATACGGCTCTGTAGGCTGCTGCCGGGTGGCTGTGAAAGACCTAGTCGGTTTCCCACTTACGGGAACCCTTCTGAAAGCTCTCATAACACTAAGTTTAGTACGAATATATGTGTCTGGGTCTAACTCCAACTGTCCCTCTATAGTGCTAAATTGGCCTGCTCCATAAATCTGGTCAGGCGTGGCAGCTGGGGTTGAGTATCCTACAGCAGCTAACCTGAACTCACTGTCCCACACCATATACTGGGCGGGGGTCAGCACCATACGAAATAAGTCTTTCCAATCTTGTGGAGCCATCGTATAGCCATTACCAATCCCTTCTAAGATGCCTGCCACGAAATTAGACCTGATGCCTGTCTCCGTGATAGCTTTTCTCACCTCCCTCAGTACTGTATACGGTAGCGCCGCCCACTCTCTGGCG
Source organism: Mauremys mutica (assembly GCF_020497125.1). Lineage (NCBI taxonomy): Eukaryota > Metazoa > Chordata > Testudines > Geoemydidae > Mauremys > Mauremys mutica. Next base: position 147,398,121 of record NC_059072.1, on the reverse strand, counting down.
GCATTGCCCTGTGCATCGACTCCTGCCGCTATAGGCATTAGCATGGGCAACTCCCCCTCCCACTGATGTTCTTCCTCCAAACTCAATTCCCCCGTCTCACACGCCAACGCAACCGCCGCCCGGACGCAGCCCCCACGATTCCCCCGGAAACAAGGCTGATCAGTTCCTTTATTAACGGAGGGATCCGGGGGCCGCTGCCCCGTATCCGACACCGCAGGCGCTGGTGGTAGCACCCGCGGGTACGGAGGCGGTGTCGTCAGCGCGAGAAGCGGGGCGGCAGTGAGAGACGCCTGTGGCCCCAGTTTTCCCACTGCCTCAGTACAGCGCTGCCACATAAGCAGGTGCTGTACTGCTGCTCTCGGTTTCTCAAAGAGCTGTGTTCCTATCTTTTGCCAATCTTCTTGCTGCAGGGACCCCTCTTCGGGATACCAGGGGCATTGACATTCTATTTCCTTAACAAAATCCTCTACATGCCGCAGCGTAACCGCTGGGCAACCGCTCCCCTCAATGAGCTTAAATAATTCCTTAGCATGAGCCTTTTGTGGCACTGATAAATCGCTCCCCATACTCACGAGTGGCTGTTTCCAGCGGGTGCACCTAGACTATTCCAGTCGGATGAGCAGGGGTCCTCGGGATCCGGTGAATCACGTCGGGGTCACCAGATGTTGGGATCAAGGAGACGCGGAGTCAAGAGGTTTGTCAAGCAGGCGTCCCGAGGTCTCTTGAGCTCGGTTTTTATTAGTAATTAGAACAAAGAGCATGAGATCATAGTTACTTGTAACATATTGATTGGTTCACCCATAGCCATATCCCCTTGTGCAATATATCATAATTGGTGAAGGGACTACGTGAGCTATTGGAGGGGCTACGTGCGCTATTGCCTAGTCCGTGCTTAATCAATAACCTGAGCATTGCTTTACCTTAAGATAAGACAGGAGTCAATGTAATAAACACGGGTGTGGTTTGCCAGCACAGCATGTTTACCACACTACAGGCTGTGGATTTATGTCCTTCACTGGTGAAGCTAGTAGTTTATAAACCATAATAGCTTTACAAGTCGCTGTGCCTGTCTTCAGTACAAGTTACCATCAAGTTTATCATAAAAGTAAATCTAAGTTAATAAGTTGTTATATAAGGTTATAGGTAGGTTAAGGTTAGTAAAATATAGTTAATTAATGTATTAGTATTACATATAGAATTGTATTTGTTGGGGGTAGTTACAGTACATGTAAAGTTGCTGGGCAATCAGTAATCGTAGCATTGCACGTGCTTGTGTCTATTTTCAATATTATTTACCTTTTATATGTGCACTTATAGGAATATGTAGTTAATGCATAATATTACTTGTACTTGTGCTTGTCTCCAGTATAACTTGCCATTTGTATTAATCCTCTCTCAGTGTTGGTCTTTAATTCTTTTTTTCTTATTCTGTCTGTGTTGACTTTATAGTCGTAAGTCATTAAAAACCTTTCTTGAGGAATAATTAGCTGTTTAGTTTCTCTTTTGCAGACACTACTCAACCTCATTACATCTGTGTTGGGTGGTGGGAAGCAGAGCCCTACTAGGGCCCTGACGTGAGCCCCCCTAGGGCTCTGACATGTGCCTCCTCCTTCCATTAATCTCCACAACCACATTCTAGACATGAGCATGGTGACCTTCCTGGGGATCTTGACAGCTTTAGCCAGCTTCTTGGTGGCTATTTTCCTGCTCACAGCCACTGGCTTCTTCTCATGCCTTGTCCTGGGGGCCCAGCTGCTGGTTGAATGTGAAGGAGCCACGGTGCTGGTGACTTTAGCCTGCACCAAGTTGCCTTTGCTCATCAGACTCCTGAACCCCAACTGGATGTGGTTCTTGTTCTTCTACACAACACAGTCCCTGGAAAAGAGGGATCTGCAAATGTACATGCATATGATACCTTCTTTGTTTAATTGATGAAAACATAAACTAGACACTTAGAGGATTGGAACTGATTTCAGATGATGGACAGGTTTGCTAGGTTTTTATGCATTTCGACAGCAAAATGTTGTGTTTACATTCATTTCAAGCATCCCTGTATAGTGGAGCTCCTGAACATAATGGAGAATGGAAATGCATTCCATCAGCATAGAGCAGCGGTTCTCAAACTTTGGGTCAGGACCCCAAAGTGTCTCTGTGTGAAACTGAGGAGTGAAACAAAATTCCCACACGGTGGCGCAGTGCCCTAAGGCAGGAGGCTGAAGGAATCAGGCTGAGGAATGACTGAAGTGGACTCAGCTGGGATTGAAATGACATTTGTTTGTGTCAGGCAGTGAGAAATGTGACATTAATTCAGATGCAGGGTTGAGGCTTCTTTAGCTCCTTCTAAAACTTGAACTTGATTTCCCAGAAGGGAGAAAGGTAAAGTGTGGGGCTGCCTTGAGTCCCTGGCTGGGGTCTCCTGGGCAGTGGAAAACGTCCCTTGTTTGGTGCTGCCAAGGGGATCGTGGAGAGCTGAGACGTCCCTCGGCTTGGATCAAAGGGGGATGTTGGATGGAATTTATCACACAACCCTCCCTGCTCCCCAGAGCCCCATGGGGAGAATCTAGAGAAGGGGGAGTCATTCCTCCCCTGCGTTCCCAGAAGAGCTGCTAGGACTCTTTCCTGCCAGCTACTTGCCCCTGGATTCATCCTCTGCTCCTGGGATCTTTCTGCTGCAAAGCCTCCAGAGTTCTGTGGTGGGGAGGGCATCACTGAACAGTCTGAAATACAAGGGAGGTTTCTGGAATTGAAGGAAGGAGCAGAAAATGGAGAGGAAAGAAACGGAGAGAAAATGCCTCATCTCTCTCCCCTCCCCCTCCCCATCCCAGCAAGTAATGTTACCAAGGACCAGCGTTAGGGGAAATGGTGCCCTGGGCAAAACTTGTACTTTGGCACTTCCCCATTGCCCCTGGATGATCCCCCTCCCCCTTTACTGCTAGCTCCTGCACTCCCAACCCTTGCACCGCCTTCATCCCTAACTCTTGCCCCCTAACTCCTACACTGTGTTCCCTTTGCCCTTAACTCCCGCACTCTCCTCCTGTGCCCCCAGCCGCTGCCCCTCTCCTGCACCGCCTTCACCCCTAACCCCTGAGCCCCCTCCTGCGCACAGGCACTGACCTGTGTGCCTGGAGCAGTTGGCATTGCTGCCCACTCCTTCCTGGACTGCTGCTAGATGGACTTTTGGTCTAGCCTAGTGTGGTTTTTCTTATGGTTTAAATTACACTCACAGGCAGTGATAACAGAGTTACTGAAAGTTTGGGAGTTAGGAGCTGGTAGGTCAGTGTTCCAGTCCCCTTGCAGATGACCCCCTCCCTCTGGGACAGGGGCAGGTCTGAGCTCTCACACCAAATGCTCATTGTGGCTGCCAGAATCTGTGGGCAGCTCGTTTAGTTTGCACCGAGGGTTGAGTCCTGCTTCGTGCACCATGCCTGAGAATGAAAATCCTAGACCATCCTTTGATATAACAAATGCAGCAGGATGTGTTATTGTCCCTGCCCCAAAGCAGACAGACCAATGGAGAAATGTCATGAGTCCAGGGTAATACTCCACTGCCATTTTACCTTTTTTGCTTGCTAAGTTCCCTCCCAACCTTGTGAGGTCCCAGAGCCTGGTATTGAGCCTGAGCCGAGATGTCTAGACTGCAAATTTACCACCCCACCGGCCCAAGCCCCAGGAGCCTGATTTGGCATGGGGCAGCCGTGGGTGTTTCATAGCAGTGTGGCCATAGCCTAGCATTATGTCTTAGTGACACCTAAGTCACTATTCTCAAACCCTGGGTCAGTTGATTCAGGCTTGTGGGCCTTGTGCTGCAGGGTTATAACATTACAGTGTAGACACTTGGACTTGAGCCCAGCCTCTGAGACCCCACAAGGGGTGAGTGTCTCTGAGCCTGGGCTCCAGTCTGAGCCCAAATGTCTACACTGCAGTTTTTAGCCTCACAACCTGAGCCCCAGGAGCCCAAATCAGATGATCCAGGCCAGCCAGGCCACAGGGCTTTTGTCACAGTATAGATGCCCTCTCAGGGTATGTCTCCATTGCAGTGTAAGCCCAGGGTTAGTAGAAGTCATGTCAGCGGCTCCAACACATAAACATAAACCATGAGGAAAAGATCCACTCCCAAATAAGCTGGGCAGTGTCCTTCTCCCTACGGTTTTTAAGTCCAGCAACAAAAAGTCCTTTAACATGAGCCATCCCCTCTCTGCACCCCACTCACAGCTGTTGTCCTTAGTCAGTACAAGCCCAGAGGTGCATCTGTAGAGTTCATCTGCCATTCTGGGTAGAAAAGGGGAAAAATAAGAAGGCACCATACTCACTATGTTGTCTAGGGACTCACTCATCCCCCCACAGCCACCCTGTCCTAACATTGAACTAACCCCTAAATTTTAGTATTAGAACCCAGGACCCAGCCCACTTGGCTTTGGAACCCATGTCCCAAAGTGCTATTGAATTGAGAGTGAATCCCTCAGTCAGGGTCTGCCAAGCACAGTTCTGCTGCCCTGGAGTCACACAACAGGGATAACAGCCCTTTATTTCTCCTGCCCCTATAACAAGGAGACAGAATCCAACACCAGCCAAACGTGATCATTTCAGCAAGCAACCCAACATATTTCCAATATACTGTAAAATCCACATGCAGACTCATACACGAAACCTTGCAAGAAAATCTTGCTGAGGGGGTCTGAAGCACCTGCTGCTGGAGGGAAGGAGGGAGCCCTGAGTTGGGATTGAGGAGCACTAGGAATAGGAGGGGGCTGTGGGTTGGGACAGAGGAGAAGGGTGAAGAGGAGTAGGCTCTGGCTGGGAGTGAGGAGCAGTGAGCATAGGAGGGGCTGTGGGTTGGGATTGAGGGGCACTGGGAAAAGAGGGGACATGGGATCAGGCTGAAGAGCAACGTTATTTGGGGATCCAGCAGGACAGGGGAAGGCAGCAGGTGATTCTCATTCCTTAAGGATATTCTGGTGGGTGGGTGTGTGTATGCGTGCGCGCGTGCATGGGAGGAACAAGCTATATGCCGAGAGACCTTTATGCCTCCAGGCTGTGAGGACAGAGGGGATGTCAGGAAGTTGCCCCTTCAATCCCCTCCCCCCTCCGCTCCGGCCCTTCTTAGCAAAGGCAAAATCCTGAAGAGAAAAAGTAACATCAAAGAGGACTCTAGGAAGACAGATTAAAATCTTTATTTTAATCACCTGACCAGGAACTTGAACCTTAGACCCTCAGATTAAGAATCTGATGCGCTACCAACTGAGCTAGCCAGGCTCACAAAGAGCAAGAGCAAGAGCAAGTTGGTGCAGGGGAGAAACTGGTCAAGAAAAAGAGAGCAGGAAACAATACGGGAAACCTGCTGCTCTCTCTCTCTTCCCAGCCCTGGCCTGGCCTGGTATTAGTGCTGGGTAAAAAGAGGGGAAAATATCGGCATCTATCAGCCTTTCAATAGATGTACAAGAATCAGGCACAATACAGAGGTGCCCATCTGCAAGTGTCGAATGGTTGGATTGGCTAATGCAGCTTGTAGATGTCCAGGGCACTCTGGGATATAGAGCCAAGTGTCCATCACCATCATTATTTCAAAGGGATAATGATAATGAGAGGAAGGTTCACAATTGACTCAGTAGTTGCATACAAAGGTGCACGTTTAGCAGTTACATTGGGAAATTCTGGCTCCTTCTCAGGCTCAGGTTGGCCACCCTGGTCTAGATGTAGAAGTTACAACATTTAAACTTGAAAGAGGGGCCAATTTCCCCATAATTTCACACCTTTACATCCACACATGATGACTTTCTGAATGAACCCTCCTCGTTCAGCCAGAAGGTCTTGGGGTGGATGTAGGAGCAGGGGTGGCTCTAGGTATTTTGCCGCTTCAAGCACGGCAGACAGGCTGCCTTCGATGGCTTGCCTGTGGGAGGTCCCCGGTCCCGCGTATTCGGCATCACGCCTGCGGGAGGTCCGCCGATGTCGCGGGACCAGCCCTCGCGGCAACCGGCAGAGCGCCCCACGCGGCTTGCCGCCCCAGGCGTGCTGGTGCCTGGAGCTGCCCCTGTGTAGCAGTCACTGGGTAAAATTCTCTGGACTCTGTTCTGAATCAGGTCAGAGCAGAGGTACCTACTGATCTAGTCTGGCTGTAAAATCTACATATCAGCACCAAATATGGTTAAATAACCCTTCAATCGTAGTGTCACCAGCCATAAAATTGCTTCAGCCTTATAGATTCCCAAGTGCAAAACTAAACAAGTCTTCCAATACAAGAGAGTGGAGCTCAGTCAGTGTTCAGAGTCATCCCACATAAAAGAACCATGTGATGGTACATACTGGCCCCATTATGTGGCCATCACCTTTCCCTCCTGTCTGTTAAAATTTTTGGGATTTTGCACAGAAACTTTCTTCCCTCAGGAGAGTCCTGGGAACCAGGGCTGCCAGCCAGACAAACACCTTTAGGAGGAGGTGTAACCTGTCAAAAAATCATCTCCCTACTTCAGTTCAATGACAGGCTGAAATGTTACTTATCCCGGCAGAGCCAGAGGGCTGAAAGCAGCTACATCAAACCCCTGTGTGGCTAACAGGAATGAACACAAACACTCCCTCATATCTGAAGAGATGTTTAGTTTTACCCTTGGTAAACTACAAGATTAAAGGGAAAGAAGGTGGTGCCAGATATAAAATGTGAAACACAAAACAAACATCATAGTTATGCCCATAGTGACTGCAAAATCTTTCTATATTCTTCTTATTATCATCAGTGTATTATTTTCTCTGGAGTCTAGACATTGACTAGACCTTGACCAAGAAATTTGGCTCATGATAAAATAATCCACTACCCCTGGTTAACCCACTCGGGTGCCCCTACACAGGTTCAAGTACTAACAACAGTGGCTGCCTTTTAGCCATAGCTTTTAATCATTGATATGAACTCCTGTAAAATCATTTCCCAGCCCGAGTCCTTCACCCACATTCCTTAGGGCACTGGGCCACCATGTGGACATTTCATTTCCCTCCTCAATTTAACACGGAGACACAATTTCCTTTGCACAGATCCATAAACAGCAAAACCTCCGTGTGTCTCCTGTATGAGCCAGGGCATTCAATTCCACTGAAAACTTCTCTTCTGTTGCTTCCTATGAAAAACTCTCTCTGTCACGCAATAAGATTGGCTAGAGCAGGGCTCGGCAGCCTTTCAGAAGTGGTGTGCCCAGTCTTCATTTAGTCACTCTAATTTGAGGTTTCTCGTGCCGGAAATTCATATCAATGTTTTCAGAAGATCTCTATCTTTATGTCTAAATTATATAACTAAACTTTTGATTTATGTATAAGAAATAACAGTTCTAAAATGTTTAAGACGCTTCACATAAATTGAAATTAAAATGCAGATCCCCCCCGCAAGCGGATTGGTGGCGAGTACCGGGCAGATTCAGTGCCACTGAAAAACAGCTCATGTACAGCCTTCGGCACATGTGCAATAGGTTGCCTACCTCAGGTCAAGAGGACCATGGATTCTAATTGTCTTTCATACAGTTCAAAATTGCATAGTTAACTGGGTTTACATTCACGGTTTCACTTAGACACCAAGGTAGAGGCGTCTGAGTTTGCTCTGTAACATCAATCCATGTGCACCAATGTAGTTTCAAAGCCTACAGCTCCCCACAGCTCACAGGTATTTGGCTCAGGGGGTTGGTTTTGGACCACTCGAGAGACAGAGATTAGCCAGCTACCTAAAGTTTAGGGTGTTCAGATGAGGGATCGATCTATCTATCTATCTATCTATCTAATCTGGAACACTAATAAGCAGCTTTAATTTTTCTTGTTTAAGCATTTCCAGTGGAACTTCCCCTATTTCACTGACAAGTATCAGATGGGTAGCCGTGTTAGTCTGGATCTGTAAAAGCAGCAAAGAGTCTTGTGGCACCTTATAGACTAACAGACGTTTGGGAGCATGCGCTTTCGTTGGTGCATACCCACTTTGTCGGAGGCATGTATCACTGACAACAGTGCTCAAGGTTTATACAGTTTACACTATCTCTTGGTCTATAGATTCATCCATCTAACTAATCTCTCTATCGTCGATCGCTCCATCGACCTAGCTAATCAGGAACACTAATAAGAAGCTTTAATTTTTCTTCTTTAAGCAGTTCCATTATACCTGCCCCTGTTTTCCTGATAGCATAACTCAAGATTTATACAGTTACTCTAAGCTAGTTACTCTAAGCTAGCTAGCTATCGGAGCAGACAGGCACCTGAATACATACAACATCGTTAAATATCAGTTAAATATCGTTAAATATCAGTAAAGATGCTCAGCAGACACCTTAAATGACGATATAATTATTCTCAGCAGAGAAAGCGAGGCTATCAGACTGAACAGGCGTGTTAATGTTTTGCATGGATAGCAACACGTCAAAGGAAATACCTTTAACAAATTGTTTCAATTGAGTTTAAATAGTTTTCGACATAGGTAATAAAGATGTCAAACATACATGCACATCTACTCCCCTGTCTCTCCAGGAGCACGCTACTTCCACTTGAACCTCCGGGGTGCAGGTAGAAACTGTTGGGCAGAAGCGAAAAAGGAAGCAACTCTTTCCTTCACCTTAATTGTTCAGCTCTTTAGCGTTGTAACAACATAGTCAAGGGTAAAGAGATCTGTCGCCTATGCTGAAATCTCAGTAATGCGGGGCAGCCCGATAAGAGGGGCTCTTGAAAATTTATTGAGGAGCTGCACGAAATAGATGGGGTTCTGAAGAGAGACAACTAAAAGGGAGAAAATTTATTGAGGAGATGCACGAACTAGATGGGCTTCTGAAGAGAGACAACTAAAAGGGAGAAAGCAGCCGGGGAGAGTTCAGAGAGCGCCTGAGGACAATGTGTGGCAGTGAATATTTCACTGCGTTGCTGTAATAGTGTTTATAGCCTGCACTGTTAGTTCGGACAGAATTACAATGCATCACCTCTTTTGTAAAGTCTTTTCTATGTTCTAGACCCCGCGGACCCGCCGACGGAGAGCGGCCGCGGGCTTGCGGCATTTCAGCCGGGGGATGGAGACAGCAGAACTTGCGGCGCTCCGGCAGGCGTTCCGGTCGAGGGTGCGTTACCGCGGGCTTGGGGCGCTCCGGTTCGTGGACACGCTTCCCCGGCTGGCGCGCAACCGGCCCAGCGGTCCCACTCCCCGGGCCGGTAATTTCTTGCCATTTTTCTAGTCCATTTTTCATAGCACTCTTAAAAAATAAACTACTTCACGGGAACTTTTTCAAAAGCCCCAAGGAACGAGCCTTGCGGAGGCAACAGCACCTTCAGCTGCTTCCTAGGAAAAACTCTCTCTGTCACGCAATAAGACTGGCTAGAGCAGGGCTCGGCAGCCTTTCAGAAGTGGTGTGCCCAATCTTCATTTAGTCACTCTAATTTGAGGTTTCGCGTGCCGGAAATTCATATCAACGTTTTCAGAAGATCTCTACCTTTATGTCTAAATTAAATAACTAAGCTTTTGATTTATGTATAAGAAATAATAGTTCTAAAATGTTTAAGACTCTTCACATAAATTGAAATTAAAATGCAGATCCCCCCCAAACGGATTGGTGGCGAGTACCGGGCAGATTCAGTGCCACTGAAAAACAGCTCATGTATAGCCTTCGGCACATGTGCCATAGGATGCCTACCTCAGGTCAAGAGGACCATGGATTCTAATTGTCTTTCATACAGTTCAAAATTGCATAGTTTACTGGGTTTACATTCACGGTTTCACTTAGACACCAAGGTAGAGGCGTCTGAGTTTGCTCTGTAACATCAATCCATGTGCACAAATGTGGTTTCAAAGCGAATAGCTCCCCACAGCTCACAGGTATTTGGCTCATGGGTTTGGTTTTGGACCACTCTAGAGACAGAGATTAGCCAGCTACCTAGAGTTTAGGGTGTTCAGATGCAGGTATCAGCTATAGCTACAGCTCCAAGCGTTAGCCATTGGGATAATGCGCCGCTTCCTCTACGCTCCATCTAGTGCTTTGCTATTAGAAGGAATCCTATCTAGAGTGCGATGGAGTCGAATAAGCGATCCTTCCTCAATAACAGGCTATGGTTTCAGCTAATCCAAAAGACTGAGGGAGACAACCCTTTATGCTAACTAAAGTATACAAAATACATTTTTGTTGCATCAAAACAATTTATACTTATCCTCCATCATCAAATGCAAAGGCATTAGTTTCAGGCTGGGCTTTGGCTATCTTTTGGTTTCTCTTTCCCAGTTGGCCCTGATGCCTTTATCTGTCTCAGTGGCTGTAGCTAGTGAGGGGTGAAAGTTTAGCTGTTTGGCGCAGAGAAAAACATATAAGTTCAGCGTCTGATCCAAAATGTCTTTGAGCCAGGTCGAGCCTGAAACAAAGGTGGGTAATATTGCAAGACAGCTATCATTGTTGCTCTTCATCAGACCTCCCTGCCAATTCGTCACCAAAGGTTTCTTTCAGCGTAATAAATTTCGGGAACACTTTGTCTACTAAAGTTAGTACACAATAGAAACTCAGTTTTAGAACACGCATTCTTGTGAAAAGTATAGTGCTTACCTTTTGTTACTACACGGAAGTGAAAGATTAACATGCTGTAGGTAGGGTATATTTGTGGAACATTCGTTATTTTGTTTCAGTGTTTATGGAAAACACATTTGTCGTTATGTTAACTGTATTAGGGAGATGTGTGTTGCAACAAGTGTTTGAACTGATGATAAAATGAACTGCTCTGCTTGTGAGGATGAAGATAAACGTTTCCGCTTCTGATTGGATTGTCTAATAGGACTGTAGGTATGCATATTTTAAAAGCGAATTTTATGTCTACACTACCCGTTGGCTCGGCAGGTAGCGATCGGTTTATCGGTGATCGGCATATCGCGTCTCATCTAGACGCGATATAGCGATTCCCGAACGCACTTCCGTTGACTCCGGAACTCCACCAAGGGGAGCGGCTGAAGCGGAGTCAAAAGAGGGAGCCGCAGATGTCGATCCCCGTTGCAAGGACGGGAGGTAAGTGGAAATAAGATACTTCAACATGACCTACGCTATTCCCATAGTTGAAGTTGCGTAGTGTACATCAATCCCACTCCCTAGTGTAGACCAGGCCCGAGTCCTTAGAGTCACACAACATGAGGGTTGGAAGAGACCTCAGGAGGTCACCTAGACCAATCCCCTGCTCAAAGCAGGACCAACAACAAGTATATGAGTGCAACATTTTCGTACTTTTGATATCTATATTTTAATATTTTTCTTTATATACCTGTTTAGAAATTATTCAGTGAAATTATCGAATACCTTTAGTCAACATATTTATTGAGGAATAACTTCTACTTTGAACACTAATGACACCTTTAATTAGTATTGTTTAAGCATTTCCATTGTAACTGCTCCTTTTTTATTGACAACATTACTGAACATTTATAGTGTTCTTCTACCATCTATCTATCTATCTATCTATCTATCACAAACTAATGAGCAGCTATCTATCCATCTATTTATCTATAACAAACACTAATGAGCAGCTTTAACTTTTTTTTAAGTATTTCCATTTTAACTGCCCTGTTTTACAGACAACATTACGCAAGACTAGCTAGGAATTTATCCACTAACACTAATGAGCAGTTTTAATTTTTCTCGTTTAAGCATTTCCATTGTAACTGCCCTGATCTACTTATAAGTTGACTTAACATTTATAAAGATAGTCTCTCTCTCTCTCTATACAATCACTAACACTAATGAGCATTATTTTTTCTTTTTTAAGCATTTTTATTTTACTAGCTCCTGTTTTACTGACAACATTACTCAAGATTTATACAGTTTATCTATCTGTCTGTGATGCAGGCCTGACTGTCTGTGTTGGGGATGGGAGAGCCAGGGATGACTTTAGGTGAAGGACAGGCCCTGAGACTGTAACCTGAGCCAGGCTGGGGCGGGGTTGTCGAAACCTTTGTCCGGGAAGCTGGACAAAAGAAGAGAGCCTGCTCGAGGGAGTTAGTTCAGTGTCGGTTTTGGGCTGGGGAGGGGGTGGAATTCAGGGAATCCCAAGATGGAAACTAAGCTTCCTGAACCCCGAGAAGCAGGGCCGGCTGTAGCTTTTCTGCCGCCCCAGGCAGAAAAGAAGAGCACCGCCCCCGCCCCCCGAGCAGCGCAGCGCCACCCTAGCCCCCCCCCAGGGAGGCGGCCCGCAGCTGGCTACCGGTTGGTCTGGAGGGTGGGGGGTGGCCGCTGCCCGCAGGAGAGCAGCGCGAACAAGCTGAGGAGCGGCCCCTCCTCCGCAGCTGGGGCAGGGCCGCGCTACCGGCCCGCCTGGGGAGCGGGCCTTACTGCGGAAGAGCGGCGGGAGCTGGTAGCGCGGCCCTTCCCCAGGTGCAGAGGAGAGGCCGCTTCTCGGAGTGCACCGGCAGGGACAAGCGGAGGAGAAGCGGCCCCTCCTCTGCAGCCCGGGCAGGGCCGCGCTACCGGCTCCCGCCTTTCCGCGGTAAGCAACCCCCCCCCAGGGGGAGCCGGTAGCGCGGCCCTGCCCCAGGTGCAGAGGAGAGGCCGCTTCTCCTCCGCTTGTCCCCGCCGGTGCACTCCGAGAAGCGGCCCCTCCTCTGCAGCCGGGGCAGGGCCGCGCTACCAGCTCCGCCTGGGGGGAGGGGGGTTCCTTACCTTGGAAAGGCAGGAGCCGGTAGCACAGCCCTGCCCGGGCTGCAGAGGAGGGCCCGCCTCTCGGAGTGCACCGGCGGGGACAATCGGAGGAGAAGCGACCCCTCCTCTGCAGCCCGGGCAGGGCTGCGCTACCGGCTCCCGCCTTTCCGCGGTAAGCAACCCCCTCCCCATCCCACGCCAGGCGGAGCTGGTAGCGCGGCCCTTCCCCGGCTGCAGAGGAGGGGCCGCTTCTTGGTGTGCACCCGCGGGGACAAGCCGAGGAGCGGCCTGTCCTCTGCAGCCGGGGAAGATCTCCCGCCGCTCTTCCGGTAAGCAGGCACATAGACGCCCCCTAAATTTCGCCGCCCTAGGCACCTGCTTGTTTAGCTGGTGCCTAGAGCCACCCCTGCTGAGAAGGACTTGACTGAGGGGTCCTGGTTGTGCCTACAAGCTCTGCTGTAGACTGCGTTCCTGTTGTCCAATAAACCTGTTTTACTGGCTGGCTGAGAGTAGTGACCTAGGAAGAGGGGTGCAGGGCCTGACTCCCCCACACTCCGTGACAACTGGTGGCAGCAGCAGGATCTACTGCACCCCGTGGATAGTGCTTCCTGCAGTAATTGACTGGGGAGCAGTATAACGAAGGTGATTAACCCCTGGGAGTGTGTGAATAGTGAGAAGGACTAGCAGTAACAGGGTACCTGGGGGATTGCAGCGAGCGGTCACAGGGATGGAGGAGTCTGCGGCTCGACCCTGGAAGAGAGGTGGTGACCTTAAGAAGGACTGGCATGCTAGGGGGTCTTCCTGGAAACCGTGGGGAGCGGTGAGCACCCCGGCCTGTGAGTAGCCAGCAGGAAGATGTATGCCAAGCACCTTAAGTGCGACCTGGTGGAGCTCTGCAAGCAGAGGGGGCTGTGCAGTGGGAGGCTCACCAAAGACCAGCTGATTACCTAGCTGGAGGAGGGAGCTCGCTCGAATGAACTGATCCCTATCTCTGAGGGAAGCAGCCTGGCAGATGCAGCAAAGAAACCAATGTCTGTCCCAGCTGGCATCCATGGAGCATCCATGGAGCGAAAGCGGCTGGAATGGGAGAAAGAGCTAAAACTGAGAGAGCTGGAGGATCGTGAGAAAGAAAGACAGCATAAAGAGCAACAGCGGGAACATGACCGGGAGGTGAAAGAGAGACTGGAACTGGCGAGGCTGAGGAGCAGTGGGCCCCTGGCACCGGTGATTGAGCGGGGGCCCAGGACTGCGCGGAGCTTTGATAAGTGCATCCTGGCCCAGCATAAGGAGAGGGAGGACATGGATGACTTCCTGGATGCCTTTGAGATAGCCTGCGAGCTGCACCAGGTACATCCTGCAGACAGACTCCGGGTTCTCACCCCCTTATCAACTGCTCAGGAGAGAGGAGGTCCCCAGGCCGGCTCCTCTGGGGGGGTTGGATGCCCCGGACTCAAGGTTCTCGGTTTACAGGGTGGGCGCCAGGGCCGGCTCCAGACCCCAACGCACCAAGCACACGCGTGGGGCGGCATTTTCCCTGGAGGGCGGCAGGCGGGTCTGGCGGACCTCCCGCAGGCATGACTGCGGAGGGTGCGCTAGTCCTGCAGCTCGGGTGGACTCCCGCAGACATGCCTGCGGATGCTCCACCGGAGCCGCTGGACCAGCGAATCCTCCGCAGCTGCGGGAGGTCCACTGGAGCCGCAGGACCAGCGGATCCTCCGCAGTCATGCCTGCGGAAGGTCCGCTGGTCCCCCGGCTCCGGTGCACCTCCCACACGCATGACTGCTTGGGGCGGCCAAATTGCTAGAGCCGCCCCTGGTGGGTGCAGGGTTGTCCCTGTGGAGCGAGTGTCTTGTTCCCCTGGAGGTGGATGGGAGGAAAGTCTATGGCTACTGGGACACGGGCGCTGAGGTGACGCTGGCCCGGCCCGAGGTGGCGGCCCCCAGATCAGGTGATGCCCAACACCTTCCTGACCCTGACGGGGGTGGGCGGGTCCCCATTCAGGGTGCCCGTGGCGAGGGTGCATCTGAAATGGGGGGACAAGGTGGGCCCCAAGGAGGTGGGGGTGCACCACCATTTGCCCACCGAGGTGTTGATGGGGTGGGGATCTAGAGGACTGGCCAGCAACCCCCGGAACGCCTTAGTCGTGACCCATAGCCAGAGCTTGGGGAGGATGTCACCCCAGAGGCACAGTACCCTACCCTGGTGGGGAGAGAATACCGAAAGGCAAGGCTCGGGGGGGGCTGTGGCTTCTGACCCATCCCTTCCCTAGCCGCTGAGTTCCAGGCTGAGTTTCAGAAAGATCCCTCCTTGCGGAGACCAAGGGACCTGGCCGACCTCAGTGCGGTACAGTCCATGAGGAGAGGTTTCAAGGAGAGGTTCCTGTGGGAGAAGGTGTTCCTGTACCGAGAATGGGCTTCCCCAGGGGAAGTAGAGGCATGGGGGTATCAGGAGGCAGCTGGTGGTTCCTCAGAAGTTTCGCCACAAGCTACTGTACCTGGCCCATGACATCCCTCTCGCAGGGCACCAGGGAATCCGGCGCACCCGGCACAGGCTGCTACAGAACTTTTACTGGCCTGGGGTCTTTACCCATGTCGGACAGTATTGCCAATTCTGTGACCCCTGCCAGAGGGTGGGGAAGGCCCGGGACAAAGGGAAAACGGCTCTGAAGCCTTTACTCATCATAGAAGAACCTTTCCAGAAGGTGGCCATGGACATAGTAGGACTTCTCAGCAAGACGACCCGGTCGGGGAAGAAATACATTCTGGTGGTGGTAGATTTCGCCGAGGCGGTGGCCTTGTCCTCTATCAAAGCAGACACTGTGGCAGATGCGCTGCTGACCATTTTCAGCAGAGTGGGGTTCCCCAAGGAAGGCTTAACGGACCAGGGGGTCCAACTTCATGTCGGCCCTGCTCCGGTGCTTGTGGGAGAAATGCGGGGTCCGGCACAACTGGGCCTCAGCGTATCACCCCGAGTCCAACGGGCTGGTGGTAAGGTTCAACGGGACGCTAAAGATGAGGCTAAAACATTTATGAACCAGCACCCGCAGGACTGGGACAAGTACTTACCTCACCTGCTGTTCGTGTACAGGGAGGTACCCCAGTAATGTACCGTGTTTTCGCCTTTTGAACTGGTGTATGGCAAGCAGGTAAGGGGGCCCCTAGACCTGATGAGAGATGAATGGGAGGGGAAGGCCACTCCTGATGGAGAGTCGGTGGTGGAGTATGTCCTGACCTTCTGGGAAAGAGTTGCCGAGATCATGGGCCTGGCCCGAGCCCAGAGGAAGCAGAAGGTCTAGTATGACCGCATGGCGCAGGCTCGCGCTTTTGCCACCAGGGATCAGGTGAGCAAGAACAAACTCCAGGCCGCCTGGGAAGGGCCCTTCAAGGTTGTCAAGCAACTAAATGAGGTAATCTATGTGGTGGAGCTGTCGAACCGGGCACACCACCGCCGGGTGTACCATGTGAATATGATGAAGCCATATTATGACAGGGGAAATGTGGTGTTGGCCGTGTGTGGACATTGGGAGGAGCAGGGAGATGACCCTTTAGTGGATCTATTCCCTGGGACAAAAGCTGGTTCCCCCTGGAAGCAATTCCCCTCTCTGATCTGCTGACCTTGGCCTAGCACGCTGAGATCAGAGGGGTGCTGCATCTGTACCGACAGCTGTTTTCTAACCAGCCTGGATACACTAATTTGACTGTCCACCGGGTGGAGACCGGGTCACATCCCTCTATAAGATGCTCCCCTTTTCGAGTCACCGGGAAAACTGCCCAAGACCTGGAAAGAGAGGTCAGGGACATGCTGGCTTTGGGGGCGATCCAGCTGTCTTCCTCCCTTGGGCCTCACCAGTGGTGCTGGTCCCCAAAAGGCCTGGGTCGATCCGGTTCTGTGTGGACTATCTCAATGCCATCACTGTATCCGATGCCTACCCCATGCCCAGGCCTGATGAGCTGCTAGGTAACTGGGAGGCGCTCGATACCTCACCACCATGGATCTTACCAAGGGCTACTGGCAAGTGCTGCTGGATGCAGCTGCAGGCTAAAATCGGCCTTTATCACCCCCTGGGGCTCTATGAGATGCAGACCCTGCCTTTCAGCCTCAAGGAAGCGCCGGCCACCTTCCAGCGCCTGGTGGTTCAGCAACTGAGGGGGATGGAGAGTTTTCCGTGGCGTATATTGATGACATATGTGTCTTTAGCCAGTCCTGGGAGGACCATGTGTCCCAGGTTAAACAAGTGCTGGACCGACTCCGAGAGGCTGTTAACCGTAAAGGCTGAGAAGTGCAAGGTGGGGATGGCTGAAGTATCTTATCTGGGCCATCAGGTGGGGAGCCATGTCGAATTAGGCTAGGTGTGGATGGAAATCGACCTTAGTAGCTCCGGGAGCTATCCCACAGTGCACCACTCTGTTGACGCTCTGGACAGCAGTCCAAGCTTGGATGTTCTGACCAGCCACACAGGAAATGCCCAGGGAAAATTTGACACGCTCCAGCGCCTTTTGGATGTTCTGCAGGACCACAGGCAGGAGGACAGAGCCCCCCTGCACTGTATCTGCAACCGCCCTCCCCCGCCACAAAGTCCCAAACCCCCCTCACCCAATGCAACAAGAAGGAGGGGCGACAGGGGCCGTGAAAACTGTCACTGCACCCCTGCAGAGTGCACAAATACAAGAAGGCTCTCATTCCCTAAATGTTGAGAAGTCCTTCCCTTCCTGGCTCACCGAAGCCCCAATCCCAGTTTCATCCCCTGGGAGGTGTTTTCCATGTTCTGTGTGGGTGGGGGGTACATGACTTTGTGGCATGGGAGGGCAGTTACAGAACTTATGCAGCAGTCCTTGTCCCGGACCACAGAGCCACGCAGCAGGGGAATCTGCAACCGTCCTCCCTCGCCACAAGGTCATGTAGGCCCCGCACACAAAGTCCCGAAAAGGAGGGATGGCAGGCTCCGTTGAAACAACCAGTCCGGCACTGCAGACCGCTCTAGGAGCAGGAGCCTATCATTCCTCGAGTGTAGAAGCGGTGTTAACATCACTGCACACCCTACCCACCACAGTCTGCGTCCCTGTTTCAACCCTTTAACGCGAATTCATTAATAAAGAAAACGTCGTTAATTAACAATGTTCCATTAACTTTATTTTTAAACGTGTGTTGGAAGGGGGGAATTGTGGTGAACGGGGTATGTAACCGCAGAAGAAAGTCAACAGTAACTGAAGCCGGGGCAGGTTCAGCTTCTCTGTAAAGAAACTGAACAGTCACAGGTCACGCTGCTTGCTGAGGAACCTAGCTTTCAAACCCTCCCGGATGCACAGCGCTTCCTGCTGGGCTCTTCTAATTGCACGGCTGTCTGGCTGAGCGTAATCAGCAGCCAGGCGATTTGCCTCAACCTCCCATCCCGCCATAAAGGTCCGCTCCTTGCTCTCACAGAGATTGTGAAGCACACAGCAAGCTGCAATAACAATGGCGATATTGGTTTCGCTGAGATCCGAGCGAGTCAGTAAGCTCCTCCATCTCCCCTTGAGACGTCCGAAAGCACGTTGAATGATGACAGTTACCCAAGACCACCCTCGACACATTTTTCCCCCCAGCATGCATTGTGGGGAAATCCCAGAATTCAAATGTGCAGCGGGGACTGCGGGAACTGTGGGATAGCTTCACACAGTGCACCGCTTCCAATGTCGATGCTTGCCCCGTTAGTGTGGACTCACAAAGTCGAATTAGTGTCCTTAGTGTGGACACACAAATTCGACTTTGTAAGGTCGATTCCACAAATTCGAATTAAGTTAAATCGAACTAATCTGGTAGTGTAGACATAAAGACAGACTTCCCTGTGGAGAAGGTAAGAGCCCCAGAGAGGTTTGGTACCTAGCCAGCCTGACCCACCTTGTGCTGGCTAAATTCAAGGCATGGAAAACACTAGGTTAAGGTGGGAGATTTTTTTTTACCATCTAGGCCTTTGTCTATTAGAGTCAGGGGGACATTGGGGTTCATCATTTTTGGTTTCTCTTTTTCCTACTTCCCTCCCTCCACTGTTGAGGAGGGGGCTGCTCTTTAGCCCTCGTGGAGGGAGGCCATCCCAAAGAGATGGGACAGGAAGACTGCTCTGAGAGCGATGCTCAATGGTGACCTGAGCCATCCCTGGGCCATCTGGGGAACCCTCAGCCTCCGCCACAGTCTCAATGCTGATTGGCGGAGCAGGGGATCTAGTGACAGGAGGAGACTCAGGACTTTGTTGTTCTCTTGTAAGGCCCAGCAAATAAGCCCGAGCCAATCATCTGCTTGATGAATGTTCTCCTTCCTTCTCGCCATTGACTGTCTCTGAGCCGTTCCTGGTTCACTCGGTTGTTCTGGTGCTTCTACAACACTTGCTGAATAATCACCGTGAATGGCTTTGTTCTGATCATTCAGTGTGTGAAATGCCAGACTGATGGTTAATTTGGAAGTCAGGACACCTGGGTCCTATTCCCAACTCTTTGCCGACAGGCTCTGAGATGTAAGACAAGGCCCTTCGCCTTTCTCAACCTTCGTTTCTCCTTCTGTCGGTTGGGGATAACAAGCCTCTCACACCTGCCTCCTGGTGGGGGGAGGCTGCGGAGCTGTGGGGACCCGTATGAGAGGGTCACTAGTAGCAATGCAGCATAGGAGGAGTCCTATCGGGTTGAGTCATTGCAGATTATGATGTAGTTCAGCAGATCCCTGTTTTCCCAATATTGCATTATGCAGCTTTCCATGTTAACCGAAGCACCAGTGCACGCAGGTGCAGCAGCGGGCGATTTCTCCTGTGGCCTCGAGATGGCACTGCAGACTAGCACTTTCCCATTCCCCTGGGTATCCAAATGTTTGATTAGGTGACCTCACCCCAACCGGCCCCAGTTAGATGCCATCAGTGGGGTCTGCTGTGTAAAGGCTGAAAGAGTCAATTTTATTGGTATTTTATTATCTTTAAATCATTAAGGGGAGCATCTTATCTCGTTTCTAAATCAAAGTGTCTCCTCTTTGTGTGCGAAGAGAGCGTTTAATGGGATGCCACAGACGGGAGATGCTTTTGAGTTGGAAAACAGAATATTTTTGCAAAGAATTTTCATCCAAATTGTTTCATGATTCCACAAACCAAACTTGTTTAATGTTCATGTGATTTTCTAACAGAAAACTGTGTCTATGAAAATTCCCCCTGCCCCCGCCCAATTGCTGGGCTCTGTCCCTCCTTCTGGGGTGCTTGTTGTCTGCTTGTTGATGACAGCGAGAGTGAGAGCTGTTGGCTTTTCTCTCTAGCTCTGCCATTACTTTGCCATGTGACCTGGGGTAGGTCATTTCCTCTCTCTGTACCTCAGCATCCCAATCTGTGCATGGGAAGAAAGACAGGTCTGGAATGCCTGGCAGGAGTGAGGTTGGGAGAGAGAACGGGCATTAAAGCACATTGGGGAGGAGAAAGGGTTGTTTCATGCTGTTGAGCGCCAAGGCATTCTGACATTTGCGAAAATGTCTTGTCTAGAGAAACAAGAAATGGTCGGGGACAAAGCCTGCGGGAGGATGTGAATCAGAGAGGCCAGGGGTCTTACCCTGTGTTTGGGGTCTCACCAGTGCTTCTCACCTGTGAGTGCTTCCTCATCGTCATAGCTTGGCCTGGGAACAGGAGAAATAAACCAGACGGTGAGTGACTGAGGGAGAGGCAGTGACAGTGCCACGGGGCAGTGGGGAGGAGGTAACAAGCCTCTCTGCTGCCCAACATACACCAGAAGGGAAGGGATTTCCCCCACAGTCCTCATCTGCCCTGGCTCTAAGCAGGATTAGCTGCCTAAAACCCAGAACTTCCAGAAGCCGTCCAGACCACAGTTGAGAACTGTGGAGCTCTTGGCTATAATGAAATTGAAATGAACTATCCATGTGTAAAGACCCGGGGACTAGAACCTGGGTTGGACAATATTCCCCTAGTGCCAGCTGAGCACCAGGGTGCAGGGAATACAGGGCTCTGGCCGGAGTGGCGGGACCATGAGGTTGCGGGACTCTGGCCGGTAGAGCAGTGCCGCGGTGATGCAGATCTCCGACCGGGGGAGAGCGACCATGGGGTTGCAGGGTTCCGGGCCAGGAGAGCGCGGCTGCGGGGTTGCGGGGCTCTAGCTGGGGGCAGTGGGACCGCAGGTATCCGGGGTTCCCACCGGGAGACCGGCGCTGCGGGGTTCCGGGGTTCCAGCCGGGAGAGCGGGGCTGCGGGGTTGCGAGGCTCTGGCTGGGATAGCGGGGCCGCGTGGCTCCGGCCGGGAGAGCGGGGCTGCGGGCTTGCGGGGCTCCGGCCGCGGTAGCGGGGCCACGGGCCTTTCCGCACACGGCGCGGGGAGCGGGAGACAGGTTTGAGGGACTCCGGCCGGGGGAGAGGGGCCACGGGACTTGCCGGGCTCTGGCCAGGAGAGCACGACCGCGGGGTTTCGGGGCTCTGACCGGGTGAGCGCGTCCGCGGCGTTCCAGCCTGGAGAGCAGGGCTACGGGGCTGCGGGGTTGAGGGGCTCTAGCCCGGGTAGCGGGGCTGCGGGAATGGCCGCGTAGGCCGGGAGCAGTGGGACCACGGGTATCCGGGGCTCCGCTGGGATAGCGGGGCTGTGGGGTTCCGGCCGGGAGAGTGGAACTGCGGGGTTGCGAAGCTCTAGCCGGGTCAGCGGAGCTCCGAGGTTGGGGGGTTCCGGCCCGGGGAGTGACGCTGTGGGAATACGGGCCTCTGGCCGGGGAGGTGGGACGGCGGCGTTGCGGGACTCTGGCCGGGAGAGCGGTGCTGCAGTGATCCGAACCTCCGACCGGGGGAGCACGACCGCGGGGTTCCGGCCGGGAGAGCGGGGCTGCGGGGTTGCGAGCCTCTATACCGGGTAGTGGGGCCGCGGGACTGGTCGCATTGGCCAGGGGCAGTGGGACCGGGGGTTTCTGGGGTTCCGGCCCGGAGAGCGGAGCTGCGGGGATAGGGGGCTCTGGACGGGGTGGCAGGACCGCGAGGTTGCGGGGTCTGGCTGGGAGAGAGGGGCCGCGGAGCTCGGATGGGGGAGCAGGACCAAGGGGTTGCGGGGCTTCGGCCGGGGAAGCGAGACCAAGGGGTTGCGCGGCTCCAGCCGCAGGGAATCAGCCCCTGCACCCCTGTTCCTGGGACTCACAGTGACTCTCAGCCAGCCAGTAAAACAAAAGGTTTATTGGACAACAGGAACGCAGTCTACAGCAGCGCTTGTAGGCACAACCAGGACCCCTCAATCAAGTCCTTCTGGGGGTTCAGGAAGCTTAGTTCCCAGCTTGGGATTCCCTGTATTCCACCCCCCCAAGCCCAAAACCGAAACTGACCTAACTCCCTCCAGCAGGCTCTCTTCTTTTGTCCAGCTTCCAGGGAAAAGGTGTCGACCCCCTACCGCCTCCATGTCTGGCTCAGGTTACAGGCTCAGGTCCTGTCCTTCACCTAAAGTCATCCCCGACTCTCCCATCCCCCACGCAGACAGTCCCTACTGTATCACAGCTCTCCCCCCTTCGAGACTGAACTGAGCGTAGTCACTGTGCCAGTGACCTGGGGAAGTTTGCCACCCCACCCCCTCCAGGACAACGCATCTGCTATCAGGTTGGCACTTCCCTTCACATGGACTACGTCCATGTCATAATCCTGCAGGAGCAGGCTCCACCTCAGGAGCTTGG
The DNA here is from genome assembly GCF_020497125.1 of Mauremys mutica. NCBI lineage: Eukaryota > Metazoa > Chordata > Testudines > Geoemydidae > Mauremys > Mauremys mutica. The sequence continues at coordinate 147,375,862 of NC_059072.1, read as the reverse complement.
CATTGGCTTTCATCTGGTGCAGGCAGGATAGGGGAGAGTGATTGGTGTACACGGTGAAGTGTCGCCCAAAGAGATATGGCTCTAGTTTCTTAAGGGCCCACACCGTGGCCACGCATTCCTTCTTGATGGCCGCGTAGTTCTGCTCCCGGGGTAGCAACTTCTTCCTCAGGTACACGATGGGGTGTCTCTCCCCCTTTTTATCCTCCTGCATTAACACCATCCCAGTAAAGGGCTTGTCAAAGTCTGGGTTTGCCAGAACTGGGCCACTAACTAATTGTTCAGCTCTTTAGCGTTGTAACAACATGGTCAAGGGTAAAGAGATCTGTCGCCTATGCTAAAATCTCAGTACTGCGGGACAGCCCAATAAGAGGGGCTCTGGGAAATTTATTGAGGAGCTGCACGAAATAGATGGGGTTCTGAAGAGAGACAACTAAAAGGGAGAAAATTTATTGAGGAGATGCACAAACTAGATGGGGTTCTGAAGAGAGACAACTAAAAGGGAGAAAGCAGCCGGGGAGAGTTCAGAGAGCGCCTGAGGACAATGTGTGGCAGTGAATATTTCATTGCGTTGCTGTAATAGTGTTTATAGCCTGCACTGTTAGTTCAGACAGAATTACAATGCATCACCTCTTTTGTAAAGTCTTTTCTATGTTCTGGACCCCGCGGAGCCGCCGACGGAGAGCGGCCACGGGCTTGCGGCGTTTCAGCCGGGGGATGGAGACAGCGGAGCTTGCGGCACTCCGGCAGGCATTCCGGTCGAGGGTGCGGTACCGCGGGCTTGGGGCGCTCCGGGTCGTGGCCACGCTTCCCGGCTGGCGCGCGACCGGCCCAGCGTTCCCACTCCCCGGTCCGGTAATTTCTTGCCATTTTTCTAGTCCATTTTTCATAGCGCTCTTGAAAAATAAACTACTTCACGGGAACTTTTTCAAAAGCCCCAAGGAAGGAGCCTTGCGGAGGCAACCGCACCTTCAGCTGCTTCCTAGGAAAAACTCTCTCTGTCATGCAATAAGACTGGCTAGAGCAGGGCTCGGCAGCCTTTCAGAAGTGGTGTGCCCAGTCTTCATTTAGTCACTCTAATTTGAGGTTTCGCATGCCGGAAATTCATATCAACGTTTTCAGAAGATCTCTATCTTTATGTCTAAATTAAATAACTAAGCTTTTGATTTATGTATAAGAAATAACAGTTCTAAAATGTTTAAGACGCTTCACATAAATTGAAATTAAAATGCAGATCCCCCCCAAACGGATTGGTGCCGAGTACCGGGCAGATTCAGTGCCACTGATAACAGCTCATGTACAGCCTTCGGCACATGAGCCATAGGTTGCCTACCTCAGGTCAAGAGGACCATGGATTCTAATTGTACTTCATACAGTTCAAAATTGCATAGTTTACTGGCTTTACATTCACGGTTTCACTTAGACACCAAGGTAGAGGCGTCTGAGTTTGCTCTGTAACATCAATCCATGTGCACCAATGTGGTTTCAAAGCATACAGCTCCCCACAGCTCACAGGTATTTGGCTCAGGGGTTTGGTTTTGGACCACTCTAGAGAAAGAGATTAGCCAGCTACCTAAAGTTTAGGGTGTTCAGATGAGGGATCTATCTATCTATCTATCTATCTATCTATCTATCTATCTATCTATCTATCTATCTATCTATCTATCTATCTATCTAATCAGGAACACTAAAAAGCAGCTTTAATTTTTCTTGTTTAAGCATTTCCAGTGGAACTTCCCCTATTTCACTGACAAGTATCAGATGGGTAGCCGTGTTAGTCTGGAACTGTAAAAGCAGCAAAGAGTCTTGTGGCACCTTATAGACTAACAGACGTTTGGGAGCATGCGCTTTCGTTGGTGCATACCCACTTCGTCGGAGGCATGTTTCACTGACAACATTGCTCAAGGTTTATACAGTTTACACTATCTCTCGGTCTATAGATTCATCCATCTAACTAATCTCTCTATCGTCGATCGCTCCATCGACCTAGCTAATCAGGAACACTAATAAGAAGCTTTAATTTTTCTTCTTTAAGCAGTTCCATTGTACCTGCCCTTGTTTTCCTGATAGCATAGCTCAAGATTTATACAGTTACTCTAAGCTAGCTAGCTATCGGAGCAGACAGGCACCTGAATACATACAACATCGTTAAATATCAGTTCAATATCGTTAAATATCAGTAAAGATGCTCAGCAGACACCTAAAATGACGGTATAATTATTCTCAGCCGAGAAAGCGAGGCTTTCAGAGTGAACAGGCGTGTTAATGTTTTGCATGGATAGCAACACGTCAAAGGAAAGACCTTTAACAAATTGCTTCAATTGAGTTTAAATAGTTTTCTACATAGGTGATAAAGATGTCAAACATACATGCACGTCTACATGCAAAGTATATACATAACGATAGGTTCCAAAGTTTAGCCTCCTCTCTTGAAGGACAGGCAGAAAATCCTTTAATGTTCTTCTCCCCTGTCTCTCCAGGACCACTCTACTTCCACTAGAACCTCCAGGGTGCAGGCAGAAACTGTTGGGCAGAAGCGAAAAAGGAAGCAACTCTTTCCTGACTTTTTAATAGACAGAGACCAACTGCAAAATGCAGCTCCAGATCTGGCTTCAATTGGCCAACTACCTAGAGTTTAGGGTGTTCAGATGCAGGTATCAGCTATAGCTACAGCTCTAAGCGTTAGCCATAGGGATAATGCGCCGCTTCCTCTACGCTCCATCTAGTGCTTTGCTATTAGAAGGAATCCTATCTAGAGTGCGATGGAGTCGAATAAGCGATCCTTCCTCAATAACAGGCTATGGTTTCAGCTAATCCAAAAGACTGAGGGAGACAACCCTTTATGCTAACTAAAGTATACAAAATACATTTTTGTTGCATCAAAACAATTTATACTTATCCTCCATCATCAAATGCAAAGGCATTAGTTTCAGGCTGGGCTTTGGCTATCTTTTGGTTTCTCTTTCCCAGTTGGCCCTGATGCCTTTATCTGTCTCAGTGGCTGTAGCTAGTGAGGGGTGAAAGTTTAGCTGTTTGGCGCAGAGAAAAACATATAAGTTCAGCGTCTGATCCAAAATGTCTTTGAGCCAGGTCGAGCCTGAAACAAAGGTGGGTAATATTGCAAGACAGCTATCATTGTTGCTCTTCATCAGACCTCCCTGCCAATTCGTCCCAAAGGATTCTTTCAGCGTAATAAATTTCGGGAACACTTTGTCTACTAAAGTTAGTACACAATAGAAACTCAGTTTTAGAACACGCATTCTTGTGAAAAGTATAGTGCTTACCTTTTGTTACTACACGGAAGTGAAAGATTAACATGCTGTAGGTAGGGTATATTTGTGGAACATTCGTTATTTTGTTTCAGTGTTTATGGAAAACACATTTGTCGTTATGTTAACTGTATTAGGGAGATGTGTGTTGCAACAAGTGTTTGAACTGATGATAAAATGAACTGCTCTGCTTGTGAGGATGAAGATAAACGTTTCCGCTTCTGATTGGATTGTCTAATAGGACTGTAGGTATGCATATTTTAAAAGCGAATTTTATGTCTACACTACCCGTTGGCTCGGCAGGTAGCGATCGGTTTATCGGTGATCGGCATATCGCGTCTCATCTAGACGCGATATAGCGATTCCCGAACGCACTTCCGTTGACTCCGGAACTCCACCAAGGGGAGCGGCTGAAGTGGAGTCAAAAGAGGGAGCCGCAGATGTCGATCCCTGTTGCAAGGACGGGAGGTAAGTGGAAATAAGATACTTCAACATGACCTACGCTATTCCCATAGTTGAAGTTGCGTAGTGTACATCAATCCCACTCCCTAGTGTAGACCAGGCCCGAGTCCTTAGAGTCACACAACATGAGGGTTGGAAGAGACCTCAGGAGGTCACCTAGACCAATCCCCTGCTCAAAGCAGGACCAACAACAAGTATATGAGTGCAACATTTTCGTACTTTTGATATCTATATTTTAATATTTTTCTTTATATACCTGTTTAGAAATTATTCAGTGAAATTATCGAATACCTTTAGTCAACATATTTATTGAGGAATAACTTCTACTTTGAACACTAATGACACCTTTAATTAGTATTGTTTAAGCATTTCCATTGTAACTGCTCCTTTTTTACTGACAATATTACTGAACATTTATAGTGTTCTTCTACCATCTATCTATCTATCTATCTATCTATCTATCTATCTATCTATCTATCTATCTATCTATCTATCACAAACTAATGAGCAGCTATCTATCCATCTATTTATCTATAACAAACACTAATGAGCAGCTTTAATTTTTTTTTAAGTATTTCCATTTTAACTGCCCCTGTTTTACAGACAACATTACGCAAGACTAGCTAGGAATTTATCCTCTAACACTAATGAGCAGTTTTAATTTTTCTCGTTTAAGCATTTCCATTGTAACTGCCCTGATCTACTTATAAGTTGACTTAACATTTATAAAGATAGTCTCTCTCTCTCTCTCTCTCTCTCTACAATCACTAACACTAATGAGCATTATTTTTTTTTTAAGCATTTTTATTTTACTAGCTCCTGTCCACGCCGGTGCACTACGAGAAGCGGCCCCTCCTCTGCAGCCGGGGCAGGGCCGCGCTCCCAGCTCCGCCTGGGGGGAGGGGGGTTGCTTACCTTGGAAAGGCAGGAGCCAGTAGCGCAGCCCTGCCCGGGCTGCAGAGGAGGGGCCGCCTCTCGGAGTGCACCGGCGGGGACAAGCGGAGGAGAAGCGACCCTTCCTCTGCAGCCCGGGCAGCGCTGCGCAACCGGCTCCCGCCTTTCCGCGGTAAGCAACCCCCTCCCCTCCCCACCCCACGCCAGGCGGAGCTGGTAGCGCGGCCCTTCCCCGGCTGCAGAGGAGGGGCCGCTTCTTGGTGTGCACCCGCGGGGACAAGCTGAGGAGCGGCCTGTCCTCTGCAGCCGGGGAAGATCTCCCGCCGCTCTTCCGGTAAGCGGGCACATACACGCCCCCTAAATTTCGCCGCCCTAGGCACCTGCTTGTTTAGCTGGTGCCTAGAGCCACCCCTGCCGAGAAGGACTTGACTGAGGGGTCCTGGTTGTGCCTACAAGCTCTGCTGTAGACTGCGTTCCTGTTGTCCAATAAACCTGTTTTACTGGCTGGCTGAGAGTAGTGACCTAGGAAGAGGGGTGCAGGGCCTGACTCCCCCACACTCCGTGACAACTGGTGGCAGCAGCAGGATCTACTGCACCCCGTGGACGGTGCTTCCTGCAGTAATTGACTGGGGAGCAGTATAACGAAGGTGATTAACCCCTGGGAGTGTGTGAACAGTGAGAAGGACTAGCAGTAACAGGGTCCCTGGGGGATTGCAGCGAGCGGTCACAGGGATGGAGGAGTCTGCGGCTCGACCCTGGAAGAGAGGTGGTGACCTTAAGAAGGACTGGCATGCTAGGGGGTCTTCCTGGAAACCGTGGGGAGCGGTGAGCACCCCGGCCTGTGAGTGGCCAGCAGGAAGATGTATGCCAAGCACCTTAAGTGCGACCTGGTGGAGCTCTGCAAGCAGAGGGGGCTGTGCAGTGGGAGGCTCACCAAAGACCAGCTGATTACCTAGCTGGAGGAGGGAGCTCGCTCGAATGAACTGATCCCTGTCTCTGAGGGAAGCAGCCTGGCAGATGCAGCAAAGATACCAATGTCTGTCCCAGCTGGCATCCATGGAGCATCCATGGAGCGAAAGCGGCTGGAATGGGAGAAAGAGCTAAAACTGAGAGAGCTGGAGGATCGTGAGAAAGAAAGACAGCATAAAGAGCAACAGCGGGAACATGACCGGGAGGTGAAAGAGAGACTGGAACTGGCGAGGCTGAGGAGCAGTGGGCCCCTGGCGCCGGTGATTGAGCGGGGGCCCAGGACTGCGCGGAGCTTTGATAAGTGCATCCTGGCCCAGCATAAGGAGAGGGAGGACATGGATGACTTCCTGGATGCCTTTGAGATGGCCTGCGAGCTGCACCAGGTACATCCTGCAGACAGACTCCGGGTTCTCACCCCCTTATCAACTGCTCAGGAGAGAGGAGGTCCCCAGGCCGGCTCCTCTGGGGGGGTTGGATGCCCCGGACTCAAGGTTCTCGGTTTACAGGGTGGGCGCCAGGGCCGGCTCCAGACCCCAACGCACCAAGCACACGCGTGGGGCGGCATTTTCCCTGGAGGGCGGCAGGCGGGTCTGGCGGACCTTCCGCAGTCATGCCTGCGGGAGGTCCACCGGAGCCGCGGGACAGCGGACCTCCCGCAGGCATGACTGCGGAGGGTGCGCTAGTCCTGCAGCTCGGGTGGACTCCCGCAGACATGCCTGCGGATGCTCCACCGGAGCCACCGGAGCAACGAATCCTCCGCAGCTGCGGGAGGTCCACTGGAGCCGCAGGACCATCGGATCCTCCGCAGTCATGCCTGCGGGAGGTCCGCTGGTCCCCCGGCTCTGGTGCACCTCCCACACGCATGACTGCTTGGGGCGGCCAAATTGCTAGAGCCGTCCCTGGTGGGCGCAGGGCTGTCCCTGTGGAGCGAGTGTCTTGTTCCCCTGGAGGTGGATGGGAGGAAAGTCTATGGCTACTGGGACACGGGCGCTGAGGTGACGCTGGCCCAGCCCGAGGTGGTGGACCCCAGATCAGGTGATGCCCAACACCTTCCTGACCCTGACGGGGGTGGGCGGGTCCCCATTCAAGGTGCCCGTGGCGAGGGTGCTTCTGAAATGGGGGGACAAGGTGGGCCCCAAGGAGGTGGGGGTGCACCACCATTTGCCCACTGAGGTGTTGATGGGGTGGGGATCTAGAGGACTGGCCAGCAACCCCCGGAACGCCTTAGTCGTGACCCATAGCCAGAACTTGGGGAGGATGTCACCCCAGAGGCACAGTACCCTACCCTGGTGGGGAGGGAATACCGAAAGGCAAGGCTCGGGGGGGGCTGTGGCTTCTGACCCATCCCTTCCCTAGCCGCTGAGTTCCAGGCTGAGTTTCAGAAAGATCCCTCCTTGCGGAGACCAAGGGACCTGGCCGACCTCAGGGCGGTGCAGTCCATGAGGAGAGGTTTCAAGGAGAGGTTCCTGTGGGAGAAGGTGTTCCTGTACCGAGAATGGGCTCCCCCAGGGGAAGTAGAGGCATGGGGGTATCAGGAGGCAGCTGGTGGTTCCTCAGAAGTTTCGCCACAAGCTACTGTACCTGGCCCATGACATCCCTCTCGCAGGGCACCAGGGAATCCGGCGCACCCGGCACAGGCTGCTACAGAACTTTTACTGGCCTGGGGTCTTTACCCATGTCGGACAGTATTGCCAATACTGTGACCCCTGCCAGAGGGTGGGGAAGGCCCGGGACAAAGGGAAAGCGGCTCTGAAGCCTTTACTCATCATAGAAGAACCTTTCCAGAAGGTGGCCATGGACATAGTAGGACTTCTCAGCAAGACGACCCGGTCGGGGAAGAAATACATTCTGGTGGTGGTAGATTTCGCCGAGGCGGTGGCCTTGTTCTCTATCAAAGCAGACACTGTGGCAGATGCGCTGCTGACCATTTTCAGCAGAGTGGGGTTCCCCAAGGAAGGCTTAACGGACCAGGAGGTCCAACTTCATGTCAGCCCTGCTCCGGTGCTTGTGGGAGAAATGCGGGGTCCGGCACAACTGGGCCTCAGCGTATCACCCCGAGTCCAACGGGCTGGTGGTAAGGTTCAACGGGACGCTAAAGATGAGGCTAAAACATTTATGAACCAGCACCCGCAGGACTGGGACAAGTACTTACCTCACCTGCTGTTCGTGTACAGGGAGGTACCCCAGTAATGTACCGTGTTTTCGCCTTTTGAAGGGGGCCCCTAGACCTGATGAGAGATGAATGGGAGGGGAAGGCCACTCCTGATGGAGAGTCGGTGGTGGAGTATGTCCTGACCTTCCGGGAAAGAGTTGCCGAGCTCATGGGCCTGGCCCGAGCCCAGAGGAAGCAGAAGGTCTAGTATGACCGCACGGCGCAGGCTCGCGCTTTTGCCACCAGGGATCAGGTGAGCAAGAACAAACTCCAGGCCACCTGGGAAGGGCCCTTCAAGGTTGTCAAGCAACTAAATGAGGTAATCTATGTGGTGGAGCTGTCGAACCGGGCACACCAGCGCCGGGTGTACCATGTGAATATGATGAAGCCATATTATGACAGGGGCAATGTGGTGTTGGCCGTGTGTGGACATTGGGAGGAGCAGGGAGATGACCCTTTAGTGGATCTATTCCCTGGGACAAAAGCTGGTTCCCCCTGGAAGCAATTCCCCTCTCTGATCAGCTGACCTTGGCCTAGCACGTTGAGATCAGAGGGGTGCTGCATCTGTACCGACAGCTGTTTTCTAACCAGCCTGGATACACTAATTTGACTGTCCACCGGGTGGAGACCGGGTCACATCCCCCTATAAGATGCTCCCCTTTTCGAGTCACCGGGAAAACTGCCCAAGACCTGGAAAGAGAGGTCAGGGACATGCTGGCTTTGGGGGCGATCCAGCTGTCTTCCTCCCTTGGGCCTCACCAGTGGTGCTGGTCCCCAAAAGGCCTGGGTCGATCCGGTTCTGTGTGGACTATCTCAATGCCATCACTGTATCCGATGCCTACCCCATGCCCAGGCCTGATGAGCTGCTAGATAACTGGGAGGCGCTCGATACCTCACCACTATGGATCTTACCAAGGGCTACTGGCAAGTGCTGCTGGATGCAGCTGCAGGCTAAAATCGGCCTTTATCACCCCCTGGGGCTCTATGAGATGCAGACCCTGCCTTTCAGCCTCAAGGAAGTGCCGGCCACCTTCCAGCGCCTGGTGGTTCAGCAACTGAGGGGGATGGAGAGTTTTCCGTGGCGTATATTGATGACATATGTGTCTTTAGCCAGTCCTGGGAGGACCATGTGTCCCAGGTTAAACAAGTGCTGGACCGACTCCGAGAGGCTGTTAACCGTAAAGGCTGAGAAGTGCAAGGTGGGGATGGCTGAAGTATCTTATCTGGGCCATCAGGTGGGGAGCCATGTCGAATTAGGCTAGGTGTGGATGGAAATCGACCTTAGTAGCTCCGGGAGCTATCCCACAGTGCACCACTCTGTTGACGCTCTGGACAGCAGTCCAAGCTTGGATGTTCTGACCAGCCACACAGGAAATGCCCAGGGAAAATTTGACACGCTCCAGCGCCTTGTGGATGTTCTGCAGGACCGCAGGCAGGAGGACAGAGCCCCCCTGCACTGTATCTGCAACCGCCCTCCCCCGCCACAAAGTCACAAACCCCCCTCACCCAATGTAACAAGGAGGAGGGGCGACAGGGGCCGTGAAAACTGTCACTGCACCCCTGCAGAGTGCACAAATACAAGAAGGCTCTCATTCCCTAAATGTTGAGAAGTCCTTCCCTTCCTGGCTCACCGAAGCCCCAATCCCAGTTTCATCCCCTGGGAGGTGTTTTCCATGTTCTGTGTGGGTGGGGGGTACATGACTTTGTGGCATGGGAGGGCGGTTACAGAACTTATGCAGCAGTCCTTGTCCCGGACCACAGAGCCACGCAGCAGGGGAATCTGCAACCGTCCTCCCTCGCCACAAGGTCATGTAGGCCCCGCACACAAAGTCCCGGAAAGGAGGGATGGCAGGCTCCGTTGAAACAACCAGTCCGGCACTGCAGACCGCTCTAGGAGCAGGAGCCTATCATTCCTCGAGTGTAGAAGCGGTGTTAACATCACTGCACACCCTACCCACCACAGTCTGCGTCCCTGTTTCAACCCTTTAACGCGAATTCATTAATAAAGAAAACGTTGTTAATTAACAATGTTCCATTAACTTTATTTTTAAACGTGTGTTGGAAGGGGGGAAACGTGGTGAACGGGGTATGTAACCGCAGAAGAAAGTCAACAGTAACTGAAGCCGGGGCAGGTTCAGCTTCTCTGTAAAGAAACTGAACAGTCACAGGTCACGCTGCTCGCTGAGGAACCTAGCTTTCAAAGCCTCCCGGATGCACAGCGCTTCCTGCTGGGCTCTTCTAATTGCACGGCTGTCTGGCTGAGCGTAATCATCAGCCAGGCGATTTGCCTCAACCTCCCATCCCGTCATAAAGGTCCCCTCTTTGCTCTCACAGAGATTGTGAAGCACACAGCAAGCTGCAATAACAATGGCGATATTGGTTTCGCTGAGATCCGAGCGAGTCAGTAAGCTCCTCCATCTCCCCTTGAGACGTCCGAGAGCACGTTGAATGATGACAGTTACCCAAGACCACCCTCGACACATTTTTCCCCCCAGCATGCATTGTGGGGAAATCCCAGAATTCAAATGTGCAGCGGGGACTGCGGGAACTGTGGGATAGCTTCACACAGTGCACCGCTTCCAATGTCGATGCTTGCCCCGTTAGTGTGGACTCACAAAGTCGAATTAGTGTCCTTAGTGTGGACACACAAATTCGACTTTGTAAGGTCGATTCCACAAATTCGAATTAAGTTAAATCAAACTAATCTGGTAGTGTAGACATAAAGACAGACTTCCCTGTGGAGAAGGTAAGAGCCCCAGAGAGGTTTGGTACCTAGCCAGCCTGACCCACCTGGTGCTGGCCAAATTCAAGGCATGGAAAACACTAGGTTAAGGTGGGAGATTTTTTTTTACCATCTAGGCCTTTGTCTATTAGAGTCAGGGGGACATTGGGGTTCATCATTTTTGGTTTCTCTTTTTCCTACTTCCCTCCCTCCACTGTTGAGGAGGGGGCTGCTCTTTAGCCCTCGTGGAGGGAGGCCATCCCAAAGAGATGGGACAGGAAGACTGCTCTGAGAGTGATGCTCAATGGTGACCTGAGCCATCCCTGGGCCATCTGGGGAACCCTCAGCCTCCGCCAGAGTCTCAATGCTGATTGGCGGAGCAGGGGATCTAGTGACAGGAGGAGTCTCAGGACTTTGTTGTTCTCTTGTAAGGCCCAGCAAATAAGCCCGAGCCAATCATCTGCTTGATGAATGTTCTCCTTCCTTCTCGCCATTGACTGTCTCTGAGCCGTTCCTGGTTCACTCGGATGTTCTGGTGCTTCTACAACACATGCTGAATAATCACCATGAATGGCTTTGTTCTGATCATTCAGTGTGTGAAATGCCAGACTGATGGTTAATTTGGAAGTCAGGACACCTGGGTCCTATTCCCAACTCTGTGCCGACAGGCTCTGAGATGTAAGACAAGGCCCTTCGCCTTTCTCAACCTTCGTTTCTCCCTCTGTCGGTTGGGGATAACAAGCCTCTCACACCTGCCTCCTGGTGAGGGGAGGCTGCGGAGCTGTGGGGACCCGTATGGGAGGGTCACTAGTAGCAATGCAGCATAGGAGGAGTCCTATCGGGTTGAGTCATTGCAGATTATGATGTAGTTCAGCAGACCCCTGTTTTCCCAATATTGCATTATGCAGCTTTCCATGTTAACCGAAGCACCAGTGCACGCAGGTGCAGCAGCGGGCGATTTCTCCTGTGGCCTCGAGATGGCACTGCAGACTAGCACTTTCCCATTCCCCTGGGTATCCAAATGTTTGATTAGGTGACCTCGCCCCAACCGGCCCCAGTTAGATGCCATCAGTGGGGTCTGCTGTGTAAAGGCTGAAAGAGTCAATTTTATTGGTATTTTATTATCTTTAAATCATTAAGGGGAGCATCTTATCTCGTTTCTAAATCAAAGTGTCTCCTCTTTGTGTGCGAAGAGAGAGTTTAACGGGATGCCACAGACGGGAGATGCTTTTGAGTTGGAAAACAGAATATTTTTGCAAAGAATTTTCATCCAAATTGTTTCATGATTCCACAAACCAAACTTGTTTAATGTTCATGTGATTTTCTAACAGAAAACTGTGTCTATGAAAATTCCCCCTCCCCCCGCCCAATTGCTGGGCTCTGTCCCTCCTTCTGGGGGGTTTGTTGTCTGCCGATGACAGCGAGAGTGAGAGCTGTTGGCTTTTCTCTCTAGCTCTGCCATTACTTTGCCATGTGACCTGGGGTAGGTCATTTCCTCTCTCTGTACCTCAGCATCCCAATCTGTGCAATGGGAAGAGAGACAGGTCTGGAATGCCTGGCAGGAGTGAGGCTGGGAGAGAGAACGGGTGTGACGAAGTGGGACTGGTCTTGCTGGGGGCTGGTACAGATCCTAAGTTCCAGCAGCACAAATGCCTGACACTCTGTCGCCTAGCAACTAATGGCCCGGCCCCTCCCTGCAGAGGTGCTGGCTAAGGTGTAGGAGACAAAGGGGTCAGGTGACCTCCTGGCCCGGGAAACGGGGGAGAGAGGAGGGGCCGGCAGGGGAGGCGGTTGGGAGTTGGCTGGAGAACAGAGGGGAGGCAGGGAGACCGGGCTCTGATCCCCGAGGGGGCCTGGGAGGCCCCAAGATGGACCTATCCGGGGAGATCCGGTTATCTGTGCCTGCAAGACCTGTGTTGGACTGTGTTCCTGTCGTCTAAATAAACCTTCTGCTTTACTGGCTGGCTGAGAGTCCTGGTGAATCTGCAGGGAGTCCGGGGGTGCAGGGCCTGACTCCCCCACACTCCGTGACAACTGGTGTTAGCGGTGGGATCGACTGCACCCCGTGGATGGCGCTTCCTGCAGTAAGTGACTGGGGAGCAGTAAAACGAAGGGGCGATTCACCCCTGGGCGAGTGTGACCAGAGAGAAGGACTTTGCAGTAACAGGGTCCCCTGGGGGATCACAGTGAGCGATCCCGGGGGCGGAGGAGGCTGCTGCTCGACCCTGGCAGAGAGGGGTGACCTCAAGGACTGGCACACTAGGGGTCCCCCCTGGAACCCGTGGGGAGCGGCAAGCACCCCGGCCTGCGAGTGGCCAGCAGGAAGATGTATGCCAAGAAGCGCAAGTATGAGCTGGTGGAGCTGTGCAAGCACAGGGGGCTGCACTGTGGGAAACTCACCAAGGCCCAGCTGATTGCCCGGCTGGAGGAGGCAATCATGTGAATGAACCGGCCCCTGTCTCTGAGGGAAGCAGCCGGGCAGATGCAGCGCAGGCACCAGTGTCTGTCCCCACTGGGGGTGGTCAGCCGGTCGCTGAGGGCCCCCCGAGACCCCCCACCCCTAGGCCTAGGGGGAGGGGGAGGAGGAGCCCAGCTACCGAGGGCACCGTGACCCCCCCGGCCAGCAGGGGATCCTCCCGGCGAAGCTCACCCCACTGCCGGGGATCGTCCCGGCGACGCTCATCCGTGGAGCGCCAGCGGCTGGACTGGGAGAGAGAGCTAAGACTGAGAGAGCTGGAGGATCGTAAGGAACAGAGGGAACATGAAGCGCGACAGAGGGAACATGAGGCGCAACAGAGGGAGCAGGAACGGGCGGAGAGAGAGCGACAGCGTCAACATGAGCTGGACCTGGCGAGGCAGGGGGGCAGCAGGCCCCGGGCGGCGGTGAGTGTAGGGGGGCCCCGGACTGCACGGAGCTTTGATAAGTCCATCCTGGCCCCGCACAAGGAGGGGGAGGACATGGGTGACTTCCTGGATGCCTTCGAGACGGCCTGCGAGCTGCACCAGGTGGATCCTGCGGACAGGCTCCGGGTTCTCACCCCCTTACTGGACCCCAAAGCCATGGCATTGTACGGCCAGCTGGGGGAGGAGGAGAAAGGGAACTACGAACCATTCAAGCAGGCCCTGCTGCGCGAGTTTGGGCTGACCCCTGAGATGTACCGGGAGAGGTTCCGGAGTCAGGATAAAACCCCTGAGGTCTCCTATCTGCAGCTGGCCGTCCGCATGGAGGGATACGCCAGCAAGTGGGCAGCTGAGGCCCAGACGAAGGGGGACCTGGTTAAACTGCTGGTACTGGAGCAGCTGTATGAGCGGTGCCCATCCGACCTGAGGCAGTGGTTAAGGGACCAAAAGCCAGAGAACCCGCGACATGCAGGGCGGCTGGCCAATGACTATGTGAAGAGCCGGTTGGGGGGTGGCAGGGAGGAGCCCCAAAGGAACAGGCCCGCCGCGACGCCGAGGGAGAGTCATCCTGAGACCACCCAAAAGGGGAATCGGGAGAACCCCCTCCCAAAGGGAACAGCCAGCGCCAGGGAAAACCAACCGGTTCGAGGGGACCAACGGGACATGCGCTGCTATCACTGTGGCCAGAGGGGCCACCTGCGGTCCCAGTGCCCCAAACTCCCGGACAAACTGAGCAGACCAACCCCACACCGGGTTAACTGGGTAGAGACCCAGTCGGATGAGGGGCAGTGTTCGCAGGAAAGGGGGGCTGGCCGTGTACCACCTGCGAGGGAGGGAGGGAGGGAGGGGGGCCCCGGGTCGACCCCTCCGAGGGGCTGGATGCTCCCAACCCTGAGTTTTGGGTTTACAGGGTGGGCACAGGGCTGCCCCTCCGGAGCGAGTGCCTTGTTCCCCTGGAGGTAGACGGGAGGGAGGTCATTGGGTACTGGGACACGGGCGCAGAGGTGATGCTGGCCCGGCCGGAGGTGGTGGGCTCAGATCAGATGGTGCCCAATACCTACTTGAACCTGAGGGGTGTGATCGGGACCCCATTCAAGGTGCCTGTGGCAAGGGTACACCTGAAGTGGGGGGACAAGGAGGGCCCCAAGAACGTGGGGGTGCACCCACATTTGCCCACGGAGGTGTTAATGGGGGGGGACCTCGAGGACTGGCCCAGTAACACCCGGGGTGCCCTGGCCGTGAACAGTAGTCAGAGTCGACGCAGGGCTCTGCACCCTGACACCGGGGAAGGCACTCTTCCCGGGGCACCGGACCCTGACCTGGTGGGGAGGAAACGCCCAGGGACAGGGCCCAGAGAGGCTATGGCCCCAGACCCAGCCGGGGAGAGAGAGCAGATTCCCGCCCCTGCCCCAGCGGCTGAGTACCAGGCCGCGGTGCGGGAAGACCCCTCCTTGCGGAGGATAGGGGACCTGGCCAGCCTCGGGGGGGGACAGACCATGGGACGAGGTGGCCGGAAAAGGTTCCTGTGGGAGAAGGGGTTCCTGTACCGAGAATGGGCTCCCCCAGGGAAGATGGAGTCAGGGGGGATCAGGAGGCAGCTGGTGGTACCCCAGGAGTATCGCCACCAGCTGCTGTGCCGGGCCCATGACATCCCCCCCTCAGGGCACCCGGGAGCCTGGCGTACCCAGCAGAGGCTGCTACAGAACTATTACTGGCCTGGGGTCTTTGCCCATGTCTGGCAGCACTGCCGCTCATGCGACTTCTGCCAGAGGGAGAGGAAGGCCCGGGACAGGGGGAAGATGGCTGTAAGGCCCTTGCCCCGCCCCGAGGACCCTGTCCAGAGGGGGGCCAGGGTCAAAAGGGGGGCTCTGAGCAGAGAGAGCCCGAATCACAGCCCCCCCAGACTGGAATGTGGGGAGAAGGCCCCAGCCCCGCGTGCACCCCAGGGGTATGGGGGCGGGGAAAGGGCGCGGGCGGCATAAGGCTCCCCCCCTGCAACCTACCAGTGCCCACGAGTCCCCCCGACCTACAGGGGGGCAGGAAACTGGAATGACCTGGGGTAACTCTCCCCCCAGATCGGGGGGGACCCTGGGGCAGCCATGGGAATGTCGGTGGGTTCGAACTTCCCCAGGTCACTGGCTGGAGTGACCCCGCTCAGTTCGGTCTCGAAGGGGGGAGAGGTGTGACGAAGTGGGACTGGTCTTGCTGGGGGCTGGTACAGATCCTAAGTTCCAGCAGCACAAATGCCTGACACTCTGTCGCCTAGCAACTAATGGCCCGGCCCCTCCCTGCAGAGGTGCTGGCTAAGGTGTAGGAGACAAAGGGGTCAGGTGACCTCCTGGCCCGGGAAACGGGGGAGAGAGGAGGGGCCGGCAGGGGAGGCGGTTGGGAGTTGGCTGGAGAACAGAGGGGAGGCAGGGAGACCGGGCTCTGATCCCCGAGGGGGCCTGGGAGGCCCCAAGATGGACCTATCCGGGGAGATCCGGTTATCTGTGCCTGCAAGACCTGTGTTGGACTGTGTTCCTGTCGTCTAAATAAACCTTCTGCTTTACTGGCTGGCTGAGAGTCCTGGTGAATCTGCAGGGAGTCCGGGGGTGCAGGGCCTGACTCCCCCACACTCCGTGACAACGGGCATTAAAGCACATTGGGGAGGAGAAAGGGTTGTTTCATGCTGTTGAGCGCCAAGGCATTCTGACATTTGCAAAAATGTCTTGTCTAGAGAAACAAGAAATGGTCGGGGACAAAGCCTGCGGGCGGATGTGAATCAGAGAGGCCAGGGGTCTCACCCTGTGTTTGGGGTCTCACCAGTGCTTCTCACCTGTGAGTGCTTCCCCATCGTCATAGCTTGGCCTGGGAATAGGAGAAATAAACCAGACGGTGAGTGAGTGAGAGGGAGGCAGTGACAGTGCCACGGGGCAGTGGGGAGGAGGTAACAAGCCTCTCTGCTGCCCAACATACACCAGAAGGGAAGGGATTTCCCCCACAGTCCTCATCTGCCCTGGCTCTAAGCAGGATTAGCTGCCTAAAACCCAGAACTTCCAGAAGCCGTCCAGACCACAGCTGAGAACTGTGGAGCTCTTGGCTATAATGAAATTGTAAAGAACTATCCATGTGTAAAGACCCGGGGACTAGAACCTGGGTTGGACAAAATTCCCCTAGTGCCAGCTGAGCACCAGGGAGCAGGGAATACAGGGCTCTGGCCGGAGTGGCGGGACCGTGAGGTTGCGGGACTCTGGCCGGGAGAGCAGTGCCGCGGTGATGCGGACCTCCGACCGGGGAAGAGCGACAGCAGGGTTGCGGGGTTCCGGGCCAGGAGAGCGCGGCTGTGGGTTTGCGGGGCCGCCACAATGGCCACGTGGGCCGGGGGCAGTGGGACCGCAGGTATCCGGGGTTCCCACCGGGAGACCGGCGCTGCGGGGTTGCGGGGTTACAGCCAGGAGAGCGGGGCTGCGGGGTTGCGGGGTTCCAGCCGGGAGAGTGGGGCTGCGGGGTTGCGGGGTTCCAGCCAGGAGACGGGCGCTGCGGGGTTGCGAGGCTCTGGCTGGGATAGCGGGGCCGCATGGCTCCGGCCGGGAGAGCGGGGCTACGGGCTTGCGGGGCTCCGGCCGCGGTAGCGGGGCCACGGGCCTTTCCGCACATGGCGCGGGGAGCGGGAGACAGGTTTGAGGGACTCCGGCCGGGGGAGAGGGGCCACAGGACTTGCTGGGCTCTGGCCGGGAGAGCACGACCGCGGGGTTTCGGGGCTCTGACCGGGAGAACGAGTCCACGGCGTTGAGGGGTTCCAGCCTGGAGAGCGGGGCTACGGGGCTGCGGGGTTGAGGGGCTCTAGCCCGGGTAGCGGGGCCGCGGGAATGGCCGCGTAGGCCGGGAGCAGTGGGACCACGGGTATCCGGGGCTCCGCTGGGATAGTGGGGCTGTGGGGTTCCGGCCGGGAGAGTGGAACTGCGGGGTTGCGAAGCTCTAGCCGGGTCAGCGGAGCTCCGAGGTTGGGGGGTTCCGGCCCGGGGAGTGACGCTGTGGGAATACGGGCCTCTGGCCGGGGAGGTGGGACGGCGTCGTTGCGGGACTCTGGCCGGGAGAGCAGTGCCGGGGTGATCCGAACCTCCGACCGGGGGAGCGCGACCGCGGGGTTCCGGCCGGGAGAGCGGGGCTGCGGGGTTGCGAGGCTCCAGACCGGGTAGTGGGGCCGCGGGACTGGTCGCATAGGCTAGGGGCAGTGGGACCGGGGGTTTCCGGGGTTACGGCCCGGAGAGCTCAGCTGCGGGGATAGGGGGCTCTGGACGGGGTGGCGGGACCGCGAGGTTGCGGGGTCTGGCTGGGAGAGAGGGGCCGCGGAGCTCCGATGGGGGAGCAGGACCAAGGGGTTGCGGGGCTCCGGCCGGGGGAGCGAGACCAAGGGGTTGCGCGGCTCCAGCCACAGGGAATCAGCCCCTGCACCCCTGTTCCTGGGACTCACAGTGACTCTCAGCCAGCCAGTAAAACAAAAGGTTTATTGGACAACAGGAACGCAGTCTACAGCAGCGCTTGTAGGCACAACCAGGACCCCTCAATCAAGTCCTTCTGGGGGTTCAGGAAGCTTAGTTCCCAGCTTGGGATTCCCTGAATTCCACCCCCCCCCAAGCCCAAAACCAAAACTGACCTAACTCCCTCCAGCAGGCTCTCTTCTTTTGTCCAGCTTCCAGGGAAAAGGTGTCGACCCCCTACCGCCTCCATATCTGGCTCAGGTTACAGGCTCAGGTCCTGTCCTTCACCTAAAGTCATCCCCGGCTCTCCCATCCCCCACGCAGACAGTCCCTACTGTATCACAGCTCTCCCCCTTCGAGACTGAACTGAGCGTAGTCACTCTGCCAGTGACCTGGGGAAGTTTGCCTCCCCTCCCCCTCCAGGACAACGCGTCTGCTATCAGGTTGGCACTTCCCTTCACATGGACTACGTCCATGTCATAATCCTGCAGGAGCAGGCTCCACCTCAGGAGCTTGGCATTGGCTTTCATCTGGTGCAGGCAGGATAGGGAAGAGTGATTGGTGTACACGGTGAAGTGTCGCCCAAAGAGATATGGCTCTAGTTTCTTAAGGGCCCACACCTTGGCCACGCATTCCTTCTTGATGGCCGCGTAGTTCTGCTCCCGGGGTAGCAACTTCTTCCTCAGGTACACGATGGGGTGTCTCTCCCCCTTTTTATCCTCCTGCATTAACACCATCCCAGTAAAGGGCTTGTCAAAGTCTGGGTTTGCCAGAACTGGGCCACTAACTAATTGTTCATCTCTTTAGCGTTGTAACAACATGGTCAAGGGTAAAGAGATCTCTCGCCTATACTGAAATCTCAGTAATGCGGAGCAGCCCGATAAGAGGAGCTCTGGAAAATTTATTGAGGCGCTGCACGAAATAGATGGGGTTCTGAAGAGAGACAACTAAAAGGGAGAAAATTTATTGAGGAGATGCACGAACTAGATGGGGTTCTGAAGAGAGACAACTAAAAGGGAGAAAATTTATTGAGGAGATGCACAAACTAGATGGGGTTCTGAAGAGAGACAACTGAAAAGGAGAAAGCAGCCGGGGATAGTCAGAGAGCGCCTGAGGACAATGTGTGGCAGTGAATATTTCACTGCGTTCCTGTAATAGTGTTTATAGCCTGCACTGTCAGTTCGGACAGAATTACAATGGATCACCTCTTTTGTAAAGTCTTTTCTATGTTCTGGACCCCGCGGAGCCGCCGACAGAGAGCGGCCGCGGGCTTGCGGCGTTTCAGCCGGGGGATGGAGATAGCGGAGCTTCCGGCGCTCAGGCAGGCATTCCGGTTGAGGGTGCGGTACCGCGGGCTTCGGGCGCTCTGGGTCGTGGCCACGCTTCCCGGTTGGCGCGTGACCGGCCCAGCGTTCCCACTCCCCGGTCCGGTAATTTCTTGCCATTTTTCTAGTCCATTTTTCATAGCGCTCTTGAAAAATAAACTACTTCACGGGAACTTTTTCAAAAGCCCCAAGGAAGGAGCCTTGCGGAGGCAACCGCACCTTCAGCTGCTTCCTAGGAAAAACTCTCTCTGTCACTCAATAAGACTGGCTAGAGCAGGGCTCGGCAGCCTTTCAGAAGTGGTGTGCCCAGTCTTCATTTAGTCACTCTAATTTGAGGTTTCGCGTGCCGGAAATTCATATCAACGTTTTCAGAAGATCTCTATCTTTATGTCTAAATTATATAACTAAGCTTTTGATTTATGTATAAGAAATAACAGTTCTAAAATGTTTAAGACGCTTCACATAAATTGAAATTAAAATGCAGATCCCCCCCAAACGGATTCGTGGCGAGTACCCGGCAGATTCAGTGCCACTGATAACAGCTCATGTACAGCCTTCGGCACATGTGCTATAGGTTGCCTATCTCAGGTCAAGAGGACCATGGATTCTAATTGTACTTCATACAGTTCAAAATTGCATAGTTTACTGGCTTTACATTCACGGTTTCACTTAGACACCAAGGTAGAGGCATCTGAGTTTGCTCTGTAACATCAATCCATGTGCACCAATGTGGTTTCAAAGCGTACAGCTCCCCTCAGCTCACTGGTATTTGGCTCAGGGGTTTGGTTTTGGACCACTCTAGAGAAAGCGATTAGCCAGCTACCTAAAGTTTAGGGTGTTCAGATGAGGGATCTATCTATCTATCTATCTATCTATCTATCTATCTATCTATCTATCTATCTATCTATCTATCTAATCAGGAACACTAAAAAGCAGCTTTAATTTTTCTTGTTTAAGCATTTCCAGTGGAACTTCCCCTATTTCACTGACAAGTATCAGATGGGTAGCCGTGTTAGTCTGGAACTGAAAAAGCAGCAAAGAGTCTTGTGGCACCTTATAGACTAACAGACGTTTGGGAGCATGCGCTTTCGTTGGTGCATACCCACTTCGTCGGAGGCATGTTTCACTGACAACATTGCTCAAGGTTTATACAGTTTACACTATCTCTCGGTTTATAGATTCATCCATCTAAATAATCTCTCTATCGTCGATCGCTCCATCGACATAGCTAATCAGGAACTCTAATAAGAAGCTTTAATTTTTCTTCTTTAAGCAGTTCCATTGTACCTGCCCTTGTTTTCCTGATAGCATAAATCAAGATTTATACAGTTACTCTAAGCTAGCTAGCTATCGGAGCAGACAGGCACCTGAATACATACAACATCGTTAAATATCAGTTCAATATCGTTAAATATCAGTATAGATGCTCAGCAGACACCTAAAATGACGGTATAATTATTCTCAGCAGAGAAAGCGAGGCTTTCAGAGTGAACAGGCGTGTTAATGTTTAGCATGGATAGCAACACGTCAAAGGAAAGACCTTTAACAAATTGTTTCAATTGCGTTTAAATAGTTTTCTACATAGGTGATAAAGATGTCAAACATACATGGACGTCTATATGCAAAGTATATACATAACGATAGGTTCCAAAGTTTAGCCTCCTCTCTTGAAGGACAGGCAGAAAATCCCTTAATGTTCTTCTCCCCTGTCTCTCCAGGAGCACTCTACTTCCAATTCAACCTCCAGGGTGCAGGCAGAAACTGTTGGGCAGAAGCGAAAAAGGAAGCAACTCTTTCCTTCCCCTTAATTGTTCAGCTCTTTAGCGTTGTAACAACATGGTCAAGGGTAAAGAGATCTCTCGCCTATGCTGAAATCTCAGTAATGCGGGGCAGCCCGATAAGAGGGGCTGTGGAAAATTTATTGAGGAGCTGAACGAAATAGATGGGGTTCTGAAGAGAGACAACTAAAAGGGATAAAATTTATTGAGGAGATGCACGAACTAGATGGGGTTCTGAAGAGAGACAACTGAAAGGGAGAAAGCAGCCGGGGATAGTCAGAGAGCGCCTGAGGACAATGTGTGGCAGTGACTATTTCACTGCGTTGCTGTAATAGTGTTTATAGCCTGCACTGTTAGTTCGGACAGAATTACAATGGATCACCTCTTTTGTAAACCCCGGGCCGGAACCCCGCAACCTCGGAGCTCCGCTGACCCGGCTAGAGCTTCGCAACACCGCAGTTCCACTCTCCCAGCCAGAACCCCACAGCCCCGCTATCCCAGCGGAGCCCCGGATACCCGTGGTCCCACTGCTCCCGGCCTACGCGGCCATTCCCGCGGGCCCGCTACCCGGGCTAGAGCCCCTCAACCCCGCAGCCCCGTAGCCCCGCTCTCCAGGCTGGAACCCCTCAACGCCGCGGACGCGTTCTCCCGGTCAGAGCCCCGAAACCCCGCGGTCGTGCTCTCCCGGCCAGAGCCCAGCAAGTCCCGTGGCCCCTCTCCCCCGGCCGGAGTCCCTCAAACCTGTCTCCCGCTCCCCGCGCCGTGTGCGGAAAGGCCCGTGGCCCCGATACCGCGGCCGGAGCCCCGCAAGCCCGTAGCCCTGCTCTCCCGGCCGGAGCCACTCGGCCCCGCTATCCCAGCCAGAGCCTCGCAACCCCGCAGCCCCGCTCTCCCGGATGGAACCCCGCAACCCCGCAGCGCCGGTCTCCCGGTGGGAACCCCGGATACCTGCGGTCCCACTGCCCCCGGCCTACATGGCCATCCTGGCGGCCCCGCAACCCCGCAGCCGCGCTCTCCTGGCCCGGAACCCCGCAACCCCGTGGTCGCTCTCCCCCGGTCGGAGGTCCGCATCACCGCGGCACTGCTCTCCCGGCCAGAGTCCCGCAACCTCACGGTCCCGCCACTCCGGCCAGAGCCCTGTATTCCCTGCTCCCTGGTGCTCAGCTGGCACTAGGGGAATATTGTCCAACCCAGGTTCTAGTCCCCGGGTCATTACACTTTCATTATAGCCAAGAGCTCCACAGTTCTCAACTGTGGTCTGGACGGCTTCTGGAAGTTCTGGGTTCCCAGGCCAAGCTATGACGATGAGGAAGCACTCACAGGTGAGAAGCACTGGTGAGACCCCAAACACAGGGTAAGACCCCTGGCCTCTCTGATTCACATCCTCCCGCAGGCTTTGTCCCCGACCATTTCTTGTTTCTCTAGACAAGACATTTTTGCAAATGTCAGAATGCCTTGGCGCTCAACAGCATGAAACAACCCTTTCTCCTCCCCAATGTGCTTTAATGCCCGTTCTCTCTCCCAACCTCACTCCTGCCAGGCATTCCAGATCTGTCTCTCTTCCCATTGCACAGATTGGGATGCTGAGGTACGGAGAGAGGAAATGACCTACCCCAGGTCACATGGCAAAGTAATGGCAGAGCTAGAGAGAAAAGCCAACAGCTCTCACTCTCGCTGTCATCGGCAGACAACAAGCCCCCCATAAGGAGGGACATAGCCCAGCAATTGGGCGGGGGGAGGGGGAATTTTCATAGACACAGTTTTCTGTTAGAAAATCACATGAACATTAAACAAGTTTGGTTTGTGGAATCATGAAACAATTTGGATGAAAATTCTTTGCAAAAATATTCTGTTTTCCAACTCAAAAGCATCTCCCATCTGTGGCATCCCATTAAACTCTCTCTTCGCACACACAGAGGAGACACTTTGATTTAGAAATGAGATAAGATGCTCCCCTTAATGATTTAAAGATAATAAAATACCAATACAATTGACTCTTTCAGCCTTTACACAGCAGACCCCACTGATGGCATCTAACTGGGGCCGGTTGGGGCGAGGTCACCTAATCAAACATTTGGATACCCAGGGGAATGGGAAAGTGCTAGTTGCAGTGCCATCTCGAGGCCACAGGAGAAATCGCCCGCTGCTGCACCTGCGTGCACTGGTGCTTCGGTTAGCATGGAAAACTGCATAATGCAATATTGGGAAAACAGGGGTCTGCTGAACTACATCATAATCTGCAATGACTCAACCCGATAGGACTCCTCCTATGCTGCATTGCTACTAGTGACCCTCTCATACGGGTCCCCACAGCTCCGCAGCCTCCCCCCACCAGGAGGCAGGTGTGAGAGGCTTGTTATCCCCAACCGACAGAGGGAGAAACGAAGGTTGAGAAAGGCGAAGGGCCTTGTCTTACATCTCAGAGCCTGTCGGCACAGAGTTGGGAATAGGACCCACGTGTCCTGACTTCCAAATTAACCATCAGTCTGGCATTTCACACACTGAATGATCAGAACAAAGCCATTCACGGTGATTATTCAGCAAGTGTTGTAGAAGCACCAGAACATCCGAGTGAACAAGGAACGGCTCAGAGACAGTCAATGGCGAGAAGGAAGGAGAACAATTCATCAAGCAGATGATTGGCTCGGGCTT
This sequence comes from Mauremys mutica, assembly GCF_020497125.1. Classification (NCBI taxonomy): domain Eukaryota; kingdom Metazoa; phylum Chordata; order Testudines; family Geoemydidae; genus Mauremys; species Mauremys mutica. Next base: position 147,352,278 of record NC_059072.1, on the reverse strand, counting down.
ATTTGCTGGGCCTTACAAGAGAACAACAAAGTCCTGAGTCTCCTCCTGTCACTAGATCCCCTGCTCCGCCAATCAGCATTGAGACTCTGGCGGAGGCTGAGGGTTCCCCAGATGGCCCAGGGATGGCTCAGGTCACCATTGAGCATCGCTCTCAGAGCAGTCTTCCTGTCCCATCTCTTTGGGATGGCCTCCCTCCACGAGGGCTAAAGAGCAGCCCCCTCCTCAACAGTGGAGGGAGGGAAGTAGGAAAAAGAGAAACCAAAAATGATGAACCCCAATGTCCCCCTTACTCTAATAGACAAAGGCCTAGATGGTAAAAAAAATTCTCCCACCTTAACCTAGTGTTTTCCATGCCTTGAATTTGGCCAGCACCAGGTGGATCAGGCTGGCTAGGTACCAAACCTCTCTGGGGCTCTTACCTTCTCCACAGGGAAGTCTGTCTTTATGGCCTGGTCTACACTAGGACTTTAATTCGAATTTAGCAGTGTTAATTCGAACTAACCGCTCAACCGTCCACACCAGGAAGCCATTTAATTCGAACTAGAGGGCTCTTTAGTTCGAATTTGGTACTCCACCCCGGCAGGTGGAGTAACGCTAAATTCGACATGGCTAGCTCGAATTAGGCTAGGTGTGGATGCAAATCGAACTTAGTAGCTCCGGGAGCTATCCCACAGTGCACCACTCTGTTGACGCTCTGGACAGCAGTCCGAGCTTCGATGCTCTGACCAGCCACACAGGAAACGACCCGGGAAAATTTGAATTCCTTTTCCTTTCTGGACAGTTAGAATCTCATTTTGTGGTTGGACATCGGGGCGAGCTCAGCAGCACCGGCAGCGATGCAGAGCTCTCCAGCAGAGGAGTTCATGTAATCTCTGAATAGAAAGAGGGACCCGGCATAGAGTGACCGGGAACTCTTCGATCTGATCGGTGTGTGGGGTGAGTAGTCTGTGCTTTCGGAGCTGCGCTCCAACAAACGGAATGCAAAGACCTACGAGAAGGTCTCCAAAGCCATGATACAGACAGAGGATACAGCCGTCATGCAATGCAGCGCCGCGTGAAAATCAAGGACCCCAGACAAGCCTACCAAAAAATCAAAGCGGCCAACGGACGCTACGGAGCCTGCCACCACTGCCCCACCAGTGACCATGGACTCTGATGATGGGACAGTGTCGACGGACAGTTCCTCGACGATGTTCACGGACGGGGAAGATGAGGAAGGGTTTGTGGAGGACGAGGTAGGCGATAGCGCTTACAACGCTGGTTTCCCCGACAGCCAGGATCTCTTCATCACCGTCACGGAGATCCCCTACCAACCCTCCCCGGCCAGGAACCCGGATCCTGAATCAGGGGTAGGATCAGTCGGTAAGTGCTTTAACCATGTAAACTTTTATTCTTAATATAACAGGAATCTGAAGTGTGTGAAAAGGAGGTCTCTGTATATATGGTGATAGAACAGAAATCCTCCTGGGAGAACTCCACGAAGCTCTCCTGCCGTTAATCGATAAGCATCAGCAGGAGGTTCCTGGGGAGAGCTGCCTTATTGGGTGCTTCGTGATAGCACACTTTTCCGCGTGAGGCTTTCATGCGGTATTCAGGGAGCACTGCCTCCCAGAGCACGGCTGCATAGGTCCGTGGTTCGTGCTAGATTTCACGCAGCATGCACTCTCTATCTCCTTCAGTGCCCGTCCTCAGGGTGATCTTGCTCGGAGACTCCTGCATCTAAGCCCTGGTCTACACTTACCTTGCAGTCCGACGCGGGGAGTTCGACTTCTCGGAGTTCGAACTATCGCGTCTGATCTAGACACGATAGTTCGAACTCCGGAAGCGCTAGGTCGAACTCCGGTACTCCACCGCGTCAGGAGGAGTTGCCGGAGTCGACCTCCGAGCCGCGGACTTCGCTTCCCCACCGTCTGGACGGGTAAGTTTTCGAACTAGGGTAGTTCGAATTCAGCTACGTTATTCACGTAGCTGAATTCGCGTACCCTAGTTCGAATTAGGGGGTGTGTGTAGACCAGGGCTAAGTAGGGGAAGAACTGTTACGTTACGCCTGGTCCAAAGTATTTTTAATAAATAAACGGACAGACGGCATAGCACAGACTCAGCACGCAGCTGCGTGACGAGCGTAACGGAAAGCCAAAGAATCAAATGGACGCTCATGGAGGGAGGGGGGAACGAGGACGCAAGGTATCCCACAGTTCCTGCTGTCTCCGAAAAGCATTTGCATTCTTGGTTGATCTCCAAATGCTTCTAGGGTCAAACACAGTGTCCGCGGTGGGTTGGGGCATAGCTCGGCAATTTACGCACCCCCCCGACCCCCAGAAGTTAAAGGGAAAACAATCCTCTGTTGACTCTTTTACATGTCACCGTATCTGTACTGAATGCTGCAGATAGACGCGATGGTGCAGCACTCAACACCAACATCCTTGCTCCCCCTATGCTATGGATGGCTGATGGTACAATAAGATGGAAATCCATCCTCATCATCAGCCTATTGGCACATGGGGCAGTGCAAAAGGGCTGGTAACCATGACAACCATACCAACTTGCTTGGGACCGGTCAGTCAAGGCCGCCTGGTGCTAATTTTTCATGGTAGATGGTGCAGTATGGCTGGTAACCGTCCTCATCATTGCAACAGGGGGCTGAGCTCCATCAGCCCCCACCCTTCATTGTAAAGAAAAGATTCAATTGCCCCTGGACTAGCAGAGGGATGAGTGGCTCCCTCCTCCACACCCCTTAATGTCATCTCTGGACTATCATTGCAGCTGGAGGCTTCCTTCCACTCATTTCTCACAAACGACTACCTGTGTCTTATTCATGCATTCTATATTACTTCATCACACAAATGGGGGGACAATGGTATTGGAACCCAGGAAGGCTGGGGGAAGAACGGAATGAACAGCTGGGGTTGTTTCAGGAGCACACCCTGTGAATAGCGTTCAGCTAAAAATTTATGCAGGATTGGACAGAGAGCAGCTGTGGTCTCTGGTTCTATGATACAGTGGTTCTCTAGTACAGTTGCCCATATTCTAGGCAGGACTGATTCTATTTTTAGATACCCAAAAAGGAGGGATTGACTCGGGGAGTCATTCCCAAATTTTGCTTTTGCGCCCCTGGCTGATCGATCAGGGGCACTTATGACAACACCAAATGGCGCAGTGCAAAAGGGCAAGTAACCATGACCATCTTATTACCGTCTTCTTACCAGTTCATGGTATGGTAGACGGTGCAGTATGCCTGGTAACCATCGCTGCTGTCATGCAAAAGCAAAAGCATGCTGCTGTGTAGCGCTGCTGGTCCGCCTCTGTCAGCGGCATCCAGTACACATACGGTGACATACACAAAAGGCAAAATAGGGTCCATTGTTGCCACGCTATGGCGTGTGCCAGGGCATTTCATGGAAAACGTGCTCGAAATGATTGTCTGCCGTTGCTTTCCCGGAGGAAGGAATGACTGGCGACATTTACCCAGTATCCACCGCGCAAATGATTTGTGCAACAGCTGGCACAGGGGTCTCAACAAAAAATTCACAGAGACAGCCTAGACTCAGTTAATTGTTCGCAAAAAAGTATCATTGCAAGGAATGCACTAACTGTTTCCCATCTCATAGCTTCCACTGTCTCCAGACCTTCCACAGCATCCACCTCGCAGAGGCTGGCGAAGATTAGGCGGCGAAAGAAAAAGACAAGGGACACGATTTTCGATGAATGTGTGGGCTGCTACCTAGCCGAGGCGGACCAGCAGAGGCAGTGGAGGGAGAAAGTCTCTCTGTACCAGCGCTCACACAGCGAATGGGAGGAGAGGTGGCGTGAGGAACACAAGCAGGCGACTCAAGCAATGCTTGTACTAGTGAGGGAGCAAACGGACACGCTCCGGCGACTTGTGTATGTTCTGCAGGACCGCTGCAGGACAGAGCCCCCGGCAGTATCTCTGCAACCGCCCTCCCCCGCCACAAAGTCACATACCCCCCTCACCCTAAATAACCAGGAGGATGCCCGCCCTGGGCCGTGAATACTGTCACTGCACCCCAGCAGAGTGCTCAAGTAACCAAAAGCTCTCATACCCTACGTTTGCATAAGTCCTTCCCTTCCGGACTCAAACAAGTCCCAATCCCAGTCCCATCACATAACTGTGTACTTAAGTAATAAAAATACTTTGCTGTTAAGTACTGTTTCCGTCATGTTTTTTCACTGAAGACTGTGTTTGAATGGGGTGCGTGGGGAAGTGCGTTGCTAATTGCATAGGACAGGCACCTTTCCCAGGGTACAGACACGGGGGCCGGATCAGCAGCGGGTAACACACACAGTGCAGTCAGCAGGCACCGTGGTCGGTATGGGAGGTGGTTTCCAGGTTCTGTGTGGGCGGTGGGGATGTGACTTTTTAGCGGGGGAGGGCGGTTACAGATCTTATACAGCGGTCCTTGTCCTGGACCGCTGAGTCACGCAGCAGAGGAATCTGTATCCGTCCTCCTCCGCCACAAGGCCACATAGCCCCCCGCACACAGAATCCCAAAAAGGAGGGATGGCAGGCTCCGTTGAAACAAGCAGTCCGGCAATGCGGACCGCTGTAGGAGCAGGAGCCTGTCATTCCTTGAGTTTAGAGGCGGTCTTTACATCAGCGCACACCCTACCCACCGTTTTTCTGCGTTCCAGTTTCGACCCTTTAACGAAAAGTCATGAATAAAGAAACCTCTCCTCAGTAACAGTGTGACATGTATTTTATTTTTACACGTGTCTTGGAAGTGGAGGAAACGGGGAGAACGGGGTATTTAACCGAAGAGGAGAGTCAACAGTCAGTGGGTAAAGAAACAGGGGCAGGTTCAGCTTCTCTGTAAAGAAAATGAACAATCACAGGTCACGCTGCTCGCTGCTCGCTGGTATTTAAAGAGTTCCTTGTCGCTGTCCCAGGCGCCTGTATAGGGCTTCATGAGCAAGTGCATTAGCGGGCAGGCTGGGTCACCGAGGATCACTATAGGCAAATGCACATCCACAACAGTTATTTCGTGGTACGGGAAGAAACTACCTTCCAGCAGCCGTCTGAGCAGCCCACAGTTCCTGAGAACACACGCATCAGGAACCTTGCCCGGCCATACGATGTTCATGTTGGTAAAAAGGCCCCTATGGTCCCCCAGTGCTTGCAGAACCATTGAAAAGTAGCCCAATTTCTCAGCAGCTGAATGTGGAAGAGATGGACGATAAAGTGCGAGGAGGAGAAAACGGCGAGGATCGCAGCGGGCTCCATGCTTGCAGTGCTGTGGCATCCGTGCTGTCACTGACCAGAAAAGTGCACGAACAGATTGCCCGCAGGCGCTTTCAGGGAGGGAGGGAGTGAGGGCGTGATTGACGGTTCAATGACGACAGTTACCCAAAACCACCCTCGACACATTTTTTCCCCCAGCAGGCATTGGGGGCTCTACCCAGCATTCCAATGGGCAGCGGGGACTGCGGGAACTGTGGGATAGCTTCCCACAGTGCACCGCTTCGAAAGTCGACGCCGGCCCCGTTAATGTGGACTCAGAAGTTCCAATTAGTGTATTTAGTATGGATACACAAATTCGACTTCATAAGGTCGAATCCACAAATTCGAATTAAGTAGATTCGAAATAGTCCTGTAGTGTAGACAAGGCCTCAGATAGCTTCCTTCTCATCCCCAATGTAACTCCCCGCCAACATTCCCAGGTCAAATCCGCCCCGCTCCCTGCTCCGTCACAGCAGCACAGCGAGTTTATGCGGCACTTCACTGCACAGGTGCTGTGAGACTTCAGTGGCATAGTTTTCATCCTGTATTGGAACAGCCAGCTGGAATCCTGTAAGATACAGAGCAGAGAGAGGTTTGGGCCACAACGTTCACCTCAGCGGCTCAGTTTCTGCAGACTTTTGATATGTTCCCATCTGAGGATGATGGTTTTGGCCAGCCCCAGTTCAGAGCTTTCAGTCCCTTCAACCAGTGAGTCTCTGGCACAGTTGAGCTAATGTAGTTGAACTTTTCAGGCCTTTCCCTCATCTCCGACCCCCCCTCACACCTCACATTGCGCTCTAATAGCCCTGGCCCTTCTCTTGATCCCTGCCAAGCTCAAATACAGAATGAGTGAAGTCTAGGAAGCGCTGCACTTCTTGAGGACTTCAAACTTTGTCCCATTTATGAATGGCTTCCACCTTATTTGGCACAATCGTAGCAGCCTCTGGGGAGAGGCTGTACCCCAAAAACTCAATGAGGATGACTTATTGGATCCCTAGAGACTCCCTCATCGTGGGACTCCCTTCCTAGGAATAAAAGAAGGACAGCAGAATGACAAAGATGTCTCTGACCCTGGGGTCCAAGTCAAGGGGAGATCCCCTCACCCTCCCTGTTCAGTTCACACTCACAGATGCCCCTAGCCGGAGGGGAGACTAAAAGGCAGAAAGCAAAGGTGCCCCTGGAGGAAAGGCTCTAGGCTGGGATCCAGTCCATTTCCCAGATCTACACCCAGGATTGTGTCACCAGTGCCACAGCCCTTCCTCTGCGTCTCAGTTCCCACCTGCCAGAAGAGGAGGATTCTTCCCTGCCCCAGGGTGTTAGGGAGGAGTTTCATTCCTGGCTGGGAAGCGTTCAGATACCAGGTCAATGGGTTGGGCCCCAGGTGGGGGGATGGTCAGACATTCACTGCGTCAGGGGTGACACGGGCCATGGGATGGTCTGAGCAGTGACGACAGGGGAGGGGGCGCCATGTCAGGCCACCCCTCCCAGACTGCAATGGCTATTGAGCGTAACCCCTGGTTCTGCGGACGCTCTCATTTCTGGGCCAGCCCCTTGGCCCTGACAGCCTGATTGTCCAAACCTGGCCTCTGGGCAGGGGGGCAGGGGCAGTATCTGGCCTGGCCCCAGCTCCAGAGGTTAGGGTAGGGCATGGTGTTGAGAGAGTGAGGTGCTCGGCCTTGGTTTCGCTCAGTGCTGTGGTCTCTATGTCCGCTCTCCCCCGCCCTCCCCGCCGCAGGCACAGCGAGACGGAGCAGTACCTGTGGCAGGGTGTGGGAGCTTGTGGTCATGTGAATGGGGGCCCTTCAAGGCTGTCCCACGGAGCAGAGCCCTTACAGTGCTTCGGGCACCTGGAGCAAGACCTTCGCTGTAAGACACCCACGAGAACAAAGGGTATTAACGGCACCGGGAGCCAGCAAAATTTCCACCCAACCCCACCCCATCTCTGAGGGATGGATTCCCCCATCCAACCCCCCCCCCCCAGATGAAATCTTGTCTCCTCTCCACCTTTCCCCAAGGGATCCTCCTGTCCTTCACATGAGGCCATGGACAGTAGCTCTGGTGAATGGAGCATTTAAGCAGCCTCTGCTGACTGACTCCTCCAGTTCTCCCAGAGCTGGGATAACATGCTACCAGAGCACTAGGAACCGGCCTGAGGCCCGGAGGGGTAGGGAAGGCTCACAGAGCTGGCATGGGGAGTTGGCAGCCCCTAGCATGAGCAATGGCAGCATGTCGTCTTGATGTGATGCCTGTTAGGAACTAGTCTTACTGGAGAGCTGGGTCTGCCCTGTTTTGAGCTGCTCAGGGAACAAGCTGGCACCTACCAATGGCACCTGCCTGGCTTCATCCTCCCCTTGCTCCCTGGTCAGCACATGGGGATGAGATGAGAGTGGTTTCCAATGGCCTGGAGGTGAAAGGCCCTGCGGGGGGGTGGGGTGTCCCTCACCTGTTGATCCCCCTTTGGTTACCTCATCCCCTATCAGCTGACTGGCCTTCCCCCGGATGGAATATGTGAGCACCAGCCCAGCCTGGCTGACCTGGAGCTGGGGGTCATGTATGGCCATAGCGCCACTTGGAGGAAAGTTCTTCTTTGGTCTTCCGAAGACCTAAAACCTACAGCACCAGAGCCCTTGCAATTGTCCAGAACCAGGCTTCAAATCCCTCTAGTGGCTCACAAGGTGGATGAGAGTCCTGGGGCAGCCAACCTTTGGGGGTCCCATGGACCAAGGAGCCCCCTTCAGTAAGAGGTTGCAGGCATTGAGGCCTCGAATAGCTCTTTCTGGAGCAGGATTCACCGCAGCTGTCACGAGATGCTGGAAATGTGTCTGCGCACTCTGGAACCCAGACAACAAAGGACACGCTACAGCTCCCAGCAGCACTACCTCCTGCAGCTCACCCACTAGAGATTAGGGGTCTTTTAGATCTGGCTCATTACCACGCCTCACCTCACTGACATTCCCATGAGCCTCACACACTCTGCTGGAAACAAGTAGCAGGCTCTTGCCCTGTATCCATGACACGCTCACTGCAGGGGGAGACACCTGAGCACCGGTGGAGAGTCCTTACCTCCCCGCATCCTGGCCATGTTCCTATAGCCCAGGCTCTCGGTGTCCTGGAGCCCATCCCGACACCACAGCTCTCTTGCCTCTCTGATGTTCAGCCCCGGGGGAGAAGGACACACCCATTTGGGCCGTTTGGCATTCCGGTTTCAGTTGCTGTTTCCTTCTGTTCCCATTGCTGGGTACACACTGGCCGGGGTCCTCGTGGCATCCATGGACCAATGGACTCACAGGTGGGGTGGGTCTCAGAGGAGGGGGCTTCTTTCTGTAGGGTCCCATTGCCCAGCTGAGGGAGTCTCAAAGTAGGGGCCTTGTTTCTATTGGGGTTCCTCTGCCCCGCTACAGTGGGTCTAAATAGAGAGGCCTTAGTTCTATAGGCGTCCCAATGACCAGCAGGAGCTAGTCTCCGAGAGGCTCGTTTCCATGGGGTCCCATTGCCCGGCTGGGTTTCTTACCCCTCTTCTGCAGGAAGAGCCTGTGCAGCCCATAGATCTCGCCCCTGGCTTGCCGGCTGATGTTATTGGCTGGGTGAGATACATAGAGACCCAGCTGCAGCACAAAGTCGCCTGCCTTGGGGAAGTCGGAGGAGCACTGGTGGCAGGAAGAGGAGAGGGGAATCCATCAACATTCTCCCTTCAGCTCTCCAGCTCCCCTGGGCCAGAGCTCTGCTCCCAGCCCTCTGTAGGAGGCGCTGGGGCAGAGGAGCGAGACCCCTCTTTCTCTGCCCCTAAGGGAGCTTGGAGCAAAGGGACCAGGACAAGGGCCCTCGCTGAGCACTCGCTGCCTCGCTGCTCCAGAATAACAAGGGCCCCCAGGTCAGGCACAAATCTGCCAGCCACTGGCCTATGGAATGCAGTCCCTTACGGACCCGGGGGGACCAATTAGCCAAGGGATGAGGAACTTGACTCAAGCTCTGACTCTGCAGGATGCTGGGGTCAAAGGTCACTTACGTCAAATCCAGGCAGGGAGGTGGCGAATTTGAGCAGGGCAGCACTGCTCTGTATGGCCCTGGGTCTTCTTGGAGAGGACCCAGAAATGGATGTGCTGCGGGAAAAGGAGGCAGGGGAGGGTCAGCGGGCAGGCGTACGTGCTCCGCAAACGAGCCTCTTCCCCTCTCCATGGAGCTGAGACTTTGTGCTCAGGGTGGAAGAATAGCTGATTGGAAAAGGGGGCTCTGAAACCCCTGATCCATGCAGAGCATGCCAGGCTCAAGTCACACACCCAAGAACCCCCCCCCCCCAGACCCCAGCTGCAAAGCACTTGGTAGCATGGATGGAACAGCCGTGAGGACAATCCCTCCAGGAACCCCAGTGTCCCTAGGACAGAAGAGCTGATTCCCTGAGGCTCCTCCTATATCTCAGGGTCTCCCTAGAAAGGAGCCAATTACTTTTCTCAGAGGCCCATATTGTGCATCTCACAGGGGTTTCAATCTCTCAGTACCCAGCCAGGCCTGGTTTTCACAGTTAGTGCTTAATGCAACCTTGCAGAGCTCTGGCTGACAGTCCCAGCTCCATCCCCCTGCACTGACAGCTCCGGGAAACTGTGGCCGGCTGGGTCCAAGCTGGGCGGCAGGGATAGCTCAGTGGTTTGAGCATTGGCCTGCTAAACCCAGGATTGGGAGCTCAATCCTAGAGGGGGCCACTTAGCAAGTGTTCATGGTCGGATGCCTGCTGCCCTCTTCAATCCTTGCTCTTAGCAGTTCTTTGTGCAAGGCCTGGTACCCAGCAGACTATGGAACAGCCAAACTAATGAGTGGGAGGAAGGATCCCTGGGAGAGTCCGGATAGCAGATCAGAGAATGAAGAGAGGAGGAAAGTCTGGGATCAGCCACAGAGGGGTAACACCAGGGCCGGCACCAGCCAAGCAAGCTTGTGCTTGGGGCAGCAGATTGCAAGGGGCAGCATTAGCTGCTTTGGACGCCCCCGCAGGTTTTTACTTTTTTCTTTTTGGTTCGCTGGTTTGTTCGTTCCCCCCCCCCACACACACTTCGCTGCTCTGGCCGGCCCGCAGGTTTGAACATTGTGGCGGGGGTCGAGGGGTGGGGCGTGAGGGACGGGTTTGAGTGCGATGGCAGCACACGGTGCGGTTGTGGTGGATGGGTTTCAGCTCTGTGGTGGATGTGGGGGGAATGTGGGGGTGGATTTGAGTGCTAAGGCAGGGCACAGGGGGGCTGTGGTGGGGCTGTGGGGGATGGGTTTGAGCTCTGTGGCAGGGAACGAGGGGTCTGTGGGGGATGGGGTTGAGTGCTGTGTGAGGGAACGAGGCGCCTGTGATGGGGATGTGGGGGATGGGTTTCAGGGCTGTTCCAGGGAATGGGGGGATGGGGTGGGGATCTGGTGGATGGGTTTGAACGCTGTGTCCGGGAACGGAAGGTTTGGGGGATGGATTTCAGGGCTGTGGCTGGCAATGGGGGGCTCTGCGGGATGGGTTTGAGGGCTGTGGCAGGTAATAGGAGTTCGTGGGGGATGGGTTTGAGCGCTGTGGGAGGGAATGGGGGGCTGTGGGGATGGGTTTGAGCACTGTGGCAGGGAATGGGGAGCTGTCATGGGGTTGTGGGGGATGGGTTTGAGGGCTGTGGCAGGGAATGGGGGGCTGTGGGCGATGGGTTTGAGGGCTGTGGCAGGTAATAGGAGGTTGTGGGGGATGGGTTTGAGCGCTGTGGGAGGGAATGGGGGCCTGTGGGGATGGGTTTGAGGGCTGTGGCAGGTAATAGGAGGTTGTGGGGGATGGGTTTGAGCGCTGTGGGAGGGAATGGGGGCCTGTGGGGATGGGTTTGAGCGCTGTGGCAGGTAATAGGAGGTTGTGGGGGATGGGTTTGAGCATTGTGGCGTGGAAGAATGGGATGTTAAGGAGGATGGGTTTGAGCTCTGTGGCAGGGAATGGGGGTCTGTGGGAGATGGATTTTAGCGCCGTGGCAGGGAATGAGGTGTCTGTGGGGGATGGGTTTGAGCGCTGTGTGAGGGAAAGAGGCGACTTTGATGGGGCTGTAGGGGATGGGCTTCAGGGCTGTTCCAGGGAATGGGGGGATGGGGTGGGGCTCTGGCGGATGGGTTTGAGCGCTGTGGCCGGGAATGGTAGGTTGTGGGGGATGGGTTTCAGGGCTGTGGCTGGGAATGGGGGGCAAAGGGGACGGGTTTGAGCGCTGTGGGAGGGAATGGGGGGCTGTGGGCGATGGGTTTGAGGGCTGTGGCAGGGAACGAGGGGTCTCTGGGGGATGGTTTTGAGCGCTGTGACAGGGAATGGGGGTCTGTAGACGATGGGTCTGAGCGCTGTGGTAGGGAATGGGGGTCTGTGGGGGATGGGTTTGATCGCTGTGGTAGGGAATGGGGGTCTGTGGGGGATGGGTTTCAGCGCTGTGTGAGGGAACAAGGTCGCTGTGATGGGGCTGTGGGGCTTGCGTTTCAGGGCTGTGGCTGGGAATGGGGGGCTGTGGGGTGTTATGTCCTAGGGGCAGCCGGTGTAGGAAGCAATCACTTGAGGCCAGAAAGCAGACAGCTAACCAAAACCTCCATTTTATTTACAGACACAGAGAGCTCACTCAGCCGGTTGAAACCGGCTGAGCTATCCCTTAATAGTCTAACTCAGTTGCCATAGTAACAAAACCCATGACAACCAAATACACAACATGGGGGATGGTTTTCAGGGCTGTGTGAGGAAATGCGAGGTTGTGAGGGATGGGTTTGAGCACTGTGGGAGGGAATGGGGGGCTGTGATGTGGCTCTGGGGAATGGGTTTGAGGGCTGTGGCAGGGAATGGAGGATCTCTGGGGGATGGGTTTGAGCACTCTGGCAGGGAATGGGGGGCTGTGATGGGGCTGTGGGGCATGGGTTTAAGCGCTGTGGCAGGGAACGAGGTCGCTGTGATGGGCCTGTGTGGGATGGGTTTGAGTGCTGTGGCTTGGAATGGGGGTCTGTGAGGGATGGGTTTGAGGGCTGTGTGAGGTAATGGGAGGTTGTGAGAGATGGGTTTGAGCGCTGTGGGAGGGAATGGGGGGCTGTGATGTGGCTCTGGGGGATGGGTTTGAGGGCTGTGGCAGGGTTTGGGGATCTGTGGGGGATGGGTTTGAGTGCTGTGTGAGGGAAGGAGGCGGCTGTAATGGGGGTGTGAGGGATGGGTTTCAGGGCTGTTCCAGGGAATGGGAGGCTGGGGCTGCGGGGGATGGGTTTGAGGGCTGTGGCAGGGAATGGGATGTTGTGGTGGATGGGTTTGAGCGCTGTGACAGGGAATGGGGGTCTGTAGAGGATGGGTTTGAGCGCTGTGGGAGGGAACAAGGACGCTGTGATGGGGCTGTGGGGCATGGTTTCAGGGCTGTGTGAGGTAACCCATCCTACACAGCCCCCATTACCTACCACAGCCCCCAAACCCATCCCCCACAGCCCCCATTCCCTGCCACACCGCTCAAACCCATCCCCCACACTCCCATCACAGCAACATCGTTCCCTGCCACAGTGTTCAAACCCATCCCCCACAGCCTCATCACAGCCCACCATTCCCTCCCACAGTGTTCAAACCCATCCCCCAAGCTCCTCCATTCCCTGCCACAGCCCTCAAACCCATCCCCCACACAGCCCCATCACAGCCCCCCATTCCCGGTCACAGCGCTCAATCCCATCCCCCACAACCTCCCATTCCTGCCACAGCCCTCAAACCCATCTCCCACAGCCCCACCCCAGCCCCCATTCCCTGGAACAGCCCTGAAACCCATCCCTCAGACCCCCATCACAGCCGCCTCGATCCCTCACACAGCACTCAAACCCATCCCCCACAGAACCCCATTCCCTGCCACAGCGCTCAAACCCATCCCCCACAGACCCTCCATTCCCTGCCACAGCACTCAAATCCATCCCCCTTAGCCCCACCCCGGCCCCCGTGCCTTACCACAGCGCTCAAACCCATCCCCCACAGCCCCATCACAGCGGCCTTTTTCCCTGCCACAGCGATCAAACCCATAACCCACAGCCCCATCACTGCCCCCCATTCCCTGCCACAGCACTCAAATTCATCCCCCTTAGCCGCACCCCGGCCCCCCGTGCCTTGCCACAGCACTCAAACCCATCCCCCACAGCCCCATCACAACGACCTTGTTCCCTGCCACAGCGATCAAACCCATAACCCACAGCCCCATCACTGCCCCCCATTCCCTGCCACAGTGCTCAAACCCATCCTCCACAGCTCCTCAATTCCCTGCCAAAGCCCTCAAACCCATTCCCCACAAGCTCTCATTCCCGGCCAGAGCCCTCAAAATCATTCCCACAACGTCCCATTCCCTGCCATAGCGCTCAAACCGATCCCCCACAGCGCCATCACAGCGAACTCGTTCCCTGGCACAGTGCTCAAACCCATCCCCCACAGCGCCATCACTGTGACCTCGTTCCCTGCCACAGCGCTTAAACCCATCCCCCACAGCCCCATCACAGCCCCCATTCCCTCCCACAGCGCTCAAACCCATCCCTCACAACCTCCCATTACATCACACAGCCCTCAAACGCATCCGCCACAGCCCCCATTCCCTGCCACATTGCTGAAACCCATCCCTCACAATTTCCCATTCCCTGCCACAGCCCTCAAACCCATCCCCCACAGCCCCCATTCCCTGCCACACCGCTCAAACCATTCCCCCACAGCCCCATCACAGCGACATCCTTCCCTGCCACAGTGCTCAAACCCATCCCCTACAGCGCCATCATAGCGACCTCGTTCCCTGCCACAGTGTTCAAACCCATCCCCCACAGCCTCATCACAGTCCCCCATTCCCTCCCACAGTGTTGAAACCCATCCCCCAAGCTCCTCCATTCCCTGCCACAGCCCTCAAACCCATTCCCCCAGCACCATCACAGCCCCCCTTCCCTGCCGCAGTGCTAAAAGGCATCCCCCACAGCCCCCCATTGCCTCCCACAGCGCTCAAACCCATCCCCCACAGATCCTCCATTCCCTGCCACAGACCTCAAACCCATCCCCCAGAGCCACATCACAGCCCCCTATTCCCTCCCACAGCGCTCAGACCCATCCCTCACAACCTCCCATTACCTCACACAGCCCTCAAACCCATCCCCCACAGACCCCCATTCCAAGCCACAGCACTCAAACCCATCCCCCACAACCCGACCACAGCGACCTCGTTCCCTGCCACAGCGCTCAAACCCATCTCCCACAGCCCCATCACAGCGACTTCGTTCCCTACCACAGAGCTCAAACCCATCCCGCACTGCTCCATCACAGCAACCTTGTTCCCTCCCACAGTGATCAAACCCATCCCCCACAGCCCCATCACTGCCACCCATTCCCTGCCAGAGTGCTCAAACCCATCCCCCACATCTCCTCCATTCCCTGGCACAGCCCTCAAACCCATTCCCCACAGCAACATCACATCCCCCCATTCTCTCTCACAGCGCTCAAACCCATCCCTCACAACCTCCCATTACCTCACACAGCCCTCAAACCCATCCCCCACAGCCCCCATTCCCAGCCACAGCCGTGAAACCCATTCCCCACAACCTCTCATTCCCTGCCATAGCGCTGAAACCCATCCCCCACAGCCCCGTGACAGCGACCTCGTTCGCTGCCACAGCGCTCAAACCCATCCCCCACAGCCTAATCACAGCCCCCCATTCCATGCCACAGTGTTCAAACCCATCCCCCAAGCTCCTCCATTCCCTGCAACAGCCCTCAAACCCATCCCCCGGAGCCCCACCCCAGCCCCCAATTCCCTCCCACAGCTCTCAAACCCATCCCTCACAACCTCCCATTTCCTCACACAGCCCTGAAAACCATCCCCCACAGCCCTCCATTCCCAGCCACAGCCCTGAAACCCATGCCCCACAGCCCCATCACAGTGACCTTGTTCCCTGCCACAGCTATCAAACCCATCCCCCACAACCTCCCATTACCTCACACAGCCCTCAAACCCATCCCCCACAGCATCGCATTCCCAGCCACAGCCCTCAAACCCATCCCCCACAGACCCTCCACCCCTGCCTCAGCGCTCAAACCCATCCCCCTTAGCCCCACCCCAGCCCCCCTTGCCCTGCCACAGCGCTCAAACCCATCCCGCAAAGCCCCATCACAGCTCTCTTGCTCCCTGCCATAGCGATCAAAGCCAAACCCACAGCCCCATCACTGCCGCCTGTTCCCTCACACAGCGCTGAAACCCATCCCCCACAGACCCCCATTCCCTACCACAGCGCTAAAACCCATCTCCCACAGACCCCCGTTCCGTCACAGCGCTCAAACCCATCCCACACAGACCCCTCGTTCCCTGCCACAGAGCTCAAACCCATCCTCCATAACATCCCATTCTTCCACGCCACAACGCTCAAACCCATCCCCCACAACCTGCCATTCCCTACCACATTGCTCAAAACCATCCCCCACAGCTCCCCATTCCCTGCCACAGCACTCAAACCCATCCCCCACAACCTCCTATTACCTGCCACAGCCCTCAAACCCATCGCCCACAGCCCCCCATTCCCAGTCACAGCCCTCAAACCCATCCCCCACAACCTCTCATTCCTGGCCACAGCCCTCAAACCCATCCCCCACAGCCCCCCATTCCCACTCACAGCCCTCAAACCCATCCCCCACAACCTCTCATTCCTGGCCACAGCCCTCAAACCCATGCCCCACAGCCCCCCATTCCCAGCCACAGCACTCAAACCCATCCCCCACAACCTCCTATTTCCTGCCACAGCCCTCAAACCCATCCCCCACAGCCCCCCATTCCCACTCACAGCCCTCAAACCCATCCCCCACAACCTCTCATTCCTGGCCACAGCCCTCAAACCCATCCCCCACAACCTCCCATTCCCGGCCACAGTGCTCAAACCCATCCGCCAGATCCCCACCCCATCCCCCCATTCTCTGGAACAGCCCTGAAACCCATCCCCCACAACCCCATCACAGCCGCCTCGTTGCCTCACACAGCACTCAAACCCATCCCCCACAGACCCCCATTCCCTGCCACAGCGATCAAACCAATCCCCCACAGACCCCTTGTTACATGCCACAGAGCTCAAACCCATCCCCCACAGCCCCACCACAGCCCCCCTGTGCCCTGCCTTAGCACTCAAATCCACCCCCACAATCCCCCCACATCCACCACAGAGCTGAAACCCATCCCCCACAACCGCACCGTGTGCTACCATCGCACTGAAACCCGTCCCTCACGCCCCAGCCCTCGACCCCCGCCACAATGTTCAAACCTGCGGGCCGGCCAGAGCAGCGAAGTGTGTGTGTGGGGGGGGAACGAACAAACCAGCGAACCAAAAAGAAAAAAGTAAAAACCTGCGGGGGCGTCCAAAGCAGCTAATGCTGCCCCTTGCAATCTGCTGCCCCAAGCACGAGCTTGCTTGGCTGGTGCCGGCCCTGGTGTTACCCCTCTGTGGCTGATGCCAGACTTTCCTCCTCTCTTCATTCTCTGATCTGCTATCCGGACTCTCCCAGGGATCCTTCCTCCCACTCATTAGTTTGGCTGTTCCATAGTCTGCTGGGTACCAGGCCTTGCACAAAGAACTGCTAAGAGCAAGGATTGAAGAGGGCAGCAGGCATCCGACCATGAACACTTGCTAAGTGGCCCCCTCTAGGACTGAGCTCCCAATCCTGGGTTTAGCAGGCCAATGCTCAAACCACTGAGCTATCCCTGCCGCCCAGCTTGGACCCAGCCGGCCACAGTTTCCCGGAGCTGTCAGTGCAGGGGGATGGAGCTGGGACTGTCAGCCAGAGCTCTGCAAGGTTGCATTAAGCACTAACTGTGAAAACCAGGCCTGGCTGGGTACTGAGAGATTGAAACCCCTGTGAGATGCACAATATGGGCCTCTGAGAAAAGTAATTGGCTCCTTTCTAGGGAGACCCTGAGATATAGGAGGAGCCTCAGGGAATCAGCTCTTCTGTCCTAGGGACACTGGGGTTCCTGGAGGGATTGTCCTCACGGCTGTTCCATCCATGCTACCAAGAGCTTTGCAGCTGGGGTCTGGGGGCGGGGGTTCTTCGGTGTGTGACTTGAGCCTGGCATGCTCTGCATGGATCAGGGGTTTCAGAGCCCCCTTTTCCAATCAGCTATTCTTCCACCCTGAGCACAAAGTCTCAGCTCCATGGAGAGGGGAAGAGGCTCGTTTGCAGAGCACGTACGCCTGCCCGCTGACCCTCCCCTGCCTCCTTTTCCCGCAGCACATCCATTTCTGGGTCCTCTCCAAGAAGACCCAGGGCCATACAGAGCAGTGCTGCCCTGCTCAAATTCGCCACCTCCCTGCCTGGATTTGACGTAAGTGACCTTTGACCCCAGCATCCTGCAGAGTCAGAGCTTGAGTCAAGTTCCTCATCCCTCGGCTAATTGGTCCCCCCGGGTCCGTAAGGGACTGCATTCCATAGGCCAGTGGCTGGCAGATTTGTGCCTGACCTGGGGGCCCTTGTTATTCTGGAGCAGCGAGGCAGCGAGTGCTCAGCGAGGGCCCTTGTCCTGGTCCCTTTGCTCCAAGCTCCCTTAGGGGCAGAGAAAGAGGGGTCTCGCTCCTCTGCCCCAGCGCCTCCTACAGAGGGCTGGGAGCAGAGCTCTGGCCCAGGGGAGCTGGAGAGCTGAAGGGAGAATGTTGATGGATTCCCCTCTCCTCTTCCTGCCACCAGTGCTCCTCCGATTTCCCCAAGGCAGGCGACTTTGTGCTGCAGCTGGGTCTCTATGTATCTCACCCAGCCAATAACATCAGCCGGCAAGCCAGGGGCGAGATCTATGGGCTGCACAGGCTCTTCCTGCAGAAGAGGGGTAAGAAACCCAGCCGGGCAATGGGACCCCATGGAAACGAGCCTCTCGGAGACTAGCTCCTGCTGGCCATTGGGACGCCTATAGAACTAAGGCCTCTCTATTTAGACCCACTGTAGCGGGGCAGAGGAACCCCAATAGAAACAAGGCCCCTACTTTGAGACTCCCTCAGCTGGGCCATGGGACCCTACAGAAAGAAGCCCCCTCCTCTGAGACCCACCCCACCTGTGAGTCCATTGGTCCATGGATGCCACGAGGACCCCGGCCAGTGTGTACCCAGCAATGGAAACAGAAGGAAACAGCAACTGAAACCGGAATGCCAAACGGCCCAAATGGGTGTGTCCTTCTCCCCCGGGGCTGAACATCAGAGAGGCAAGAGAGCTGTGGTGTCGGGATGGGCTCCAGGACACCGAGAGCCTGGGCTATAGGAACATGGCCAGGATGGGGGGAGGTAAGGACTCTCCACCGGTGCTCAGGTGTCTCCCCCTGCAGTGAGCGTGTCATGGATACAGGGCAAGAGCCTGCTACTTGTTTCCAGCAGAGTGTGTGAGGCTCATGGGAATGTCAGTGAGGTGAGGCGTGGTAATGAGCCAGATCTAAAAGACCCCTAATCTCTAGTGGGTGAGCTGCAGGAGATAGTGCTGCTGGGAGCTGTAGCGTGTCCTTTGTTGTCTGGGTTCCAGAGTGTGCAGACACATTTCCAGCATCTCGTGACAGCTGCGGTGAATCCTGCTCCAGAAAGAGCTATTCGAGGCCTCAATGCCTGCAACCTCTTACTGAAGGGGGCTCCTTGGTCCATGGGACCCCCAAAGGTTGGCTGCCCCAGGACTCTCATCCACCTTGTGAGCCACTAGAGGGATTTGAAGCCTGGTTCTGGACAATTGCAAGGGCTCTGGTGCTGTAGGTTTTAGGTCTTCGGAAGACCAAAGAAGAACTTTCCTCCAAGTGGCGCTATGGCCATACATGACCCCCAGCTCCAGGTCAGCCAGGCTGGGCTGGTGCTCACATATTCCATCCGGGGGAAGGCCAGTCAGCTGATAGGGGATGAGGTAACCAAAGGGGGATCAACAGGTGAGGGACACCCCACCCCCCCGCAGGGCCTTTCACCTCCAGGCCATTGGAAACCACTCTCATCTCATCCCCATGTGCTGACCAGGGAGCAAGGGGAGGATGAAGCCAGGCAGGTGCCATTGGTAGGTGCCAGCTTGTTCCCTGAGCAGCTCAAAACAGGGCAGACCCAGCTCTCCAGTAAGGCTAGTTCCTAACAGGCATCACATCAAGACGACATGCTGCCATTGCTCATGCTAGGGGCTGCCAACTCCCCATGCCAGCTCTGTGAGCCTTCCCTACCCCTCCGGGCCTCAGGCCGGTTCCTAGTGCTCTGGTAGCATGTTATCCCAGCTCTGGGAGAACTGGAGGAGTCAGTCAGCAGAGGCTGCTTAAATGCTCCATTCACCAGAGCTACTGTCCATGGCCTCATGTGAAGGACAGGAGGATCCCTTGGGAAAAGGTGGAGAGGAGACAAGATTTCATCTGGGGGAGGGGGTTGGATGGGGGAATCCATCCCTCAGAGATGGGGTGGGGTTGGGTGGAAATTTTGCTGGCTCCCGGTGCCGTTAATACCCTTTGTTCTCGTGGGTGTCTTACAGCGAAGGTCTTGCGCCAGGTGCCCGAAGCACTGTAGGGGCTCTGCTCCGTGGGACAGCCTTGAAGCCATGACAACAAGCTCCCACACCCTGCCACAGGTACTGCTCCGTCTCGCTGTGCCTGCGGCGGGGAGGGCGGGGGAGAGCGGACATAGAGACCACAGCACTGAGCGAAACCAAGGCCGAGCACCTCACTCTCTCAACACCATGCCCTACCCTAACATCTGGAGCTGGGGCCAGGCCAGATACTGCCCCTGCCCCCCTGCCCAGAGGCCAGGTTTGGACAATCAGGCTGTCAGGGCCAAGGGGCTGGCCCAGAAATGAGAGCGTCCGCAGAACCAGGGGTTACGCTCAATAGCCATTGCAGTCTGGGAGGGGTGGCCTGACATGGCGCCCCCTCCCCTGTCGTCACTGCTCAGACCATCCCATGGCCCGTGTCACCCCTGACGCAGTGAATGTCTGACCATCCCCCCACCTGGGGCCCAACCCATTGACCTGGTATCTGAACGCTTCCCAGCCAGGAATGAAACTCCTCCCTAACACCCTGGGGCAGGGAAGAATCCTCCCCTTCTGGCAGGTGGGAACTGAGACGCAGAGGAAGGGCTGTGGATCCCAGCCTAGAGCCTTTCCTCCAGGGGCACCTTTGCTTTCTGCCTTTTAGTCTCCCCTCTGGCTAGGGGCGTCTGTGAGTGTGAACTGAACAGGGAGGGTGAGGGGATCTCCCCTTGACTTGGACCCCAGGGTCAGAGACATCTTTGTCATTCTGCTGTCCTTCTTTTATTCCTAGGAAGGGAGTCCCACGATGAGGGAGTCTCTAGGGATCCAATAAGTCATCCTCATTGAGTTTTTGGGGTACAGCCTCTCCCCAGAGGCTGCTACGATTGAGCCAAATAAGGTGGAAGCCATTCATAAATGGGACAAAGTTTGAAGTCCTCAAGAAGTGCAGCGCTTCCTAGACTTCACTCATTCTGTATTTGAGCTTGGCAGGGATCAAGAGAAGGGCCAGGGCTATTAGAGCGCAATGTGAGGTGTGAGGGGGGGTCGGAGATGAGGGAAAGGCCTGAAAAGTTCAACTACATTAGCTCAACTGTGCCAGAGACTCACTGGTTGAAGGGACTGAAAGCTCTGAACTGGGGCTGGCCAAAACCATCATCCTCAGATGGGAACATATCAAAAGTCTGCAGAAACTGAGCCGCTGAGGTGAACGTTGTGGCCCAAACCTCTCTCTGCTCTGTATCTTACAGGATTCCAGCTGGCTGTTCCAATACAGGATGAAAACTATGCCACTGAAGTCTCACAGCACCTGTGCAGTGAAGTGCCGCATAAACTCGCTGTGCTGCTGTGACGGAGCAGGGAGCGGGGCGGATTTGACCTGGGAATGTTGGCGGGGAGTTACATTGGGGATGAGAAGGAAGCTATCTGAGCTGTAACCTTAGCGGGGGGCGGGCGGGGGAGAAATCACACCCTCTGCCTGGGAGACCGAACAAACGAGTGGAGGAGCGAGGGGAGGGGGTAGAAAGCTCCTGGAGGGATTTTTAGTTTCAGTTTTTGGCTGGGTGGTGCTCTAAGCTCCCTGAACCCCCGCCCCATCAGAAAGACTTGATTGAGGGTTCCTGGTTGTGCCTACAAGCTATGCTGTAGACTGTGTGCCTATTGTCCAATAAACCTTCCATTTTACTGGCTGGCTGAAAGTCACAGTGAATCCCAGGAAAAAGGGTGCAGGGCTCTGACTCCCTGACCCTCCGTGACAGAGTTTAGCGCAGACCTTGCCCTGGCTCTATTCACAGGACTGCATTTCACCTCTGTAAGGGGTACAAGGAAATAATTGGCTGAAGGCCTTTTTCTTTTTGGATGACTGTCTAGTGGGAAAAACTATGTGGATTTTTAACCTGTTTCTCTCCCATGACTGGTGCTTCATGATACATTGTTTGATGTCCCCACCTTTTAAGCATAAGGCGAATAGGTACTGGGGGTTGGGGAGTGCCCCAGATAAAGGGGCACCGGATCCTGGGAGGGACATGGGGAGGGGACCAAGTGGTAGTGGGACATCGGCCTGCAGGGGGTGCTCTGGAGGCTGGAGAGCTAATTCCCGGAAGAAACCAGCAGGTGGCGCCACATGGGGTGATTATGGGAGATCTGACGTCTGAAGTCAGCGAGCTATTATACTGGACTGTACACCTAACATGAGCCATACCGAACAAACAGCTTTAATGGTGCGTGTGGTAACGAAGCTACTGAAAAAACTCCCTGCAACTGTGTGTCAGAGAGCATTTTCTAGACTTTATTGACATTGATGATACTATGATACATAGTATGACAAATATGCTTCTTAATAAGCTGGAAGATACGGGAATTCTGCTAGTTGACATGAGAGGTCAGGACTACGATACTGGTGCCAACATGAGAGGCAAGAACAGAGGAGCGTAGATACGGATCTGAGAGTTAAACCCTCCAGCTTTTTTTTGTCCCGTGCAGTTCTCATTCATTGAACATGGTGGTCAGTGGTGCAGCATCGCCATCTAGTGAAGCTAGTGAATTTATCATTAAAAAGAACAGGAGTACTTGTGGCACCTCAGTGTCGAAAAAAATGTATTTGAGCATAAGCTTCCGTGAGCTACCTAATTCATCGGATGAATAGTCTAGAACCTATACGGAGAGCATGAAAAGCTGGGGGTTTTCCTGTCCACTCTAAGAGGCTAATTAATTAATACGAGGGCTTCTTAGTAGGCTGGGGAAAATGTTTGAAGCGCTACTCAAGATAGTCCATTTCAGACACTTTGACAACAAGGTGTGAGGTTAAATCATTTCGTTACCTAGTCTAAACGTTCCATAATACAGATAGAGAGACCTAAGTACACAATGAGGCTAAAGGCATGATGAAAACCAACCCTTCTGTGTGAAATCATGGCTCCAGTGAAGTCGATGGCAAAAACCGTCCTTTTTCTTATTTCCTACCCCCAACATTTTATGGCTTCTCTCTTTTGTGGAAACGCTCCCTACCAAGTCAACAGGAGGAAAACTGAATACTTTCGCAGAAGCATTCCATGAGAAAGTTGTCTCTAGCCCTGATCAGGAATGAATTTCGAATTCTGACGGAATGAGTATTCACCCACTCGTCTGTCCCAAAATTCATTCTCGCTTCTCGAAGTTTGGTAATTTTCACAAAGCGATCGCTACCAAACCACCAGGAGAGATTGCTCATGGCTTTTACAGGAAGACTCCAGGAGTAACTTGTCACTAGCACTGATGAGGAATGAATTTCTCATTTTCAGACCAGACCTCTACCAAACCAGCAGCAGTTTATCCTAAAGACTTCTAGAGTAACATTCTGTAAGAAGTTCGTCACTAGCACTGGTCAGGAATGACGTTCATAGTTTTAGTTTTTTTCATGAGCCATTCTTTACCAAAGAAGCAGGGGAGACTACTAATGGCTTCGAAGGACCATGCCATAAAAAATTTTGGTCACTGCTTATTTTGAGTATTTTTCACGAACCGAGTTCTACACAACTACCAGGAGGGAAACTGAAATGCTTGTAGAGGATGATTCCATGAGACGTTAATCACTAGCATTATACAGCAATTGAATGGTCATTTTTACCAGGTTTCATGACCTGATGACTAGCAAACTGGGAGGGGAGAACCCTGACTGCTTTCGAAGGAAGCTTGCCAGGATATGGTGAGTCTAATGCCAAGCCTACTTCGCGGAACCCCTGGAACAGGCTGCAATGAAATCTATGACTTCACAGCATTATCCCTTTGAAAAGTAATTTTCTGCTTTTCTAGGAAGTTATCCTACTTTTAAAAATAATCCAGCTTGTCTTGTTTCATGCTTTCACTATCTAGTCTAAACGTTCCATAATCCAGCTAGAGAGACCTAAGGACACCGATGAGGCTAAAAGGATGATGAAAACTAACCCCTCTGTGTGAAAGCATGGCTCCAGTGACGTCGATGTCAAAATTCGCCCTTTGCTTATTTCTTATCTCTAAATTTTCTGGCTTATCTTGCCCTTTTGGGGAACCACTCTGTACCCAGTCACCAGGAGAGATTCGTTCGTGAGCACTGTTGGTAATAAATGACTCAATAAAACATCATTTAAAAGCCATTACGATGTAGTTCTCTTGCTTTGGAGGAGATCGGTTCGTGAGAATGAAGAAAAAGAATTTTGTTCCTGAGCTGTGCTTGCGACAAATTTCTCATAGACTCATTCTACAAGTATGTGCACGAGTATGCACGGATAATGGTTTAGAAGAGATCGGTTCAAGAGAAAGAGGGAAAATGAGACATTGATTCTTGAGCTGTGCTATAGAAAAATTTCTCAAGGGACCGTCGTCTAAAAACCTAGAAGATGCACTGCTAGTGTTTACGAAGAGAGGGTTGGTGAGAAAGACAAAGGCGTATTGCATTATTTCTGATCTATGCTAGGGATAAATTTCTCAGGGACCTATGCTTTAAAAGCCAGTAGCTCCAAAGCTAATGGTTTGGACGAGATCTGTTCATGAGCTCAAAAGAGAACTTGATCGGTGAGCTGTGCTAGAGATACACTTCTCTAGGAATCTGCCTTTTAACTATATTAGGGATGCACTGCTAATGGCTTTGGAGAGATCTGTTTGTGAGAAAGATGAAAAATGAGAAATTCATTCCTGAGCTGTGCTACTGACAAATTCCTTAAGGACTCATGCTTGAAAAGCCACTTGTAAGCACTGCTCCTGATTTGGAAGTGATCTGTTCATGACAAAACGAAAAAAATTAGCAATTCATTCGTTGGCTCTAATAGCGACTAATGTCTCAAGGAAACATCATGATGTTGTCATCCTTAATGAAAACCACGAAGAGTTACTTCTCCAAGTTTGGAGGACATCGTTTCGTGAGAGAGACGAAAAAGAGTATTTTATGCCTCATCTGTGCTAGGACTAAATTGCTCATGGGATCATGTTGCCTAAGCCATTTTAGGATGCATAGCTGATGGTTTGGAAGAGAACTGTCCATGAGCTCAAAAGAGAAATTCATCAGTGAGCTGTGCTAGAGATACACTTCTCTAGGAATCTTCCTTTTAACGATCGTAGGGCTGCACTGCTAATGGCTTTGGAGCGATCTGTTTTTGAGAAAGAAAAAAAATGAGCAATACATTCCTGCGCTGTGAAAATCCTAAACTAATCAAGGAATCATGCTTGAAAAGACACTAGTAGGCACTGCTCCTGATTTGGAAGAGATCTGTTCATGAAAAAAAATGAGCAATTCAAGAATGAGCTGTGCTAGGGAAAAACGTCTCTGGGGAAAATCTTCCTTTGAAAACCCAATCGGCTGCACGGCTAATGGTTTGTAGAGATTTGTTTGCGAGACAGATGTCATAAATGAGACATTTATTCCTGAGCTATGCTAGTGACAAATTTATCAAGGAATTATGCCGCAAACACCATTTGGCTGCACTGTCAATGATTTGTAAGCGATGGGTTCGTTAGTAAGACAAAAAAGAGAATTTTTGTTCCTGATCTGTCCTAGGGCTAAATTTCAATGCTTCAGAAGCCATTAGGCTGAAGTTCTAATGGTTTGGAACTTATCTATTCATGCCAAAGCGGACAAACGAGCGATTTATTCGTGAGCTCTGCTAGTGATAAATCAACATCCTCTAAAAGCAATTACGATTAACTGCTCCAAGTTTGGAAGAGATCTGTTCGTGACACAGACGAAAACGCAGCTTTTCTTCCTGATGTGAGGGAGGGACAAATGTCTCACAGAAGTTTACGGAAGTTTATGCCTTCAAAATCTGTGAGGGTGCACAGAGAAAGAGACCGGTTCGAGGGAAATAGGACCAATGAGAAAGTTATTCCTGATTTTTGCTACTGACAAATTTCTCAAGGAACGCTCGTCTAGATATCTGTAAGATGCACTGCTAGTGTTTACAAAGCGGAAAAAAGGCAATTCTTTCGTGAGTTCTGCTAGTGCTAAATGTCTCAAGGAACCTTAATCTAAAAGCCGTTAGGATTTAGTTCTCTACGTTACGCAGTGATCTGTTAGTGAGAAAGACGAAAAAGAGAATTTTGTTCCTCGTATGAGGATGGCACAAATGTCTCAAGGCATCACGATTCAAAAGCCACGAGGACGCACTGCTAATGATTTGGAAGAGGTCTGTTCATGAGCTCAGAAGAGAAATTCACTAGTAAGGTGTGCTAGGATCACCTTCTCTAGGAATGTTCCCTTAATAACCATTTGGATGCAGTCCTATTGAGGTCTAAGAGATTTGTTTGTGAAAAAGACGAAAAATGAAAGATCTTTTTCTCTGAAAGAGCGTTAACCTTCTGAAAAGTAATTTTTTGTTTTTGTCGGACAGTCCTTTAAAAAACATTCCTGTACGTTTCCTGGCCCTTTCCTTATCATGGCATTACATGTGTTTGAGCAGCTTGTCTTGTTTTCATGCCAAGGCTAAATGTTCCGTAATACAGATAGCGTGATGGAAGGACACTGCTGAGGCTAAGGGATATTGAGCGCCAAACCCTCCCTCTGTGTGAAATCATGGCTCCACTGAAGACGATTTCAAAATTCGTCCTTGGGCTTATTTCCTGCCGAGAGTCACCACGAGGGAATCTGACATTCTTTTGGACGATCATACCATGAGAAATTGGTCTTTAGCCTTGATCAGGAATGAATTTTGAAGGCTGACGGAGTCAGTCCCCAATAAGTAGGCCACAGCACTCATTGTCGCGTTTCTCAGTTTGGTAATTTTCAGAAAGCGATCGCTACCAAACCACTAGGTGAGCTTTCTCATGGCTTTTACACGAAGAGTAATTAGTCACTGGCACTGATGAGGAATGAATTTCTCATTTGGTAATTTTACTCACACCCGATCTCTACGTAACAAGCAGCAGCTAATCCTAAGGACAGTTAAAGGAACATTCCGTGAGACGTCTGTCACTAGCCCGGTGGTGGGGCTGAGGTGGGCTAGAAGGAAAATTTGGGGGACTACGTCAGAGGTGGGAGAGCGGAGCCGGGCAGTGGGCTGCAGCTGCGCTGCTAGCTGGTGCCACGGGGCGGGTGGCTGCAGCGCTGCGGTCTCCTCAGTGTGCTGCCTGGCAAGGGGCCCCCGGCTCGGAGATCATAAGAGCCCTTGGGGAGCAGGGCCCTGAGTGAGTCAGTCGGGATTGCTGTGAGGAGACTTGACCCTTCTACCTGCTCTGGGCAGTGAACCGCAACGTGTGGAGATATGGCCTGTGGTCTTTTCTTGGCACCCCAGCCCCTTTCTCGGACTCAGGTCTGCACTGCTGCTGGCGTAGGGCTGCCAGAGCTCCGCTTGTAAACCGGACCTGCAGAGTCCGATCAGTAGTACCGAGTAACCCGCCACAATCGGGCAGGAAAAGCAGCTGCTGCTGGAGCAGCACTCAGGAACTGCCCAGCTCAGTCAGAGAGAGGTAACGGTGGGCTGCACTCGGAGGAGGGAGCCTGAAGTGCAAAACGTTTGCAGAGCAAGGCATGTGGCCAGGTCACTTCCGAGACCACCTTACCAGCTTCCTTTGTTTCCCCCCTCCTAGAGAATGGGTCTCCCTCCCACATCCTGCCCCAGTCACACACAATCTAATCCTGGGAGAACAGCTGTACCTCCAGCGTCCTGCCCCAATCAGATATATCCCGACCTTGGGCGAACAGCTGTACCTCCAGCGACCTGCCCCAGTCACACACACATATCCCGAGCCTGGGAGAACGACGGGTACCTCCTGCGTCCTGCCCCAGTCACACATATCCCGACCTTGGGAGAACAGCTGTACATCCAGTGTCCTGCCCTAGTCAACCCCCCCCAACTGTGGCTCTCCCTCCCGCTTCCTACCACAGTCACACACATCCCGAGCACAGCTGTCCCTCCCGATCCTACCCCACTTACTGCTTGTGACATTGTACTCTATATGACTTTAGGAAATATGCTGATGAGTTTAAACATAATGTAACTGGACTATGAGTCATGGAAAAGTTCTCTTGCAAAGTAGCATTACAAAGTTTATAATCTACTGAGTGTGCTCATCCTATTTGTATAAATGTAACATTCTTGTCTCTGTATCTAGATATATGAAATATAACTCTGAGGGACTATTGTACTTATGCAAAATTTGAGCCATTAATGGTGGTTTGGAATCTGGATGGCTCCCATTAAGCAGGACAATTTTCTGCAGCTGGGTGTGTTTTACTTGTAAGTCTCCCTGTAGAAATGTGTGCTGGCAAATGAGCAATGAAGTCTTACAGCGAAATGTGATCCTATCACCTGAACTGGAATCCATCTTTCCATTGAGAGAGAGGGCTGGGAACCCAGAGAGGGACAAAGGTTTCGCGCCTTATGCAAAAGATATATCAACGGGTGGAACAGAACAAACGGAACAGCCATCATGAGGCAACCCCTAGCTACAACCTGAGCTGGAACAAGCCCTGGACCAGGCGGTAAGGATCGTGCCCAGACTAGAAAGGCGTCAAGTCTGTGAAAGAAACGTATGGAACATCTCTGAAGGTGAGATTTTTATCTGTATTCAGTTGTATTACCATATTAGACTTAGATTTGCGTGTTTTATATTATTTTACTTGGTAATTTGCTTTGTTCTCTTTGCTCCTATTTGGAAACTTTTCAAACCTACTATCTGTATTTAATAAAAATCACTTTTTACTTATTAATTAAACCAGAGTATGTCGGGGGGGGCAAACAGCTGTGCATATCACTCTATCCGTGTTATAGCAGGTGAACAGTTTACCCTGTATAAGCTTTAGACAGGGTAAAGTGGATATATTTGGGGTTTAGAACCCACTGGGAGACTTCTGAGAGTTAAAGACTGGGACACTTCTGTAAGTTGCTTTCAGGTTATGAGGCATGTGGTTCAGACCCTGGGTCTGTGCTGGCGCAAATGGGCATGTTTCGCTCAACAAGACAGGGTGCTGGCACAACAGGTGGCAGTTCCCAGGGGTGTTTCTGTGATCCAAGCCATCACGCTCCCTCAAGGCCTGCTCAGCTGGTGGGGGGAGGGAGGCGAGGAGATCAGCGAGCGACAGGGTGGGGAAGATGGGTATGGGGGCCCTTGAGGAAAGAGAAGGAGCAAGAGCAGTGCTTTCATAAACGAGGTGGAGCAGGGGGCAGGGAAGTTCCACTGCTCAGCATCCAGTTTTCCCAAATTAGAAAGTTAGCAACCCTATGCTGCTGGTGGCTCTGACATGGGGGCGGGGGGGGGGGGGTGAGAACGGCAGCTTCTGGTCAGGCGCTGAGCTCTGGAGGTCGTTGCCAGCAACGTGTCTCCCTAACATTTTACCTTTGCGCTGGAATGGGTGGATACAGGAAGGTTGAAGCAAATTTAGGTGTGGCTAGAGCCCTGTCAAGTCCCCCTCTAACGTTGCCACTCATCTCGGTGAGAGTCCTCAGCTGTCCTACCGCTCAATCTCAGGACAGAGCTGAAGTGATTCTCCACCAGTTCTCCCTTGCAGGAAACACAACCCAAGAACATCAAGCGAGTGGCAGGGAATGTAAAGGTAGTTGGCTCCAGTGATTGCTAGTCCAGAAGGATTTGTCCTATGCCTTCCCAAGGGAGTCATGGCTATATGTAAGAGGCACCAGGCTGCTCCCACATCCAAAATAATCATTGTATTGTCCTTAGGTCTCCCCTAACCAGAATGCTCACATTCCCTGAAGCAAGGTAGAGAGAAATGACCAGGAACGTGGAAAGTGATGTGGAAAGAAGAGGGATGAGGACTGAGTTTCTCTGGTTACACGCCTCTGGAAAGTTGGTTGTCTAGATTGCTCAGGTCCATTTCTTCCAGATCCTCTTCCTGGGGCTGAGCCTCTTGCCCTGCTCCGCTCCACTGGCCTTGAGGAGTCTTCTGCAAGCACTCGAAATAACCTAAGAAAGAGTCTTCACTTCACAAATCTCCACTGATGCGTGAGCACTTGCTCTCCCTGCCTCCCGCTACCATCTGCTCTACATCACCCCCAGTGGACGAACAGTGACGAACAGAAATGGATTCAGCACCTATGGATCAACAGGCTGGTTACACCCATTTCCGCATCACTCTAGTACCACAGTAGGAGTCTCTTGGACTACTCCCACATCTCCTCTCTTGCAGGCTTTTGAGACCAAGCATGTTGGGATGCACACCTGCCCAGATGTGACCAAGGTTCAGTCATATTCCTACATACAAGTGCTTAATCTTGTCAAAAGACCAAAAAGTCTTTATACATTTCAAACAGTAATTAGCCCATATATAACTGCTGTCCAAGTGGGGCTTAAAACAGGTCTTCGCATTCAAAAGGTGGTCCAAAATTGTGTGAGTGTATAAACATTAGAGAGCTTGGTTAATGTTTAAAAACAAGTTCAATTTGAAATTATTTTATAAAAATTTATTAATAAAATGGAGCATCCTTGGAAGTTTTATTACTGGCAGCATGAATAATTAACAATCAAACCTAGGGACTTCACTTTAAATCGCCACTGGAAAAACCCTCTCTTTCCCAACTTGGACGTTATGATTCTGTAAGGGTACGTCTTCACTACCCGCTGGATCGGCGGGTAGCAATCGAATTCCCGGAGTTCGATATATCGTGTCTCAGGGTTGCTGGAAGCTAGGCAGTCTGCTTGGGAGGACTGGTAGAGGGGGAGTCCAGAGCTTCTGGATGGACTTGGCTGAAAGTCACTGATTTCTGTGCTAACAAGTTCTATTCTACCCGCTGCATTCCTGTCAACTAATAAACCTTCTGTTTTACTAGCTGGCTGAGAGTCACTGCTGTCTGCTGAGTTGGGGTGCAGGGCTCCGTCCGGGTGGACTCGCTGCAGGAAGCGCACAGTGTGGAAAGGGATGCTGAATGCTCCGAGGTCAGATCCAGGAAGATCGAAGCTGTGTAAGCATCTTGCCCTGGAGACAGTGCGCTCATAGAGCGGAGGGTCCCCCAGAGTCCTGACTGGCCTTGTATGGGAAGTGCCAGAAAATAACCTGAGGACTCCTTGATTTGGAGACTCTGTGACAGTCAGCTCCAATAATATGGTGATGCGCATAATTCCAGAGGCGATTTAAAGATAAGACCCCAGGTTTGATTGTTAATTTTTCATGCCGCCAGTAATAAAACTCCCATTCCCTGCCATAGCGCTCAAACCCAACCCCCCCACAGCCCCGTCAGAGCGACCTCGTTCCCTGCCACAGCGCTCAAACCCATCGCCCACAGCCCCATCACTGCCCCCCATTCCCTGCCACAGCCCTCAAACCCATCCCCCAGAGCTCCTCCATTCCCTGCCACAGCCCTCAAAGCCATTCCCCACAGCCCTATCACATCCCCCCATTCCCTGCCACAGTGCTAACAGCCATCCTCCACAGCCCCCCATTCCAGGCCACAGTGGTCAAACCCATCCCCCACAACCTCCCATTCCCGGCCACAGCCCTCAAACCCATCCCGCACAGCCCCGCCCCAGCCCCCCATTCCCTGGAACAGCCCTGAAACCCATCCCTCACACCCCCATCACAGCCGCCTCATTCCCTCACACAGCACTCAAACCCATCCCCCACAGAGCCCCCCAATGCCTGCCGCAGTGCTAAAAACCATCCCCCACAGACCCCTCGTTCGGTGCCACAGCGCTCAAACCCATCCCCCACAGAAGCACATTCCCTGCCACAGCGCTCAAACCCATCCCCCACAGACCCTCCATTCCCTGCCACAGCACTCAACTCCATCCCCCTTAGCCCCACCACAGCCCCCCGTGCCTTGCCACAGCGCTCAAACCCATCCCCCACAGCCCCATCACAGCGACCTTGTTCCCTGCCACAGCGATCAAACCCATCCCCCACAGCCCCATCACTGCCCCCCATTCCCTGCCACAGCCCTCAAACCCATCCCCCAGAGCTCCTCCATTCCCTGCCACAGCCCTCAAAGCCATTCCCCACAGCCCCATCACAGCCCCCCATTCCCTGCCACAGTGCTCAAACCCATCCCCCACAACCTCCGATTACCTGCCACAGCCCTCAGACCCATCCCCCACAGCCCCCCTTTCCTAGCCAAAGCCCTCAAACCCATCCCCCACAACCTCTCATTCCCGGCCAGAGCCCTGAAACCCATTCCCCACAATCTCCCATTCCCTGCCATAGCGCACAAACCCATCCCCCAAAGCCCCATCACAGCCCCCCATTCCCTGACACAGTGCTCAAACCCATTCCCCAAATTCCTCCATTCCCTGCCACAGCCCTCAAACCCATCCCCCACACAGCCCGAACACAGCCCCCCCATTCCCTGCCACAGTGGTCAAACCCATCCCCCACAACCTCCCATTCCCTGCCACAGCCCTCGAACCCATCCCCCACAGCCCCACCCCAGCCCCCCATTCCCTGGAACAGCCCTGAAACCCATGCCTCACACCCCCTGCTGCTCTGGCCGGCCCGCAGGTTTGAACATTGTGGCAGGGGACGAGGGGTGGGGCGTGAGGAACGGGTTTGAGTGCGATGGCAGCACACGGTGCGGTTGTAGTGGATGGGTTTCAGCTCTGTGGTGGATGTGGGGGGAATGTGGGGGTGGATTTGAGTGCTAAGGCAGGGCACAGGGGGGCTGTGGTGGTGCTGTGGGGGATGGGTTTGAGCTCTGTGGCAGGGAACGAGGGGTCTGTGGGGGATGGGGTTGAGTGCTGTGTGAGGGAACGAGGCGCCTGTGATGGGGATGTGGGGGATGGGTTTCAGGGCTGTTCCAGGGAATGGGGGGATGGGGTGGGGATCTGCTGGATGGGTTTGAACGCTGTGTCCGGGAACGGAAGGTTGTGGGGGATGGATTTCAGGGCTGTGGCTGGCAAAGGGGGTCTCTGCGGGATGGGTTTGAGGGCTGTGGGAGGGAATGGGGGGCTGTGGGGATGGGTTTGAGCACTGTGGCAGGGAATGGGGAGCTGTCATGGGGCTGTGGGGGATTGGTTTGAGGGCTGTGGCAGGGAATGGGGGGCTGTGGGCGATGGGTTTGAGGGCTGTGGCAGGTAATAGGAGGTTGTGGGGGATGGGTTTGAGGGCTGTGGCGGGGAATGGGGGGCTGTGGGGGATGGGTTTGAGGGCTGTGGCTGGCAATGGGGGTCTCTGCGGGATGGGTTTGAGGGCTGTGGCAGGTAATAGGAGGTCGTGGGGGATGGGTTTGAGCGCTGTGGGAGGGAATGGGGGGCTGTGGGGATAGGTTTGAGCACTGTGGCAGGGACTGGGGGGCTGTCATGGGGCTGTGGGGGATGGGTTTGAGGGCTGTGGCAGGGAATGGGGGGCTGTGGGCGATGGGTTTGAGGGCTGTGGCAGGTAATAGGAGGTTGTGGGGGATGGGTTTGAGCGCTGTGGGAGGGAATGGGGGCCTGTGGGGATGGGTTTGAGGGCTGTGGCAGGTAATAGGAGGTTGTGGGGGATGGGTTTGAGTGCTGTGGCAGGGAATGGGGAGCTGTGGGGGATGGGTTTGAGCGCTGGGGTAGGGAATGGCAGGTTGTGGGGGATGGGTTTGAGCGTTGTGGCGTGGAAGAATGGGATGTTAAGGAGGATGGGTTTGAGCTCTGTGGCAGGGAACGAGGGGTCTGTGGGGGATGGGTTTGAGCACTGTGACAGGGAATGGGGGTCTGTGGGAGATGGATTTTAGCGCTGTGGCAGGGAATGGGGTGTCTGTGGGGGATGGGTTTGAGCGCTGTGTGAGGGAACGAGGCGGCTTTGATGGGGCTGTAGGGGATGGGCTTCAGGGCTGTTCCTGGGTTTGGGGGGATGGGGTGGGGCTCTGGCGGATGGGTTTGAGCGCTGTGGCCGGGAATGGGAGGTTGTGGGGGATGGGTTTCAGGTCTGTGGCTGGGAATGGGGGGCAAAGGGGACGGGTTTGAGCGCTGTGGGAGGGAATGGGGGGCTGTGGGCGATGGGTTTGAGGGCTGTGGCAGGGAACGAGGGGTCTCTGGGGGATGGTTTTGAGCGCTGTGACAGGGAATGGGGGTCTATAGACGATGGGTCTGAGCGCTGTGGGAGGGAATGGGGGGGCTGTAGGGGATGGGTTTGAGCGCTGTGGTAGGGAATGGGGGTCTGTGGGGGATGGGTTTGATCGCTGTGGTAGGGAATGGGGGTCTGTGGGGGATGGGTTTGAGCGGTGTGGTAGGGAATGGGCGTGTGTGGGGGATGGCTTTGAGCGCTGCGGTAGGGAATGGGGGTCTGTGGGGGATGGGTTTCAGCGCTGTGTGAGGGAACAGCCGGCAGTGATGGGGCTCTGGAGGTTGGCTTTGATCGCTGTGGCAGGGAGCAAGAGCTCTGTGATGGGGCTTTGCAGGATGGGTTTGAGCGCTGTGGCAGGGCAAGGGGGGCTGGGGTGCGGCTAAGGGGGATGGGTTTGAGAGCTGTGGCAGGGGATGGAAGGTCTGTGGGGGAAGGGTTTCAGGGCTGTGGCTGGGAATGGGGGGCTGTGGGGGATGG
The DNA here is from genome assembly GCF_020497125.1 of Mauremys mutica. NCBI lineage: Eukaryota > Metazoa > Chordata > Testudines > Geoemydidae > Mauremys > Mauremys mutica. The sequence continues at coordinate 147,318,198 of NC_059072.1, read as the reverse complement.
GTTTGAGGGCTGTGTGAGGTAATGGGAGGTTGTGGGGGATGGGTTTGATCGCTCTGGCAGGGAACAAGGTCGCTGTGATGGGGCTGTGGGGCTTGCGTTTCAGGGCTGTGGCTGGGAATGGGGGGCTGTGGGGTGTTATCTCCTAGGGGCAGCCGGTGTAGGAAGCAATCACTTGAGGCCAGAAAGCAGACAGCTAACCAAAACCTCCATTTTATTTACAGACACAGAGAGCTCACTCAGCCGGTTGAAACCAGCTGAGCTATCCCTTAATAGTCTAACTCAGTTGCCATAGTAACAAAACCCATGACAACCAAATACACAACATGGGGGATGGTTTTCAGGGCTGTGTGAGGAAATGCGAGGTTGTGAGGGATGGGTTTGAGCACTGTGGGAGGGAATGGGGGGCTGTGATGTGGCTCTGGGGAATGGGTTTGAGGGCTGTGGCAGGGAATGGAGGATCTCTGGGGGATGGGTTTGAGCACTCTGGCAGGGAATGGGGGGCTGTGATGGGGCTGTGGGGCATGGGTTTAAGCGCTGTGGCAGGGAACGAGGTCGCTGTGATGGGCGTGTGTGGGATGGGTTTGAGTGCTGTGGCTTGGAATGGGGGTCTGTGAGGGATGGGTTTGAGGGCTGTGTGAGGTAATGGGAGGTTGTGAGAGATGGGTTTGAGCACTGTGGGAGGGAATGGGGGGCTGTAATGTGGCTCTGGGGGATGGGTTTGAGGGCTGTGGCAGGGTTTGGGGATCTGTGGGGGATGGGTTTGAGTGCTGTGTGAGGGAAGGAGGCGGCTGTAATGGGGGTGTGAGGGATGGGTTTCAGGGCTGTTCCAGGGAATGGGAGGCTGGGGCTGTGGGGGATGGGTTTGAGGGCTGTGGCAGGGAATGGGATGTTGTGGTGGATGGTTTTGAGCGCTGTGACAGGGAATGGGGGTCTGTAGGGGATGGGTTTGAGCGCTGTGGGAGGGAACAAGGACGCTGTGATGGGGCTGTGGGGCATGGTTTCAGGGCTGTGTGAGGTAACCCATCCTACACAGCCCCCATTACCTACCACAGCCCCCAAACCCATCCCCCACAGCCCCCATTCCTGCCACATTGCTGAAACCCATCCCCCACACTCCCATCACAGCAACATCGTTCCCTGCCACAGTGTTCAAACTCATCCCCCACAGCCTCATCACAGCCCACCATTCCCTCCCACAGTGTTCAAACCCATCCTCCAAGCTCCTCCATTCCCTGCCACAGCCCTCAAACCCATCCCCCACACAGCCCCATCACAGCCCCCCATTCCCGGTCACAGCGCTCAATCCCATCCCCCACAACCTCCCATTCCTGCCACAGCCCTCAAACCCATCTCCCACAGCCCCACCCCAGCCCCCATTCCCTGGAACAGCCCTGAAACCCATCCCTCAGACCCCCATCACAGCCGCCTCGATCCCTCACACAGCACTCAAACCCATCCCCCACAGAACCCCATTCCCTGCCACAGCGCTCAAACCCATCCCCCACAGACCCTCCATTCCCTGCCACAGCACTCAAATCCATCCCCCTTAGCCCCACCCCGGCCCCCGTGCCTTGCCACAGCGCTCAAACCCATCCCCCACAGCCCCATCACAACGACCTTGTTCCCTGCCACAGCGATCAAACCCATAACCCACAACCCCATCACTGCCCCCCATTCCCTGCCACAGCACTCAAATCCATCCCCCTTAGCCCCACCCCGGCCCCCCGTGCCTTGCCACAGCGCTCAAACCCATCCCCCACAGCCCCATCACAACGACCTTGTTCCCTGCCACAGCGATCAAACCCATAACCCAGAGCCCCATCACTGTCCCCCATTCCCTGCCACAGTGCTCAAACCCATCCCCCACAGCTCCTCAATTCCCTGCCACAGCCCTCAAACCCATTCCCCACAAGCTCTCATTCCCGGCCAGAGCCCTCAAAATCATTCCCCACAACGTCCCATTCCCTGCCATAGCGCTCAAACCGATCCCCCACAGCCCCATCACAGCTAACTCGTTCCCTGGCACAGTGCTCAAACCCATCCCCCACAGCGCCATCACTGCGACCTCGTTCCCTGCCACAGCGCTTAAACCCATCCCCCACAGCCTCATCACAGCCCCCATTCCCTCCCACAGCGCTCAAACCCATCCCTCACAACCTCCCATTACATCACACAGCCCTCAAACGCATCCCCCACAGCCCCCATTCCCTGCCACATTGCTGAAACCCATCCCTCACAACTTCCCATTCCCTGCCACAGCCCTCAAACCCATCCCCCACAGCCCCCATTCCCTGCCACACCGCTCAAACCAATCCCCTACAGCGCCATCATAGCGACCTCGTTCCCTGCCACAGTGTTCAAACCCATCCCCCACAGCCTCATCACAGTCCCCCATTCCCTCCCCCAGTGTTGAAACCCATCCCCCAAGCTCCTCCATTCCCTGCCACAGCCCTCAAACCCATTCCCCCAGCGCCATCACAGCCCCCCTTCCCTGCCGCAGTGCTAAAAGGCATCCCCCACAGCCCCCCATTCCCTCCCACAGCGCTCAAACCCATCCCCACAGCCCCATCACAGCCCTCCATTCCCTGCCACAGTGCTCAAAGCCATCCCCCACAGATCCTCCATTCCCTGCCACAGCCCTCAAACCCATCCCCCAGAGCCACATCACAGCCCCCTATTCCCTCCCACAGCGCTCAAATCCATCCCTAACAACCTCCCATTACCTCACACAGCCCTCAAACCCATCCCCCACAGACCCCCATTCCAAGCCACAGCACTCAAACCCATCCCCCACAACCCGATCACAGCGACCTCGTTCCCTGCCACAGCGCTCAAACCCATCCCGCACTGCTCTATCACAGCAACCTTGTCCCCTCCCACAGTGATCAAACCCATCCCCCACAGCCCCATCACTGCCACCCATTCCCTGCCAGAGTGCTCAAACCCATCCCCCACAGCCCCATTACAGCCCTCCATTCACTGCCACAGTGCTCAAACCCATCCCCCACAGCTCCTCCATTCCCTGGCACAGCCCTGAAACACATCCCCCACAGCCCCCCATTCCCTCCCACAGCGCTCAAACCCATCCCCCACAGCCCCATCACAGCCCTCCATTCCCTGCCACAGTGCTCAAACCCATCCCCCACAGATCCTCCATTCCCTCCCACAGCACTCAAACCCATCCCTCACAACCTCCCATTACCTCACACAGCCCTCAAACCCATCCCCCACAGCCCCCATTCCCAGCCACAGCCATGAAACCCATCCTCCACAATCTCTCATTCCCGGCCAGAGCCCTCAAACCCATTCCCCACAACCTCTCATTCCCTGCCATAGCGCTGAAACCCATACCCCAAAGCCCCGTGACAGCGACCTCGTTCGCTGCCACAGCGCTCAAACCCATCCCCCACAGCCTAATCACAGCCCCCCATTCCATGCCACAGTGTTCAAACCCATCCCCCAAGCTCCTCCATTCCCTGCAACAGCCCTCAAACCCATCCCCCGGAGCCCCACCCCAGCCCCCAATTCCGTCCCACAGCGCTCAAACCCATCCCTCACAACCTCCCATTTCCTCACACAGCCCTGAAAACCATCCCCCATAGCCCCCCATTCCCAGCCACAGCCCTGAAACCCATGCCCCACAGCCCCATCACAGTGACCTTGCAACAACTATCAAACCCATCCCCCACAACCTCCCATTACCTCACACAGCCCTCAAACCCATCCCCCACAGCATCGCATTCCCAGCCACAGCCCTCAAACCCATCCCCCACAGACCCTCCACCCCTGCCTCAGCGCTCAAACCCATCCCCCTTAGCCCCACCCCATCCCCCCTTTCCCTGCCACAGCGCTCAAACCCATCCCGCAAAGCCCCATCACAGCTCTCTTGCTCCCTGCCATAGCGATCAAAGCCAAACCCACAGCCCCATCACTGCCGCCTGTTCCCTCACACAGCGCTGAAACCCATCCCCCACAGACCCCCATTCCCTACCACAGCGCTAAAACCCATCTCCCACAGACCCCCGTTCCGTCACAGCGCTCAAACCCATCCCACACAGACCCCTCGTTCTCTGCCACAGAGCTCAAACCCATCCCCCACAACCTGCCATTCCCTACCACATTGCTCAAAACCATCCCCCACAGCTCCCCATTCCCTGCCACAGCCCTCAAACCCATCGCCCACAGCCTCTCATTCCTGGCCACAGCCCTCAAACCCATCCCCCACAGCCCCCCATTCCCAGCCACAGCACTCAAACCCATCCCCCACAACCTCCTATTACCTGCCACAGCCCTCAAACCCATCGCCCACAGCCCCCCATTCCCAGTCACAGCCCTCAAACCCATCCCCCACAACCTCTCATTCCTGGCCACAGCCCTCAAACCCATCCCCCACAGCCCCCCATTCCCAGCCACAGCACTCAAACCCATCCCCCACAACCTCCCATTCCCGGCCACAGTGCTCAAACCCATCTGCCAGATCCCCACCCCATCCCCCCATTCCCTGGAACAGCCCTGAAACCCATCCCCCACAACCCCATCACAGCCGCCTCGTTGCCTCACACAGCACTCAAACCCATCCCCCACAGACCCCCATTCCCTGCCACAGCGATCAAACCAATCCCCCACAGACCCCTTGTTACATGCCACAGAGCTCAAACCCATCCCCCACAGCCCCACCACAGCCCCCCTGTGCCCTGCCTTAGCACTCAAATCCACCCCCACAGTCCCCCCACATCCACCACAGAGCTGAACCCCATCCCCCACAACCGCACCGTGTGCTGCCATCGCACTGAATCCCGTCCCTCACGCCCCACCCCTCGACCCCCGCCACAATGTTCAAACCTGCGGGCCGGCCAGAGCAGCGAAGTGTGTGTGGGGGGGGGGAACGAACAAACCAGCGAACCAAAAAGAAAAAAGTAAAAACCTGCGGGGGCGTCCGAAGCAGCTAATGCTGCCCTTTGCAATCTGCTGCCCCAAGCACGAGCTTGCTTGGCTGGTGCCGGCCCTGGTGTTACCCCTCTGTGGCTGATGCCAGACTTTCCTCCTCTCTTCATTCTCTGATCTGCTATCCGGACTCTCCCAGGGATCCTTCCTCCCACTCATTAGTTTGGCTGTTCCATAGTCTGCTGGGTACCAGGCCTTGCACAGAGAACTGCTAAGAGCAAGGATTGAAGAGGGCAGCAGGCATCCGGCCATGAACACTTGCTAAGTGGCCCCCTCTAGGATTGAGCTCCCAATCCTGGGATCACAGAGTCTCCAAATCAAGGAGTCCTCAGGTTATTTTCTGGCACTTCCCATACAAGGCCAGTCAGGACTCTGGGGGACCCTCCGCTCTGTGAGCGCACTGTCTCCATGGCAAGATGCTTACACAGCTTCGATCTTCCTGGATCTGACCTCGGAGCATTCAGCATCCCCTTCCACACTGTGGGCTTCCTGCAGCGAGTCCACCCGGACGGAGCCCTGCACCCCAACTCAGCAGACAGCAGTGACTCTCAGCCAGCTAGTAAAACAGAAGGTTTATTAGTTGACAGGAATGCAGTGGGTAGAATAGAACTTGTTAGCACAGAAATCAGTGACTTTCACCCAAGTCCATCCAGAAGCTCTGGACTCCCCCTCTACCAGTCCTCCCAAGCAGACTGCCTAGCTTCCAGCAACCCTGAGACACGATATATCGAACTCCGGGAATTCGATTGCTACCCGCCGATCCAGCGGGTAGTGAAGACGTACCCTTACAGACGTTCCTGGTCATTTCTCTCTACCTTGCTTCAGGGAATGTGAGCATTCTGGTTAGGGGAGACCTAAGGACAATACAATGATTATTTTGGATGTGGGAGCAGCCTGGTGCCTCTTACATATAGCCATGACTCCCTTGGGAAGGCATAGGACAAATCCTTCTGGACTAGCAATCACTGGAGCCAACTACCTTTACATTCCCTGCCACTCGCTTGATGTTCTTGGGTTGTGTTTCCTGCAAGGGAGAACTGGTGGAGAATCACTTCAGCTCTGTCCTGAGATTGAGCGGTAGGACAGCTGAGGACTCTCACCGAGATGAGTGGCAACGTTAGAGGGGGACTTGACAGGGCTCTAGCCACACCTAAATTTGCTTCAACCTTCCTGTATCCACCCATTCCAGCGCAAAGGTAAAATGTTAGGGAGACACGTTGCTGGCAACGACCTCCAGAGCTCAGCGCCTGACCAGAAGCTGCCGTTCTCACCCCCCCCCCCGCCCCCATGTCAGAGCCACCAGCAGCATAGGGTTGCTAACTTTCTAATTTGGGAAAACTGGATGCTGAGCAGTGGAACTTCCCTGCCCCCTGCTCCACCTCGTTTATGAAAGCACTGCTCTTGCTCCTTCTCTTTCCTCAAGGGCCCCCATACCCATCTTCCCCACCCTGTCGCTCGCTGATCTCCTCGCCTCCCTCCCCCCACCAGCTGAGCAGGCCTTGAGGGAGCGTGATGGCTTGGATCACAGAAACACCCCTGGGAACTGCCACCTGTTGTGCCAGCACCCTGTCTTGTTGAGCGAAACATGCCCATTTGCGCCAGCACAGACCCAGGGTCTGAACCACATGCCTCATAACCTGAAAGCAACTTACAGAAGTGTCCCAGTCTTTAACTCTCAGAAGTCTCCCAGTGGGTTCTAAACCCCAAATATATCCACTTTACCCTGTCTAAAGCTTATACAGGGTAAACTGTTCACCTGCTATAACACGGATAGAGTGATATGCACAGCTGTTTGCCCCCCCCCGACATACTCTGGTTTAATTAATAAGTAAAAAGTGATTTTTATTAAATACAGATAGTAGGTTTGAAAAGTTTCCAAATAGGAGCAAAGAGAACAAAGCAAATTACCAAGTAAAATAATATAAAACACGCAAATCTAAGTCTAATATGGTAATACAACTGAATACAGATAAAAATCTCACCTTCAGAGATGTTCCATACGTTTCTTTCACAGACTTGACGCCTTTCTAGTCTGGGCACGATCCTTACCGCCTGGTCCAGGGCTTGTTCCAGCTCAGGTTGTAGCTAGGGGTTGCCTCATGATGGCTGTTCCGTTTGTTCTGTTCCACCCGTTGATATATCTTTTGCATAAGGCGCGAAACCTTTGTCCCTCTCTGGGTTCCCAGCCCTCTCTCTCAATGGAAAGATGGATTCCAGTTCAGGTGATAGGATCACATTTCGCTGTAAGACTTCATTGCTCATTTGCCAGCACACATTTCTACAGGGAGACTTACAAGTAAAACACACCCAGCTGCAGAAAATTGTCCTGCTTAATGGGAGCCATCCAGATTCCAAACCACCATTAATGGCTCAAATTTTGCATAAGTACAATAGTCCCTCAGAGTTATATTTCATATATCTAGATACAGAGACAAGAATGTTACATTTATACAAATAGGATGAGCACACTCAGTAGATTATAAACTTTGTAATGCTACTTTGCAAGAGAACTTTTCCATGACTCATAGTCCAGTTACATTATGTTTAAACTCATCAGCATATTTCCTAAAGTCATATAGAGTACAATGTCACAAGCAGTAAGTGGGGTAGGATCGGGAGGGACAGCTGTGCTCGGGATGTGTGTGACTGTGGTAGGAAGCGGGAGGGAGAGCCACAGTTGGGGGGGGTTGACTAGGGCAGGACACTGGATGTACAGCTGTTCTCCCAAGGTCGGGATATGTGTGACTGGGGCAGGACGCAGGAGGTACCCGTCGTTCTCCCAGGCTCGGGATATGTGTGTGTGACTGGGGCAGGTCGCTGGAGGTACAGCTGTTCGCCCAAGGTCGGGATATATCTGATTGGGGCAGGACGCTGGAGGTACAGCTGTTCTCCCAGGATTAGATTGTGTGTGACTGGGGCAGGATGTGGGAGGGAGACCCATTCTCTAGGAGGGGGGAAACAAAGGAAGCTGGTAAGGTGGTCTCGGAAGTGACCTGGCCACATGCCTTGCTCTGCAAACGTTTTGCACTTCAGGCTCCCTCCTCCGAGTGCAGCCCACCGTTACCTCTCTCTGACTGAGCTGGGCAGTTCCTGAGTGCTGCTCCAGCAGCAGCTGCTTTTCCTGCCCGATTGTGGCGGGTTACTCGGTACTACTGATCGGACTCTGCAGGTCCGGTTTACAAGCGGAGCTCTGGCAGCCCTACGCCAGCAGCAGTGCAGACCTGAGTCCGAGAAAGGGGCTGGGGTGCCAAGAAAAGACCACAGGCCATATCTCCACACGTTGCGGTTCACTGCCCAGAGCAGGTAGAAGGGTCAAGTCTCCTCACAGCAATCCCGACTGACTCACTCAGGGCCCTGCTCCCCAAGGGCTCTTATGATCTCCGAGCCGGGGGCCCCTTGCCAGGCAGCACACTGAGGAGACCGCAGCGCTGCAGCCACCCGCCCCGTGGCACCAGCTAGCAGCGCAGCTGCAGCCCACTGCCCGGCTCCGCTCTCCCACCTCTGACGTAGTCCCCCAAATTTTCCTTCTAGCCCACCTCAGCCCCACCACCGGGCTAGTGACAGACGTCTCACGGAATGTTCCTTTAACTGTCCTTAGGATTAGCTGCTGCTTGTTACGTAGAGATCGGGTGTGAGTAAAATTACCAAATGAGAAATTCATTCCTCATCAGTGCCAGTGACTAATTACTCTTCGTGTAAAAGCCATGAGAAAGCTCACCTAGTGGTTTGGTAGCGATCGCTTTCTGAAAATTACCAAACTGAGAAACGCGACAATGAGTGCTGTGGCCTACTTATTGGGGACTGACTCCGTCAGCCTTCAAAATTCATTCCTGATCAAGGCTAAAGACCAATTTCTCATGGTATGATCGTCCAAAAGAATGTCAGATTCCCTCGTGGTGACTCTCGGCAGGAAATAAGCCCAAGGACGAATTTTGAAATCGTCTTCAGTGGAGCCATGATTTCACACAGAGGGAGGGTTTGGCGCTCAATATCCCTTAGCCTCAGCAGTGTCCTTCCATCACGCTATCTGTATTACGGAACATTTAGCCTTGGCATGAAAACAAGACAAGCTGCTCAAACACATGTAATGCCATGATAAGGAAAGGGCCAGGAAACGTACAGGAATGTTTTTTAAAGGACTGTCCGACAAAAACAAAAAATTACTTTTCAGAAGGTTAACGCTCTTTCAGAGAAAAAGATCTTTCATTTTTCGTCTTTTTCACAAACAAATCTCTTAGACCTCAATAGGACTGCATCCAAATGGTTATTAAGGGAACATTCCTAGAGAAGGTGATCCTAGCACACCTTACTAGTGAATTTCTCTTCTGAGCTCATGAACAGACCTCTTCCAAATCATTAGCAGTGCGTCCTCGTGGCTTTTGAATCGTGATGCCTTGAGACATTTGTGCCATCCTCATACGAGGAACAAAATTCTCTTTTTCGTCTTTCTCACTAACAGATCACTGCGTAACGTAGAGAACTAAATCCTAACGGCTTTTAGATTAAGGTTCCTTGAGACATTTAGCACTAGCAGAACTCACGAAAGAATTGCCTTTTTTCCGCTTTGTAAACACTAGCAGTGCATCTTACAGATATCTAGACGAGCGTTCCTTGAGAAATTTGTCAGTAGCAAAAATCAGGAATAACTTTCTCATTGGTCCTATTTCCCTCGAACCGGTCTCTTTCTCTGTGCACCCTCACAGATTTTGAAGGCATAAACTTCCGTAAACTTCTGTGAGACATTTGTCCCTCCCTCACATCAGGAAGAAAAGCTGCGTTTTCGTCTGTGTCACGAACAGATCTCTTCCAAACTTGGAGCAGTTAATCGTAATTGCTTTTAGAGGATGTTGATTTATCACTAGCAGAGCTCACGAATAAATCGCTCGTTTGTCCGCTTTGGCATGAATAGATAAGTTCCAAACCATTAGAACTTCAGCCTAATGGCTTCTGAAGCATTGAAATTTAGCCCTAGGACAGATCAGGAACAAAAATTCTCTTTTTTGTCTTACTAACGAACCCATCGCTTACAAATCATTGACAGTGCAGCCAAATGGTGTTTGCGGCATAATTCCTTGATAAATTTGTCACTAGCATAGCTCAGGAATAAATGTCTCATTTATGACATCTGTCTCGCAAACAAATCTCTACAAACCATTAGCCGTGCAGCCGATTGGGTTTTCAAAGGAAGATTTTCCCCAGAGACGTTTTTCCCTAGCACAGCTCATTCTTGAATTGCTCATTTTTTTTCATGAACAGATCTCTTCCAAATCAGGAGCAGTGCCTACTAGTGTCTTTTCAAGCATGATTCCTTGATTAGTTTAGGATTTTCACAGCGCAGGAATGTATTGCTCATTTTTTTTCTTTCTCAAAAACAGATCGCTCCAAAGCCATTAGCAGTGCAGCCCTACGATCGTTAAAAGGAAGATTCCTAGAGAAGTGTATCTCTAGCACAGCTCACTGATGAATTTCTCTTTTGAGCTCATGGACAGTTCTCTTCCAAACCATCAGCTATGCATCCTAAAATGGCTTAGGCAACATGATCCCATGAGCAATTTAGTCCTAGCACAGATGAGGCATAAAATACTCTTTTTCGTCTCTCTCACGAAACGATGTCCTCCAAACTTGGAGAAGTAACTCTTCGTGGTTTTCATTAAGGATGACAACATCATGATGTTTCCTTGAGACATTAGTCGCTATTAGAGCCAACGAATGAATTGCTAATTTTTTTCGTTTTGTCATGAACAGATCACTTCCAAATCAGGAGCAGTGCTTACAAGTGGCTTTTCAAGCATGAGTCCTTAAGGAATTTGTCAGTAGCACAGCTCAGGAATGAATTTCTCATTTTTCATCTTTCTCACAAACAGATCTCTCCAAAGCCATTAGCAGTGCATCCCTAATATAGTTAAAAGGCAGATTCCTAGAGAAGTGTATCTCTAGCACAGCTCACCGATCAAGTTCTCTTTTGAGCTCATGAACAGATCTCGTCCAAACCATTAGCTTTGGAGCTACTGGCTTTTAAAGCATAGGTCCCTGAGAAATTTATCCCTAGCATAGATCAGAAATAATGCAATACGCCTTTGTCTTTCTCACCAACCCTCTCTTCGTAAACACTAGCAGTGCATCTTCTAGGTTTTTAGACGACGGTCCCTTGAGAAATTTTTCTATAGCACAGCTCAAGAATCAATGTCTCATTTTCCCTCTTTCTCTTGAACCGATCTCTTCTAAACCATTATCCGTGCATACTCGTGCACATACTTGTAGAATGAGTCTATGAGAAATTTGTCGCAAGCACAGCTCAGGAACAAAATTCTTTTTCTTCATTCTCACGAACCGATCTCCTCCAAAGCAAGAGAACTACATCGTAATGGCTTTTAAATGATGTTTTATTGAGTCATTTATTACCAACAGTGCTCACGAACGAATCTCTCCTGGTGACTGGGTACAGAGTGGTTCCCCAAAAGGGCAAGATAAGCCAGAAAATTTAGAGATAAGAAATAAGCAAAGGGCGAATTTTGACATCGACATCACTGGAGCCATGCTTTCACACAGAGGGGTTAGTTTTCATCATCCTTTTAGCCTCATCGGTGTCCTTAGGTCTCTCTAGCTGGATTATGGAACGTTTAGACTAGATAGTGAAAGCATGAAACAAGACAAGCTGGATTATTTTTAAAAGTAGGATAACTTCCTAGAAAAGCAGAAAATTACTTTTCAAAGGGATAATGCTGTGAAGTCATAGATTTCATTGCAGCCTGTTCCAGGGGTTCCGCGAAGTAGGCTTGGCATTAGACTCACCATATCCTGGCAAGCTTCCTTCGAAAGCAGTCAGGGTTCTCCCCTCCCAGTTTGCTAGTCATCAGGTCATGAAACCTGGTAAAAATGACCATTCAATTGCTGTATAATGCTAGTGATTAACGTCTCATGGAATCATCCTCTACAAGCATTTCAGTTTCCCTCCTGGTAGTTGTGTAGAACTCGGTTCGTGAAAAATACTCAAAATAAGCAGTGACCAAAATTTTTTATGGCATGGTCCTTCGAAGCCATTAGTAGTCTCCCCTGCTTCTTTGGTAAAGAATGGCTCATGAAAAAAACTAAAACTATGAACGTCATTCCTGACCAGTGCTAGTGACGAACTTCTTACAGAATGTTACTCTAGAAGTCTTTAGGATAAACTGCTGCTGGTTTGGTAGAGGTCTGGTCTGAAAATGAGAAATTCATTCCTCATCAGTGCTAGTGACAAGTTACTCCTGGAGTCTTCCTGTAAAAGCCATGAGCAATCTCTCCTGGTGGTTTGGTAGCGATCGCTTTGTGAAAATTACCAAACTTCGAGAAGCGAGAATGAATTTTGGGACAGACGAGTGGGTGAATACTCATTCCGTCAGAATTCGAAATTCATTCCTGATCAGGGCTAGAGACAACTTTCTCATGGAATGCTTCTGCGAAAGTATTCAGTTTTCCTCCTGTTGACTTGGTAGGGAGCGTTTCCACAAAAGAGAGAAGCCATAAAATGTTGGGGGTAGGAAATAAGAAAAAGGACGGTTTTTGCCATCGACTTCACTGGAGCCATGATTTCACACAGAAGGGTTGGTTTTCATCATGCCTTTAGCCTCATTGTGTACTTAGGTCTCTCTATCTGTATTATGGAACGTTTAGACTAGGTAACGAAATGATTTAACCTCACACCTTGTTGTCAAAGTGTCTGAAATGGACTATCTTGAGTAGCGCTTCAAACATTTTCCCCAGCCTACTAAGAAGCCCTCGTATTAATTAATTAGCCTCTTAGAGTGGACAGGAAAACCCCCAGCTTTTCATGCTCTCCGTATAGGTTCTAGACTATTCATCCGATGAATTAGGTAGCTCACGGAAGCTTATGCTCAAATACATTTTTTTCGACACTGAGGTGCCACAAGTACTCCTGTTCTTTTTAATGATAAATTCACTAGCTTCACTAGATGGCGATGCTGCACCACTGACCACCATGTTCAATGAATGAGAACTGCACGGGACAAAAAAAAGCTGGAGGGTTTAACTCTCAGATCCGTATCTACGCTCCTCTGTTCTTGCCTCTCATGTTGGCACCAGTATCGTAGTCCTGACCTCTCATGTCAACTAGCAGAATTCCCGTATCTTCCAGCTTATTAAGAAGCATATTTGTCATACTATGTATCATAGTATCATCAATGTCAATAAAGTCTAGAAAATGCTCTCTGACACACAGTTGCAGGGAGTTTTTTCAGTAGCTTCGTTACCACACGCACCATTAAAGCTGTTTGTTCGGTATGGCTCATGTTAGGTGTACAGTCCAGTATAATAGCTCGCTGACTTCAGACGTCAGATCTCCCATAATCACCCCATGTGGCGCCACCTGCTGGTTTCTTCCGGGAATTAGCTCTCCAGCCTCCAGAGCACCCCCTGCAGGCCGATGTCCCACTACCACTTGGTCCCCTCCCCATGTCCCTCCCAGGATCCGGTGCCCCTTTATCTGGGGCACTCCCCAACCCCCAGTACCTATTCGCCTTATGCTTAAAAGGTGGGGACATCAAACAATGTATCATGAAGCACCAGTCATGGGAGAGAAACAGGTTAAAAATCCACATAGTTTTTCCCACTAGACAGTCATCCAAAAAGAAAAAGGCCTTCAGCCAATTATTTCCTTGTACCCCTTACAGAGGTGAAATGCAGTCCTGTGAATAGAGCCAGGGCAAGGTCTGCGCTAAACTCTGTCACGGAGGGTCAGGGAGTCAGAGCCCTGCACCCTTTTTCCTGGGATTCACTGTGACTTTCAGCCAGCCAGTAAAATGGAAGGTTTATTGGACAATAGGCACACAGTCTACAGCATAGCTTGTAGGCACAACCAGGAACCCTCAATCAAGTCTTTCTGATGGGGGGGGGTTCAGGGATCTTAGAGCACCACCCAGCCAAAAACTGAAACTAAAAATCCCTCCAGGAGCTTTCTACCCCCTCCCCTCGCTCCTCCACTCGTTTGTTCGGTCTCCCAGGCAGAAGGTGTGATTTCTCCCCCGCCCGCCCCCCGCTAAGGTTACAGCTCAGATAGCTTCCTTCTCATCCCCAATGTAACTCCCCGCCAACATTCCCAGGTCAAATCCGCCCCGCTCCCTGCTCCGTCACAGCAGCACAGCGAGTTTATGCGGCACTTCACTGCACAGGTGCTGTGAGACTTCAGTGGCATAGTTTTCATCCTGTATTGGAACAGCCAGCTGGAATCCTGTAAGATACAGAGCAGAGAGAGGTTTGGGCCACAACGTTCACCTCAGCGGCTCAGTTTCTGCAGACTTTTGATATGTTCCCATCTGAGGATGATGGTTTTGGCCAGCCCCAGTTCAGAGCTTTCAGTCCCTTCAACCAGTGAGTCTCTGGCACAGTTGAGCTAATGTAGTTGAACTTTTCAGGCCTTTCCCTCATCTCCGACCCCCCCTCACACCTCACATTGCGCTCTAATAGCCCTGGCCCTTCTCTTGATCCCTGCCAAGCTCAAATACAGAATGAGTGAAGTCTAGGAAGCGCTGCACTTCTTGAGGACTTCAAACTTTGTCCCATTTATGAATGGCTTCCACCTTATTTGGCTCAATCGTAGCAGCCTCTGGGGAGAGGCTGTACCCCAAAAACTCAATGAGGATGACTTATTGGATCCCTAGAGACTCCCTCATCGTGGGACTCCCTTCCTAGGAATAAAAGAAGGACAGCAGAATGACAAAGATGTCTCTGACCCTGGGGTCCAAGTCAAGGGGAGATCCCCTCACCCTCCCTGTTCAGTTCACACTCACAGACGCCCCTAGCCGGAGGGGAGACTAAAAGGCAGAAAGCAAAGGTGCCCCTGGAGGAAAGGCTCTAGGCTGGGATCCACAGCCCTTCCTCTGCGTCTCAGTTCCCACCTGCCAGAAGGGGAGGATTCTTCCCTGCCCCAGGGTGTTAGGGAGGAGTTTCATTCCTGGCTGGGAAGCGTTCAGATACCAGGTCAATGGGTTGGGCCCCAGGTGGGGGGATGGTCAGACATTCACTGCGTCAGGGGTGACACGGGCCATGGGATGGTCTGAGCAGTGACGACAGGGGAGGGGGCGCCATGTCAGGCCACCCCTCCCAGACTGCAATGGCTATTGAGCGTAACCCCTGGTTCTGCGGACGCTCTCATTTCTGGGCCAGCCCCTTGGCCCTGACAGCCTGATTGTCCAAACCTGGCCTCTGGGCAGGGGGGCAGGGGCAGTATCTGGCCTGGCCCCAGCTCCAGAGGTTGGGGTAGGGCATGGTGTTGAGAGAGTGAGGTGCTCGGCCTTGGTTTCGCTCAGTGCTGTGGTCTCTATGTCCGCTTTCCCCCCCCTCCCCGCCGCAGGCACAGCGAGACGGAGCAGTACCTGTTGCAGGGTGTGGGAGCTTGTGGTCATGTGAATGGGGGCCCTTCAAGGCTGTCCCACGGAGCAGAGCCCCTACAGTGCTTCGGGCACCTGGAGCAAGACCTTCGCTGTAAGACACCCACGAGAACAAAGGGTATTAACGGCACCGGGAGCCAGCAAAATTTCCACCCAACCCCACCCCATCTCTGAGGGATGGATTCCCCCATCCAACCCCCCCCCCCAGATGAAATCTTGTCTCCTCTCCACCTTTCCCCAAGGGATCCTCCTGTCCTTCACATGAGGCCATGGACAGTAGCTCTGGTGAATGGAGCATTTAAGCAGCCTCTGCTGACTGACTCCTCCAGTTCTCCCAGAGCTGGGATAACATGCTACCAGAGCACTAGGAACCGGCCTGAGGCCCGGAGGGGTAGGGAAGGCTCACAGAGCTGGCATGGGGAGTTGGCAGCCCCTAGCATGAGCAATGGCAGCATGTCGTCTTGATGTGATGCCTGTTAGGAACTAGCCTTACTGGAGAGCTGGGTCTGCCCTGTTTTGAGCTGCTCAGGGAACAAGCTGGCACCTACCAATGGCACCTGCCTGGCTTCATCCTCCCCTTGCTCCCTGGTCAGCACATGGGGATGAGATGAGAGTGGTTTCCAATGGCCTGGAGGTGAAAGGCCCTGCGGGAGGGTGGGGTGTCCCTCACCTGTTGATCCCCCTTTGGTTACCTCATCCCCTATCAGCTGACTGGCCTTCCCCCGGATGGAATATGTGAGCACCAGCCCAGCCTGGCTGACCTGGAGCTGGGGGTCATGTATGGCCATAGCGCCACTTGGAGGAAAGTTCTTCTTTGGTCTTCCGAAGACCTAAAACCTACAGCACCAGAGCCCTTGCAATTGTCCAGAACCAGGCTTCAAATCCCTCTAGTGGCTCACAAGGTGGATGAGAGTCCTGGGGCAGCCAACCTTTGGGGGTCCCATGGACCAAGGAGCCCCCTTCAGTAAGAGGTTGCAGGCATTGAGGCCTCGAATAGCTCTTTCTGGAGCAGGATTCACCGCAGCTGTCACGAGATGCTGGAAATGTGTCTGCGCACTCTGGAACTCAGACAACAAAGGACACGCTACAGCTCCCAGCAGCACTACCTCCTGCAGCTCACCCACTAGAGATTAGGGGTCTTTTAGATCTGGCTCATTACCACGCCTCACCTCACTGACATTCCCATGAGCCTCACACACTCTGCTGGAAACAAGTAGCAGGCTCTTGCCCTGTATCCATGACACGCTCACTGCAGGGGGAGACACCTGAGCACCGGTGGAGAGTCCTTACCTCCCCCCATCCTGGCCATGTTCCTATAGCCCAGGCTCTCGGTGTCCTGGAGCCCATCCCGACACCACAGCTCTCTTGCCTCTCTGATGTTCAGCCCCGGGGGAGAAGGACACACCCATTTGGGCCGTTTGGCATTCCGGTTTCAGTTGCTGTTTCCTTCTGTTCCCATTGCTGGGTACACACTGGCCGGGGTCCTCGTGGCATCCATGGACCAATGGACTCACAGGTGGGGTGGGTCTCAGAGGAGGGGGCTCCTTTCTGTAGGGTCCCATTGCCCAGCTGAGGGAGTCTCAAAGTAGGGGCCTTGTTTCTATTGGGGTTCCTCTGCCCCGCTACAGTGGGTCTAAATAGAGAGGCCTTAGTTCTATAGGCGTCCCAATGACCAGCAGGATCTAGTCTCCGAGAGGCTCGTTTCCATGGGGTCCCATTGCCCGGCTGGGTTTCTTACCCCTCTTCTGCAGGAAGAGCCTGTGCAGCCCATAGATCTCGCCCCTGGCTTGCCGGCTGATGTTATTGGCTGGGTGAGATACATAGAGACCCAGCTGCAGCACAAAGTCGCCTGCCTTGGGGAAGTCGGAGGAGCACTGGTGGCAGGAAGAGGAGAGGGGAATCCATCAACATTCTCCCTTCAGCTCTCCAGCTCCCCTGGGCCAGAGCTCTGCTCCCAGCCCTCTGTAGGAGGCGCTGGGGCAGAGGAGCGAGACCCCTCTTTCTCTGCCCCTAAGGGAGCTTGGAGCAAAGGGACCAGGACAAGGGCCCTCGCTGAGCACTCGCTGCCTCGCTGCTCCAGAATAACAAGGGCCCCCAGGTCAGGCACAAATCTGCCAGCCACTGGCCTATGGAATGCAGTCCCTTACGGACCCGGGGGGACCAATTAGCCAAGGGATGAGGAACTTGACTCAAGCTCTGACTCTGCAGGATGCTGGAGTCAAAGGTCACTTACGTCAAATCCAGGCAGGGAGGTGGCGAATTTGAGCAGGGCAGCACTGCTCTGTATGGCCCTGGGTCTTCTTGGAGAGGACCCAGAAATGGATGTGCTGCGGGAAAAGGAGGCAGGGGAGGGTCAGCGGGCAGGCGTACGTGCTCCGCAAACGAGCCTCTTCCCCTCTCCATGGAGCTGAGACTTTGTGCTCAGGGTGGAAGAATAGCTGATTGGAAAAGGGGGCTCTGAAACCCCTGATCCATGCAGAGCATGCCAGGCTCAAGTCACACACCCAAGAACCCCCCCCCCCCCAGACCCCAGCTGCAAAGCACTTGGTAGCATGGATGGAACAGCCGTGAGGACAATCCCTCCAGGAACCCCAGTGTCCCTAGGACAGAAGAGCTGATTCCCTGAGGCTCCTCCTATATCTCAGGGTCTCCCTAGAAAGGAGCCAATTACTTTTCTCAGAGGCCCATATTGTGCATCTCACAGGGGTTTCAATCTCTCAGTACCCAGCCAGGCCTGGTTTTCACAGTTAGTGCTTAATGCAACCTTGCAGAGCTCTGGCTGACAGTCCCAGCTCCATCCCCCTGCACTGACAGCTCCGGGAAAGTGTGGCCGGCTGGGTCCAAGCTGGGCGGCAGGGATAGCTCAGTGGTTTGAGCATTGGCCTGCTAAACCCAGGATTGGGAGCTCAATCCTAGAGGGGGCCACTTAGCAAGTGTTCATGGCCGGATGCCTGCTGCCCTCTTCAATCCTTGCTCTTAGCAGTTCTCTGTGCAAGGCCTGGTACCCAGCAGACTATGGAACAGCCAAACTAATGAGTGGGAGGAAGGATCCCTGGGAGAGTCCGGATAGCAGATCAGAGAATGAAGAGAGGAGGAAAGTCTGGCATCAGCCACAGAGGGGTAACACCAGGGCCGGCACCAGCCAAGCAAGCTCGTGCTTGGGGCAGCAGATTGCAAGGGGCAGCATTAGCTGCTTCGGACGCCCCCGCAGGTTTTTACTTTTTTCTTTTTGGTTCGCTGGTTTGTTCGTTCCCCCCACACACACACACTTCGCTGCTCTGGCCGGCCCGCAGGTTTGAACATTGTGGCGGGGGTCGAGGGGTGGGGCGTGAGGGACGGGTTTCAGTGCGATGGCAGCACACGGTGCGGTTGTGGGGGATGTGTTTCAGCTCTGTGGTGGATGTGGGGGGACTGTGGGGGTGGATTTGAGTGCTAAGGCAGGGCACAGGGGGGCTGTGGTGGGGCTGTGGGGGATGGGTTTGAGCTCTGTGGCATGTAACAAGGGGTCTGTGGGGGATTGGTTTGATCGCTGTGGCAGGGAATGGGGGTCTGTGGGGGATGGGTTTGAGTGCTGTGTGAGGCAACAAGGCGGCTGTGATGGGGTTGTGGGGGATGGGTTTCAGGGCTGTTCCAGGGAATGGGGGGATGGGGTGGGGATCTGGCGGATGGGTTTGAGCACTGTGGCCGGGAATGGGAGGTTGTGGGGGATGGGTTTGAGGGCTGTGGCTGGGAATGCGATGCTGTGGGGGATGGGTTTGAGGGCTGTGGCAGGTAATAGGAGGTTGTGGGGGATGGGTTTGAGTGCTGCGGCTGGGAATGAGAGGTTGTGGGGGATGGGTTTGAGGGCTGTGACTGGGAATGGGGGGCTGTGGGCGATGGGTTTGAGGGCTGTGGCAGGTAATAGGAGATTGTGGGGGATGGGTTTGAGTGCTGTGGCAGGGAATGGGGAGCTGTGGGGGATGGTTTTGAGCAATGTGGTAGGGAATGGCAGGTTGTGGGGGATGGGTTTGAGCGTTGTGGCGTGGAAGAATGGGATGTTATGGAGGATGGGTTTGAGCTCTGTGGCAGGGAACGAGGGGTCTGTGTGGGATGGGTTTGAGCGCTGTGACAGGGAACGGGGGTCTGTGGGAGATGGGTTTTAGCGCTGTGGTAGGGAATGGGGGTCTGTGGGGGATGGGTTTCAGCGCTGTGTGAGGGAGCAGGCGGCAGTATTGGGGCTGTGGGTT
The DNA here is from genome assembly GCF_020497125.1 of Mauremys mutica. Taxonomy (NCBI): domain Eukaryota; kingdom Metazoa; phylum Chordata; order Testudines; family Geoemydidae; genus Mauremys; species Mauremys mutica. Next base: position 147,298,646 of record NC_059072.1, on the reverse strand, counting down.
TGGCTTTGATCGCTATGGCAGGGAGCAAGGGAGCTGTGATGGGGCTTTGCGGGATGGGTTTGAGCGCTGTGGCAGGGCAAGGGGGGCTGGGGTGGGGCTAAGGGGGATGGGTTTGAGCGCTGTGGCAGGGGTGGAGGGTCTGTGGGGGATGGGTTTGAGGGCTGTGGCTGGGAATGCGATGCTGTGGGGGATGGGTTTGAGGGCTGTGTGAGGTAATGGGAGGTTGTGGGGGATGGGTTTGATAGCTGTGGCAGGGAACAAGGTCACTGTGATTGGGCTGTGGGGCATGGGTTTCAGGGCTGTGGCTGGGAATGGGGGGCTGTGGGGGATGGTTTTCAGGGCTGTGTGAGGAAATGGGAGGTTGTGAGGGATGGGTTTGAGCGCTGTGGGAGGGAATGGGGGGCTGGGGTGGGGCTCCGGGGGATGGGTTTGAGGGCTGTTGCAGGGAATGGAGGAGCTTGGGGGATGGGTTTCAACACTGTGGGAGGGAATGGGGGCTGTGATGGGGCTGTGGGGTATGGGTTTCAGCGCTATGGCAGGGAATGAGAGGTTGTGGGGAATGGGTTTGAGGGCTCTGGCCAGGAATGAGCGATTGTGGAGGATGGGTTTCACGGCTGTGGCTGGGAATGGGGGCTGTGGGGGATGGGTTTGAGGGCTGTGTGAGGTAATGGGAGGTTGTGAGGGATGGGTTTGAGTGCTGTGATGTTGCTGTGGGGAATGGGTTTGAGCGCTGTGGTAGGGAATGGAGGGTCTGTGGGGGATGTGTTTCAGGGCTGTGCCAGGGAATGGAGGAGCTGTGGGGGATGGGTTTGAGCACTCTGGCAGGGAATGGGTGGCAGTGATGGGGCTGTGGGGGATGGGTTTGATCACTGTGGCAGGGAACAAGGTTGCTGTGATGGAGCAGTGGGGGATGGTTTTGAGCTCTGTGGTAGGGAACGAGGTCGCTGTGATGGGGCTGTGGGAGATGGGTTTGAGCGCTGTGGCAGGGAACGAGGTCGCTGTGATCGGGTTGTGGGGGATGGGTTTGAGGGCTGTGTGAGGTAATGGGAGGTTGTGAGGGATGGGTTTGAGCGCTGTGGGAGGGAATGGGGGGCTGTGATGTGGCTCTGGGGGATGGGTTTGAGGTCTGTGGCAGGGAATGGAGGATCTGTGGGGGATGGGTTTGAGCACTGTGGCAGGGAATGGGGGGCTGTGATGGGGCTGTGGGGGATGGGTTTGAGGGCTGTGGCAGGGAATGGAGGAGCTTGGGGGATGGGTTTCAACACTGTGGGAGGGAATGGGGGCTGTGATGGGGCTGTGGGGGATGGGTTTAAGTGCTGTGGCAGGGAACGAGGTCGCAGTGATGGGGCTGTGGGGGATGGGTTTGAGCGCTATGGCAGGGAATGGGACGTTGTGGGGAATGGGTTTGAGGGCTCTGGCCGGGAATGAGAGCTTGTGGGGAATGGGTTTGAGGGCTGTGGCAGGGAATGGGTGGCAGTGATGGGGCTGTGGGTTATGGGTTTGATCGCTGTGGCAGGGAACAAGGTCGTTGTGATGGGGCTGTGGGGGATGGGTTTGAGCGCTGTGGCAAGGCACGGGGGGCCGGGGTGGGGCTAAGGGGGATGGATTTGAGTGCTGTGGCAGGGAATGGGGGGCAGTGATGGGGCTGTGGGTTATGGGTTTGATCGCTGTGGCAGGGAACAAGGTCGCTGTGATGGGGCTGTGGGGGATGGGTTTGAGCGCTGTGGCAAGGCACGGGGGGGCCGGGGTGGGGCTAAGGGGGATGGATTTGAGTGCTGTGGCAGGGAATGGAGGGTCTGTGGGGGATGGGTTTGAGCGCTGTGGCAGGGAATGGAGGGTCTGTGGGGGATGGGTTTGAGTGGTGTGTGAGGGATCGAGGCGGCTGTGATGGGGGTCTGAGGGATGGGTTTCAGGGCTGTTCCAGGGAATGGGGGGCTGGGGTGGGGCTGTGCGAGATTGGTTTGAGGGCTGTGGCAGGAATGGGAGTTTGTGGGGGATGGGATTGAGCGCTGTGGCCGGGAATGGGGGGCTGTGAGGGGGCTGTGTGGGGGATGGGTTTGAGGGCTGTGGCAGGGAATGGAAGAGCTTGGGGGATGGGTTTGAACACTGTGGGAGGGAATGGTGGGCTGTGATGAGGCTGTGGGGGATGGGTTTGAACACTGTGGCAGGGAACGATGTTGCTGTGATGGGAGTGTGGGGGATGGGTTTGAGCGGTGTGGCAGGGAATGGGGGCTGTGGGGGATGGGTTTGAGTGCTGTGGCAGGGAATGGGAGGTTGTGAGGGATGGGTTTCAGCAATGTGGCAGGAATGGGGGCTGTGGGGGATGGGTTTGGGGGCTGTGGTAGGTAATGGGGGCTGTGTAGGATGGGTTACCTCACACAGCCCTGAAACCCATGCCCCACAGCCCCATCACAGCGACCTTGTTCCCTCCCACAGCGCTCAAACCCATCCTCTACAGACCCACAATCCCTGTCACAGCGCTCAAACCCATCCCCCACAGCCCCAGCCTCCCATTCCCTGGAACAGCCCTGAAACCCATCCCTCACACCCCCATTACAGCCGCCTCCTTCCCTCACACAGCACTCAAACCCATCCCCCACAGATCCCCAAGCCCTGCCACAGCGCTTAAACCCATCCTCCACAGCCCCATCACAGCCCCCCATTCCCTGCCACAGCGCTCAAACCCATCCCCCAGAGATCCTCCATTCCCTGCCACAGCCCTCAAACCCATCCCCCAGAGCCACATCACAGCCCCCCATTCCCTCCCACAGCGCTCAAACCCATCTCTCACAACCTCCCATTACCTCACAAAGCCCTCAAACACATCCCTCACAGACCCCCATTCCAAGCCACAGCACTCAAGCCCATCCCCCACAGCCCCATCACAGCGACCTCGTTCCCTGCCACAGCGCTTAAACCTATCCCCCACAGCCCCATGACAGCCCCCCATTCCCTGCCAGAGTGCTCAAACCCATCCCCAAGAGATCCTCCATTCCCTGCCACAGCCCTCAAACCCATTCCCCAGAGCCACATCACAGCCCCGCATTCCCTCCCACAGTGCTCAAACCCATCCCTCACAACCTCGCATTTCCTCACACAGCCCTGAAAACCATCCCCCATGTTGTGTATTTGGTTGTCATGGGTTTTGTTACTATGGCAACTGAGTTAGACTATTAAGGGATAGCTCAGCCGGTTTCAACCGGCTGAGTGAGCTCTCTGTGTCTGTAAATAAAATGGAGGTTTTGGTTAGCTGTCTGCTTTCTGGCCTCAAGTGATTGCTTCCTACACTGGCTGCCCCTAGGACATAACACCCCACAGCCCCCCATTCCCAGCCACAGCCCTGAAACGCAAGCCCCACAGCCCCATCACAGCGACCTTGTTCCCTGCCACAGCGATCAAACCCATCCCCCACAACCTCCCATTACCTCACACAGCCCTCAAACCCATCCCACACAGCCCCCCATTCCTAGCCACAGCCCTGAAACCCCCCCCACAGACCCTCCATCCCCTGCCACAGCTCTCAAACCCATCCCCCTTAGCCGCACCCCAGCCCCCCTTGCCCTGCCACAGCGCTCAAACCCATCCCGCAAAGCCCCATCACAGCGCTCTTGCTCCCTGCAACAGCGATCAAAGCCAACCTCCAGAGCCCCATCACTGCCGGCTGTTCCCTCACACAGCGCTGAAACCCATCCCCCACAGACCCCCATTCCCTACCACAGCGCTCAAAGCCATCCCCCACACACGCCCATTCCCTACCACAGTGCTCAAACCCATCCCCCACAGACCCCCATTCCCTACCACAGCGCTCAAACCCATCCCCTACAGCCCCCCATTCCCTCCCACAGCGCTCAAACCCATCCTCTACAGACCCTCATTCCCTGTCACAGCGCTCAAAACCATCCCCCAGAGACCCCTCGTTCCCTGCCACAGCCCTCAAACCCATCGCCCACAGCCCCCCAATCCCTCCCACAGCGATCAAACCCATCCACTTTGCCCCCCATTCCCAGCCACAGCCCTGAAACCCATCCCCCACAACCTCCCATTCCCGGCCACAGCGCTAAAACCCATCCGCCAGAGCCCCACCCCATCCCCCCATTCCCTGGAACAGCCCTGAAGCCCATCCCCTACAGCCCCATCAAAGCCGCCTCGTTCCCTCACACAGCGCTCAAACCCATCCCCCACAGACCCCCCATTCCCTGCCACAGCGCTAAAACCCATCTCCCACAGACCCCCATTCCCTGTCACAGTGCTCAAACCCATCCCCCACAGACCCCTCGTTCCCTGCCACAGAGCTCAAACCCATCCTCCCTAACATCCCATTCTTCCACGCCACAACGCTCAAACCCATCCCCCACAACCTGCCATTCCCTACCACAGTGCTCAAACCCATCCCCCACAGCTCCCCATTCCCTGCCACAGCACTCAAACCCATCCCCCACACCCTCCTATTACCTGCCACAGCCCTCAAACCCATCCCCACAGGCCCCCATTCCCTCCCACAGCGCTCAAACCCATCCCCCACAACCTCCTATTACCTGCCACAGCCCTCAAACCCATCGCCCACAGCCCCCCATTCCCTGCCACAGCCCTCAAACCCATCCCCCACAGCCCCATGACAGCCCCCCATTCCCTGCCACAGTGCTCAAACCCATCCCCACAGCCCCCCATTCCCTCCCACAGCGCTCAAACCCATCCCCCACGACCTCCTATTACCTGCCACAGCCCTCAAACCCATCCCGCAGAGCCCCCGATTGCCAGCCACAGCCCTGAAATCCATCCCCCACAACCTCCCATTCCCGGCCACAGCGTTCAAACCCATCCAGCAGATCCCCACCCCATCCCCCCATTCCCTGGAACAGCCCTGAAACCCATCCCCCACAGCCCCTTCACAGCCGCCTCGTTCCCTCACACAGCACTCAAACCCGTCCCCCACAGACCCCTCGTTCCCTGCCACAGAGCTCAAACCCATCCCCCACAGCCCCACCACAGCCCCCCTGTGCCCTGCCTTAGCACTCAAATCCACCCCCACATTCCCCCCACATCCACCACAGAGCTGAAACCCAACCACCACAACCGCACCGTGTGCTGCCATCGCACTCAAACCCGTTCCTCACGCCCCACCCCTCGTCCCCTGCCACAACGTTCAAACGTGCGGGCCGGCCAGAGCAGCAGGGGGTGTGAGGCATGGGTTTCAGGGCTGTTCCAGGGAATGGGGGGCTGGGGTGGGGCTGTGGGGGATGGGTTCGAGGGCTGTGGCAGGGAATGGGAGGTTGTGGGGGATGGGTTTGACCACTGTGGCAGGGAATGGGGGGGCTGTGTTCGGGCTGTGTGGGGGATGGGTTTGAGGGCTGTGGCAGGGAATGGAGGAATTTGGGGAATGGGTTTGAGCACTGTGTCAGGGAATGGGGGGCTGTGATGGGGCTTTGGGGGATGGGTTTGAGCGCTATGGCAGGGAATGGGAGGTTGTGGGGAATGGGTTTCAGGGCTCTGGCCAGGAATGAGAGGTTGTGGGGGATGCGTTTGAGGGCTTTGGCTAGGAAAGGGGGGCTGTGGGGGATGGGTCTGAGGGCTGTGGCAGGTAATCGGAGGTTGTGGGGGATGGGTTTGAGTGCTGAGGTAGGGAATGGGGGGCTGTGGAGGATGGCTGTTAGCACTGTGGCAGGGAATGGGGGGCTGTGATGGGGCTGTGGGGAATGGCTTTGAGGGCTGTGGCAGGGAATGGAGGAGCTCTGGGGGATGGGTTTGAGGGCTGTGGCAGGGAATGGGGGGCAGTGATGGGGCTGTGGGGGATGGGTTTGAGCGCTGTGGCAAGGCACGGGGGGCTGTGGTGGGGCTAAGGGGGATGGATTTGAGTGCTGTGGCAGGGAATGGAGGGTCTGTGGGGGATGGGTTTGAGCGCTGTGGCAGGGAATGGGGTTCTGTGGGGGATGGGTTTGAGCGCTGTGGCAGGGAACGAGGGGTCTGTGGGGGATGGTTTTTAGCACTGCGGCAGGCATTGGGGGGCTCTGTGGGGGATGGGTTTGAGTGCTGTGTGAGGGAATGAGGCGGCTGTGATGGGGCTGTGAGGGATGGGTTTCAGAGCTGTTCCAGGGAATGGGGGGCTGGGGCGGGGCTGTGCGGGATGGGTTTGAGGGCTGTGGCCGGGAATGGGAGGTTGTGGGGGATGGGTTTGACCACTGTGGCCTGGAATGGGGGCTGTGGAGGATGGCTGTTAGCACTGTGGCAGGGAATGGGGGGGCTGTGATGGGGCTGTGGGGAATGGCTTTGAGGGCTGTGGCAGGGAATGGAGGAGCTCTGGGGGATGGGTTTGAGGGCTGTGGCAGGGAATGGGGGGCAGTGATGGGGCTGTGGGCGATGGGTTTGAGCGCTGTGGTAGGGAACGAGGTCGCTGTGACGGGGCTGTGGGGGGGTTGGGTTTGAGCACTATGGCAGGGAATGGGAGTTTTATTACTGGCGGCATGAAGAATTAACAATCAAACCTGGGGTCTTCACTTTAAATCGCCTCTGGAATTATGCGCATCACCATATTATTGGAGCTGACTGTCACAGAGTCTCCAAATCAAGGAGTCCTCAGGTTATTTTCTGGCACTTCCCATACAAGGCCAGTCAGGACTCTGGGGGACCCTCCGCTCTGTGAGCGCACTGTCTCCAGGGCAAGATGCTTACACAGCTTCGATCTTCCTGGATCTGACCTCGGAGCATTCAGCATCCCTTTCCACACTGTGCGCTTCCTGCAGCGAGTCCACCCGGACGGAGCCCTGCACCCCAACTCAGCAGACAGCAGTGACTCTCAGCCAGCTAGTAAAACAGAAGGTTTATTAGTTGACAGGAATGCAGCGGGTAGAATAGAACTTGTTAGCACAGAAATCAGTGACTTTCAGCCAAGTCCATCCAGAAGCTCTGGACTCCCCCTCTACCAGTCCTCCCAAGCAGACTGCCTAGCTTCCAGCAACCCTGAGACACGATATATCGAACTCCGGGAATTCGATTGCTACCCGCTGATCCAGCGGGTAGTGAAGACGTACCCTATGTCTACACTACCAGATTAGTTCGATTTAACTTAATTCGAATTTGTGGAATCGACCTTACAAAGTCGAATTTGTGTGTCCACACTAAGGACACTAATTCGACTTTGTGAGTCCACACTAACGGGGCAAGCATCGACATTGGAAGAGGTGCACTGTGGGAAGCTATCCCACCGTTCCCGCAGTCCCCGCTGCCCATTTGAATTCTGGGATTTCCCCACAATGCATGCTGGGGGGAAAAATGTGTTGAGGGTGGTTTTGGGTAACTGTCATCATTCAACGTGCTTTCGGACGTCTCAAGGGGAGATGGAGGAGCTTACTGACTCGCTCGGATCTCAGCGAAACCAATATCGCCATTGTTATTGCAGCTTGCTGTGTGCTTCACAATCTCTGTGAGAACAAGGAGGGGACCTTTATGGCGGGATGGGAGGTTGAGGCAAATCGCCTGGCTGCTGATTACGCTCAGCCAGACAGCCGTGCAATTAGAAGAGCCCAGCAGGAAGCGCTGTGCATCCGGGAGGCTTTGAAAGCTAGGTTCCTCAGCGAGCAGCGTGACCTGTGACTGTTCAGTTTCTTTACAGAGAAGCTGAACCTGCCCCGGCTTCAGTTACTGTTGACTTTCTTCTGCGGTTACATACCCCGTTCACCACGTTTCCCCCCTTCCAACACACGTTTAAAAATAAAGTTAATGGAACATTGTTAATTAACAACGTTTTCTTTATTAATGAATTCGCGTTAAAGGGTTGAAACAGGGACGCAGACTGTGGTGGGTAGGGTGTGCAGTGATGTTAACACCGCTTCTACACTCGAGGAATGATAGGCTCCTGCTCCTAGAGCGGTCTGCAGTGCCGGACTGGTTGTTTCAACGGAGCCTGCCATCCCTCCTTTTTGGGACTTTGTGTGCGGGGCATACATGACCTTGTGGCGAGGGAGGACGGTTACAGATTCCCCTGCTGCGTGGCTCTGTGGTCCGGGACAAGGACTGCTGCATAAGTTCTGTAACCGCCCTCCCATGCCACAAAGTCATGTACCACCCAACCAAACAGATCATGGAAAACACCTCCCAGGGGATGAAACTGGGATTGGGGCTTCGGTGAGCCAGGAAGGGAAGGACTTCTCAACATTTAGGGAATGAGAGCCTTCTTGTATTTGTGCACTCTGCAGGGGTGCAGTGACAGTTTTCACGGCCCCTGTCGCCCCTCCTTCTTGTTACATTGGGTGAGGGGGGTTTGTGACTTTGTGGCGGGGGAGGGCGGTTGCAGATACAGTGCAGGGGGGCTCTGTCCTCCTGCCTGCGGTCCTGCAGAACATCCACAAGGCGCTGGAGCATGTCAAACTTTCCCTGGGCATTTCCTGTGTGGCTGGTCAGAACATCCAAGCTTGGACTGTTGTCCAGAGCGTCAACAGAGTGGTGCACTGTGGGATAGCTCCCGGAGCTACTAAGGTCGATTTCCATCCACACCTAGCCTAATTCGACATGGCTCCCCACCTGATGGCCCAGATAAGATACTTCAGCCATCCCCACCTTGCACTTCTCAGCCTTTACGGTTAACAGCCTCTCGGAGTCGGTCCAGCACTTGTTTATCCTGGGACACATGGTCCTCCCAGGAAAGGCTAAAGACACATATGTCATCAATATACGCCACGGCAAACTCTCCATCCCCCTCAGTTGCTGACCCACCAGGCGCTGGAAGGTGGCCGGCGCTTCCTTGAGGCTGAAAGGCAGGGTCTGCATCTCACAGAGCCCCAGGGGGTGATAAAGGCCGATTTTAGCCTGCAGCTGCATCCAGCAGCACTTGCCAGTAGCCCTTGGTAAGATCCATGGTGGTGAGGTATCGAGCGCCTCCCAGTTATCTAGCAGCTCATCAGGCCTGGGCATGGGGTAGGCATCGGATACAGTGATGGCATTGAGATAGTCCACACAGAACCGGATCGACCCAGGCCTTTTAGGGACCAGCACCACTGGTGAGGCCCAAGGGCGGAAGACAGCTGGATCGCCCCCAAAGCCAGCATGTCCCTGACCTCTCTTTCCAGGTCTTGGGCAGTTTTCCCGGTGACTCGAAACGGGGAGCATCTTATATTGGGATGTGTCCACCCGGTGGACAGTCAAATTAGTGTATCCAGGCTGGTTAGAAAACAGCTGTCGGTACAGATGCAGCACCCCTCTGATCTCAGCGTGCTAGGCCAAGGTCAGCTGATCAGAGAGGGGAATTGCTTCCAGGGGGAACCAGCTTTTGTCCCAGGGAATAGATCCACTAAAGGGTCATCTCCCTGCTCCTCCCAATGTCCACACACGGCCAACACCACATTGCCCCTGTCATAATATGGCTTCATCATATTCACATGGTACACCCGGCGGTGGTGTGCCCGGTTCGACAGCTCCACCACATAGATTACCTCATTTAGATGCTTGACAACATTGAAGGGCCCTTCCCAGGCGGCCTGGAGTTTGTTCTTGCTCACCTGATCCCTGGTGGCAAAAGCGCGAGCCTGTGCCGTGCGGTCATACTAGACCTTCTGCTTCCTCTGGGTTCGGGCCAGGCCCATGAGCTCGGCAACTCTTTCCCGGAAGGTCAGGACATACTCCACCACCGACTCTCCATCAGGAGTGGCCTTCCCCTCCCATTCGTCTCTCATCAGGTCTAGGGGCCCCCTTACCTGCTTGCCATACAACAGTTCAAAAGGCGAAAACCCGGTACATTACTGGGGTACCTCCCTGTACACGAACAGCAGGTGAACCAGTCCTGCGGGTGCTGGTTCATAAATGTTTTAGCCTCATCTTTAGCGTCCCGTTGAACCTTACCACCAGCCCGTTGGACTCGGGGTGATACGCTGAGGCCCAGTTGTGCCGGACCCCGCATTTCTCCCACAAGCACCGGAGCAGGGCCGACATGAAGTTGGACCCCCTGGTCCGTTAAGCCTTCCTTGGGGAACCCCACTCTGCTGAAAATGGTCAGCAGCGCATCTGCCACAGTGTCTGCTTTGATAGAGGACAAGGCCACCGCCTCGGCGAAATCTACCACCACCAGAATGTATTTCTTCCCCGACTGGGTCGTCTTGCTGAGAAGTCCTACTATGTCCATGGCCACCTTCTGGAAAGGTTCTTCTATGATGAGTAAAGGCTTCAGACCCGCTTTCCCTTTGTCCCGGGCCTTCCCCACCCTCTGGCAGGGGTCACAGGATTGGCAATACTGTCCGACATGGGTAAAGACCCCAGGCCAGTAAAAGTTCTGTAGCAGCCTGTGCCAGGTGCGCCGGATTCCCTGGTGCCCTGCGAGAGGGATGTCATGGGCCAGGTACAGTAGCTTGTGGCGAAACTTCTGAGGAACCACCAGCTGCCTCCTGATACCCCCATGCCTCTACTTCCCCTGGGGGAGCCCATTCTCGGTACAGGAACACCTTCTCCCACAGGAACCTCTCCTTGAAACCTCTCCTCATGGACTGTACCGCACTGAGGTCGGCCAGGTCCCTTGGTCTCCGCAAGGAGGGATCTTTCTGCAACTCAGCCTGGAACTCAGCGGCTAGGGAAGGGATGGGTCAGAAGCCACAGCGCCCCCCGAGCCTTGCCTTTCGGTGTTCTCTCCCCACCAGGTTAGGGTACTGTGCCTCTGGGGTGACATCCTCCCCAAGCTCTGGCTATAGGTCACGACTAAGGCGTTCCGGGGGTTGCTGGACAGTCCTCTAGATCCCCACCCCATCAAAACCTCGGTGGGCAAATGGTGGTGCACCCCCACCTCCTTGGGGCCCACCTTGTCCCCCCATTTCAGATGCACCCTCGCCACGGGCACCTTGAATGGGGACCCGCCCACCCCCGTCAGGGTCAGGAAGGTGTTGGGCATCACCTGATCTGGGGGCCACCACCTCGGGCCGGGCCAGCGTCACCTCAGCGCCCGTGTCCCAGTAGCCATAGACTTTCCTCCCATCCACCTCCAGGGGAACAAGACACTCGCTCCACAGGGACAGCCCTGCGCCCACCAGGGGCGGCTCTAGCAATTTGGCCGCCCCAAGCAGTCATGCGTGTGGGAGGTGCACCGGAGCCGGGGGACCAGCGGACCTCCCGCAGGCATGACTGCGGAGGATCCGCTGGTTCTGCGGCTCCAGTGGACCTCCCGAAGCTGCGGAGGATTCGCTGTTCCGGCGGCTCCGGTGGAGCATCCGCAGGCATGTCTGCGGGAGGTCCACCCGAGCTGCAGGACTAGCGCACCCTCCGCAGTCATGCCTGCGGGAAGTCCACTGTCCCGCGGCTCCGGTGGACCTCCCGCAGGCATGACTGCGGAAGGTCCGCCAGACCCGCCTGCCGCCCTCCAGGGAAAATGCCGCCCCACGCGTGTGCTTGGTGCGTTGGGGTCTGGAGCCGGCCCTGGCGCCCACCCTGTAAACTGAGAACCTTGAGTCCGGGGCATCCAACCCCCCCTGGGGACCTCCTCTCTCCTGAGCAGTTGATAAGGGGGTGAGAACCCGGAGTCTGTCTACAGGATGTACCTGGTGCAGCTCACAGGCCATCTCAAAGGCAGCCAGGAAGTCATCCATGTCCTCCCTCTCCTTATGCTGGGCCAGGATGCACTTATCAAAGCTCCGCGCAGTCCTGGGCCCCCGCTCAATCACCGGCGCCAGGGGCCCACTGCTCCTCAGCCTCGCCAGTTCCAATCTCTCTTTCACCTCCCGGTCATGTTCCCGCTGTTGCTCTTTATGCTGTCTTTCTTTCTCACGATCCTCCAGCTCTCTCAGTTTTAGCTCTTTCTCCCATTCCAGCCGCTTTTGCTCCATGGATGCTCCATGGATGCCAGCTGGGACAGACATTGGTATCTTTGCTGCATCTGCCAGGCTGCTTCCCTCAGAGACAGGGATCAGTTCAGTCGAGCGAGCTCCCTCCTCCAGCTAGGTAATCAGCTGGTCTTTGGTGAGCCTCCCACTGCACAGCCCCCTCTGCTTGCAGAGCTCCACCAGGTCGCACTTAAGGTGCTTGGCATACATCTTCCTGCTGGCCACTCACAGGCCGGGGTGCTCACCGCTCCCCACGGTTTCCAGGAAGACCCCCTAGCATGCCAGTCCTTCTTAAGGTCACCACCTCTCTTCCAGGGTCGAGCCGCAGACTCCTCCATCCCTGTGACCGCTCGCTGCAATCCCCCAGGGACCCTGTTACTGCTAGTCCTTCTCACTGTTCACACACTCCCAGGGGTTAATCACCTTCGTTATACTGCTCCCCAGTCAATTACTGCCGGAAGCACCGTCCACGGGGTGCAGTAGATCCTGCTGCTGACACCACTTGTCACGGAGTGTGGGGGAGTCAGGCCCTGCACCCCTCTTCCTAGGTCACTACTCTCAGCCAGCCAGTAAAACAGGTTTATTGGACAACAGGAACGCAGTCTACAGCAGAGCTTGTAGGCACAACCAGGACCCCTCAGTCAAGTCCTTCTCGGCAGGGGTGGCTCTAGGCACCAGCTAAACAAGCAGGTGCCTAGGGCGGCGAAATTTAGGGGGCGGCGAAATGACGGGCGTGTATGTGCCCGCTTACCGGAAGAGCGGCGGGAGCTCTTCCCCGGCTGCAGAGGACAGGCCGCTCCTCGGCTTGTCCCCGCGGGTGCACACCAAGAAGCGGCCCCTCCTCTGCAGCCGGGGAAGGGCCGCGCTACCAGCTCCGCCTGGCGTGGGGTGGGGAGGGGAGGGGGATGCTTACCGCGGAAAGGCAGGAACCGGTAGCGCAGCCCTGCCCGGGCTGCAGAGGAGGGGTCGCTTCTCTTCCGCTTGTCCCCGCCGGTGCACTCCGAGAGGCGGCCCCTCCTCTGCAGCCCGGGCAGGGCTGCGCTACCGGCTCCTGCCTTTCCAAGGTAAGCAACCCCCCTCCCCGCAGGCGGAGCTGGTATCGCGGCCATGCCCCGGCTGCAGAAGAGGGGCCGCTTCTCGGAGTGCACCGGCGGGGACAGGAGCTAGTAAAATAAAAATGCTTAAAAAAGAAAAAATAATGCTCATTAGTGTTAGTGATTGTAGAGAGAGAGAGAGAGAGAGACTATCTTTATAAATGTTAAGTCAACTTATAAGTAGATCAGGGCAGTTACAATGGAAATGCTTAAACGAGAAAAATTAAAACTGCTCATTAGTGTTAGTGGATAAATTCCTAGCTAGTCTTGCGTAATGTTGTCTGTAAAACAGGGGCAGTTAAAATGGAAATACTTAAAAAAAAATTAAAGCTGCTCATTAGTGTTTGTTATAGATAAATAGATGGATAGATAGCTGCTCATTAGTTTGTGATAGATAGATAGATAGATAGATAGATAGATAGATAGATGGTAGAAGAACACTATAAATGTTCAGTAATGTTGTCAGTAAAAAAGGAGCAGTTACAATGGAAATGCTTAAACAATACTAATTAATGGTGTCATTAGTGTTCAAAGTAGAAGTTATTCCTCAATAAATATGTTGACTGAAGGTATTCGATAATTTCACTGAATAATTTCTAAACATATTTCTAATGTTCTATTCTAACATTTTCTAAAAATATTTCTATTGTTCTATTCTAACAATTTCTAAAAATATTAAAATATAGATATCAAAAGTACGAAAATGTTGCACTCATATACTTGTTGTTGGTCCTGCTTTGAGCAGGGGATTGGTCTAGGTGACCTCCTGAGGTCTCTTCCAACCCTCATGTTGTGTGACTCTAAGGACTCGGGCCTGGTGTACACTAGGGAGTGGATTGATATACGCTACGCAACTTCAACTATGGGAATAGCGTAGGTCATGTCGAAGTATCTTATTTCCACTTACCTCCCGTCCTTGCAATGGGGATCGACATCTGCGGCTCCCTCTTTTGACTCCGCTTCAGCCGCTCCCCTTGGTGGAGTTCCGGAGTCAACGGAAGCGCGTTCGGGAATCGCTATATCGCGTCTAGATGAGACGCGATATGCCGATCACCGATAAACCGATCGCTACCTGCTGAGTAGTGTAGACATAAAATTCGCTTTTAAAATATGCATACCTACAGTCCTATTAGACAATCCAATCAGAAGTGGAAACGTTTATCTTCATCCTCACAAGCAGAGCAGTTCATTTTATCATCAGTTCAAACACTTGTTGCAACACACATCTCCCTAATACAGTTAACATAACGACAAATGTGTTTTCCATAAACACTGAAACAAAATAACGAATGTTCCACAAATATACCCTATCTACAGCATGTTAATCTTTCACTTCCGTGTAGTAACAAAAGGTAAGCACTATACTTTTCACAAGAATGCGTGTTCTAAAACTGAGTTTCTATTGTGTACTAACTTTAGTAGACAAAGTGTTCCCTAAATTTATTACGCTGAAAGAAACCTTTGGTGACGAATTGGCAGGGAGGTCTGATGAAGAGCAACAATGATAGCTGTCTTGCAATATTACCCACCTTTGTTTCAGGCTCGACCTGGCTCAAAGACATTTTGGATCAGACGCTGAACTTATATGTTTTTCTCTGCGCCAAACAGCTAAACTTTCACCCCTCACTAGCTACAGCCACTGAGACAGATAAAGGCATCAGGGCCAACTGGGAAAGAGAAACCAAAAGATAGCCAAAGCCCAGCCTGAAACTAATGCCTTTGCATTTGATGATGGAGGATAAGTATAAATTGTTTTGATGCAACAAAAATGTATTTTGTATACTTTAGTTAGCATAAAGGGTTGTCTCCCTCAGTCTTTTGGATTAGCTGAAACCATAGCCTGTTATTGAGGAAGGATCGCTTATTCGACTCCATCGCACTCTAGATAGGATTCCTTCTAATAGCAAAGCACTAGATGGAGCGTAGAGGAAGCGGCGCATTATCCGTATGGCTAACACTTAGAGCTATAGCTATAGCTGATACCTGCATCTGAACACCCTAAACTCTAGGTAGTTGGCCAATTGAAGCCAGATCTGGAGCTGCATTTTGCAGTTGGTCTCTGTCTATTAAAAGGTCAGGAAAGAGTTGCTTCCTTTTTCGCTTCTGCCCAACAGTTTCTGCCTGCACCCTGGAGGTTCAAGTGGAAGTAGAGTGGTCCTGGAGAGACAGGGGAGAAGAACATTAAAGGATTTTCTGCCTGTCCTTCAAGAGAGGAGGCTAAACTTTGGAACCTATCGTTATGTATATACTTTGCATGTAGACGTGCATGTATATTTGACATCTTTATCACCTATGTAGAAAACTATTTAAACTCAATTGAAACAATTTGTTAAAGGTCTTTCTTTTGACGTGTTGCTATCCATGGTAAACATTAACACGCCTGTTCACTCTGAATGCCTCGCTTTCTCTGCTGAGAATAATTATACGGTCATTTTAGGTGTCTGCTGAGCATCTTTACTGATATTTAACGATATTGAACTGATATTTAACGATGTTGTATGTATTCAGGAGCCTGTCTGCTCCGATAGCTAGCTAGCTTAGAGTAACTAGCTTAGAGTAACTGTATAAATCTTGATTTATGCTATCAGGAAAACAGGGGCAGGTAGAATGGAACTGCTTAAAGAAGAAAAATTAAAACTTCTTATTAGTGTTCCTGATTAGCTAGGTCGATGGAGCGATCGACGATAGAGAGATTAGTTAGATGGATGAATCTATAGACCGAGAGATAGTGTAAACTGTATAAACCTTGAGCAATGTTGTCAGTGAAACATTCCTCTGACGAAGTGGGTATGCACCAACGAAAGCGCATGCTCCCAAACGTCTGTTAGTCTATAAGGTGCCACAAGACTCTTTGCTGCTTTTACAGTTCCAGACTAACACGGCTACCCATCTGATACTTGTCAGTGAAATAGGGGAAGTTCCATTGGAAATGCTTAAACAAGAAAAATTAAAGCTGCTTTTTAGTGTTCCTGATTAGTTAGATAGATAGATAGATAGATAGATAGATAGATAGATAGATAGATAGATCCCTCATCTGAACACCCTAAACTTTAGGTTGCTGGCTAATCTCTTTCTCTAGAGTGGTCCAAAACCAAACCCCTGAGCCAAATACCTGTGAGCTGTGGGGAGCTGTACGCTTTGAAACCACATTGGTGCACATGAATTGATGTTACAGAGCAAACTCAGACGCCTCTACCTTGGTGTCTAAGTGAAACCGTGAATGTAAAGCCAGTAAACTATGCAATTTTGAACTGTATGAAGTACGATTAGAATCCATGGTCCTCTTGACCTGAGGTAGGCAACCTATGGCACATGTTCCGAAGGCTGTACATGAGCTGTTATCAGTGGCACTGAATCTGCCCGGTACTCGCCACCAATCCGTTTGGGGGGGAATCTGCATTTTAATTTCAATTTATGTGAAGCGTCTTAAACATTTTAGAACTGTTATTTCTTATACATAAATCAAAAGCTTAGTTATATAATTTAGACATAAAGATAGACATCTTCTGAAAACGTTGATATGAATTTCCGGCACGCGAAACCTCAAATTAGAGTGACTAAATGAAGATTGGGCGCACCACTTCTGAAAGGCTGCCGAGCCCTGCTCTAGCCAGTCTTATTGCGTGACAGAGAGAGTTTTTCCTAGGAAGCAGCTGAAGGTGCGGTTGCCTCCGCAAGGCTCCTTCCTTGGGGCTTTTGAAAAAGTTCCCGTGAAGTAGTTTATTTTTCAAGAGCGCTATGAAAAATGGACTAGAAAAATGGCAAGAAATTACCGGACCGGGGAGTGGGAACGCTGGGCCGGTCGCGCGCCAGCCGGGAAGCGTGGCCACGACCCGGAGCGCCCCAAGCCCGCAGTACCGCACCCTCGACCGGAGCTCCGCATGTTCCGCTGTCTCCATCCCCCGGCTGAAACGCCGCAAGCCCGCGGCCGCTCTCCGTCGGCGGGTCCGCGGGATCCAGAACATAAAAAAGACTTTACAAAACAGGTGATCCATTGTAATTCTGTCCGAACTAACAGTGCAGGCTATAAACACTATTACAGCAACGCAGTGAAATAGTCACTGCCACACATTGTCCTCAGGCGATCTCTGACTATCCCCGGCTGCTTTCTCCCTTTTAGTTGTCTCTCTTCAGAACCCCATCTAGTTCGTGCATCTCCTCAATAAATTTTCTCCCTTTTAAATGTCTCTCTTCAGCATCCCATATATTTCGTTCAGCTCATCAATAAATTTTCCACAGCCCCTCTTATCGGGCTGCCCCGCATTACTGAGATTTCAGCATAGGCGACAGATCTCTTTACCCTTGCCCATGTTGTTACAACGCTAAAGAGCTGAACAATTAAGGGGAAGGAAAGAGTTGCTTCCTTTTTCGCTTCTGCCCAACAGTTTCTGCCTGCACCCTGGAGGTTGAATTGGAAGTAGAGTGCTCCTGGAGAGACAGGGGAGAAGAACATTAAAGGATTTTCTGCCTATCCTTCATGAGAGGAGGCTAAACTTTGGAACCTATCGTTATGTATATACTTTGCATGTAGACGTGCATGTATGTTTGACATCTTTATCACCTATGTAGAAAACTATTTAAACTCAATTGAAACAATTTGTTAAAGGTCTTTCCTTTGACGTGTTGCTATCCATGCTAAACATTAACACGCCTGTTCACTCTGAAAGCCTCGCTTTCTCTGCTGAGAATAATTATACCGTCATTTTAGGTGTCTGCTGAGCATTCTTACTGATATTTAACGATATTGAACTGATATTTAACGATGTTGTATGTATTCAGGAGCCTGTCTGCACCGAGAGCTATCTAGCTTAGAGTAACTGTATAAATCTTGATTTATGCTATCAGGAAAACAGGGGCAGGTAGAATGGAACTGCTTAAAGAAGAAAAATTAAAGCTTCTTATTAGTGTTCCTGATTAGCTAGGTCGATGGAACGATCGACGATAGAGAGATTAGTTAGAGGAACAACTGTAAAGAGATGAACAATTAGTTAGTGGCCCAGTTCTAGCAAACCCAGACTTTGAAGAGCCCTTTACTGGGATGGTGTTTATGCAGGAGGATAAAAAGGGGGAGAGACACCCCATCGTGTACCTGAGGAAGAAGTTGCTACCCCGGGAGCAGAACTACGCGGCCATCAAGAAGGAATGCGTGGCCAAGGTGTGGGCCCTTAAGAAACTAGAGCCATATCTCTTTGGGCGACACTTCACCGTGTACACCAATCACTCTCCCCTATCCTGCCTGCATCAGATGAAAGCCAGTGCCAAGCTCCTGAGGTGGAGCCTGCTCCTGCAGGATTATGACATGGACGTAGTCCATGTGAAGGGAAGTGCCAACCTGATAGCAGACGCGTTGTCCTGGAGGGGGAGGGGAGGCAAACTTCCCCAGGTCACTGGCAGAGTGACTACGCTCAGTTCAGTCTCGCAGGGGGAGAGCTGTGATACAGTAGGGACTGTCTGCGTGGGGGATGGGAGAGCCGGGGATGACTTTATGTGAAGGACAGGACCTGAGCCTGTAACCTGAGCCAGATATGGAGGCGGTAGGGGGTCGACACCTTTTCCCTGGAAGCTGGACAAAAGAAGAGAGCCTGCTGGAGGGAGTTAGGTCAGTTTCGGTTTTGGGCTTGGGGGGGGGGGTGGAATTCAGGGAATCCCAAGCTGGGAACTAAGCTCCCTGAACCCCCAGAAGGACTTGATTGAGGGGTCCTGGTTGTGCCTACAAGCGCTGCTGTAGACTGCGTTCCTGTTGTCCAATAAACCTTTTGTTTTACTGGCTGGCACGACCGCGGGGTTTCGGGGCTCTGACCGGGAGAGCGCGACCGCGGCGTTGAGGGGTTCCAGCCTGGAGAGCGGGGCTACGGGGCTGCGGGGTTGAGGGGCTCTAGCCCGGGTAGCGGGGCCGCGGGAATGGCCGCGTAGGCCGGGAGCAGTGGGACCACGGGTATCCGGGGCTCCGCTGGGATAGCGGGGCTGTGGGGTTCCGGCCGGGAGAGTGGAACTGCGGGGTTGCGAAGCTCTAGCCGGGTCAGCGGAGCTCCGAGGTTGCGGGGTTCCGGCCTGGAGAGTGACGCTGTGGGAATACGGGCCTCTGGCCGGGGAGGTGGGACGGCGGCGTTGCGGGACTCTGGCCGGGAAAGCGGTGCCGGGGTTATCCGAACCTCCGACCGGGGGGAGCGCGACCGCGGGGTTCCGGCCGGGAAAGCGGGGCTGCGGGGTTGCGAGCCTCTAGACCGGGTAGTGGGGCCGCGGGACTGGTCGCATAGGCCAGGGGCAGTGGGACCGGGGGTTTCCGGGGTTACGGCCCGGAGAGCGGAGCTGCGGGGATAGGGGGCTCTGGACGGGGTGGCGGGACCGCGAGGTTGCGGGGTCTGGCTGGGAGAGAGGGGCCGCGGAGCTCCGATGGGGGAGCAGGACCAAGGGGTTGCGGGGCTCTGGCCGGGGAAGCGAGACCAAGGGGTTGCGCGGCTCCAGCCGCAGGGAATCAGCCCCTGCACCCCTGTTCCTGGGACTCACAGTGACTCTCAGCCAGCCAGTAAAACAAAAGGTTTATTGGACAAGAGGAACGCAGTCTACAGCAGCGCTTGTAGGCACAACCAGGACCCCTCAATCAAGTCCTTCTGGGGGTTCAGGAAGTTTAGTTCCCAGCTTGGGATTCCCTGAATTCCACCCCCGCAAGCCCCAAACCGAAACTGACCTAACTCCCTCCAGCAGGCTCTCTTCTTTTGTCCAGCTTCCAGGGAAAAGGTGTCGACCCCCTACCGCCTCCATGTCTGGCTCAGGTTACAGGCTCAGGTCCTGTCCTTCATCTAAAGTCATCCCCGGTTCTCCCATCCCCCACACAGACAGTCCCTACTATATCACAGCTCTCCCCCCTTCGAGACTGAACTGAGCATAGTCACTCTGCCAGTGACCTGGGGAAGTTTGCCCCCCTCTCCCTCCAGGACAACGCGTCTGCTATCAGGTTGGCACTTCCCTTCACATGGACTACGTCCATGTCATAATCCTGCAGGAGCAGGCTCCACCTCAGGAGCTTGGCATTGGCTCCTTTCATCTGGTGCAGGCAGGTTAGGGGAGAGTGATTGGTGTATACGGTGAAGTGTCGCCCAAAGAGATATGGCTCTAGTTTCTTAAGGGCCCACACTGTGGCCACGCATTCCTTCTTGATGGCCGCGTAGTTCTGCTCCCGGGGTAGCAACTTCTTCCTCAGGTACACGATTGGGTGTCTCTCCCCCTTTTTATCCTCCTGCATTAACACCACCCCAGAAAAGGGCTTTTCAAAGTCTGGGTTTGCCAGAACTGGGCCACTAACCAGAGCCTCCTTCAGCGCCCGAAGAGCCTCCTGGCACTCCTTGGTCCAGACCACCATGTCTGGCTTCCCCTTCTTGCACAGATCAGTGATGGGGGCAGCTATGGTGCTAAAGTGGGGCACGAACCTTCGATACTACCCCACCATCCCAATAAAGGCTTGGACCTTCTTTTTGGTCTGGGGAGCGGGCCAGTCTCTGATCACCTCCACCTTGGCTGGTTCCGGCTTTAGGTAGTTCGAGTTCAGCTACACTATTCGCGTAGCTGAACTTGCGTACCTTAGTTCGACCCCCGCCCTTAGTGTAGACCAGGCCTTAGCCACAAGGAAGGCTCGCTCTGTCTTGAACAAGCACTTAGAAGGATTGTGCTGACAGGTCTTTTCTTTTTATGAAAAGAGAAGAAAAAAAGGAGCCAACAGAGACACTAGGTTCAGCAAGGAAGAACTGGAAGGCAAATGCAGGATCTCCTGGTTAGTTGGGAAGAGCTGGCTGAAGAGCCTTCCTAAGACGACTATCTAGAAACCTTTTAACTGTCACTGCAGGTGTTCACCACAAAAGAGACAAAGAGATGCCAAGATAGAGTTCTCCACTGCCGGCAGCCATCATGCTACCAGGAGTTCTGTGCACAGAGAGGCCCCTGCTGGTGGGAAAAGGCTTTGGTAGAGACTCTTCTGACACCAGCCATGGTCATATAGTGTTTAGCATCCAGTGTTGTGGCTTCAACATCCACAGATGCAAGTTCAGTTATGAGGATATTTTTCTTGTCTCCACATTTGTCTAGTGTCTCCTTTCAACACTTGTCACCAAAAAGACCTGTTTCTTTTGCAAACGATGTACAGCTAGGCAAAGGCAGTCTTCTCCATTTCCTCAAAAATTGACCAAGCAGTTGGTAGAGGAGACGCATTCAGCCAAGCACGACTGAGTGCTGGATGCTGAATCTCCTCTTTATTCAGCAGGTGTCTGTGAGGGACATAAATCCACACCATGTAGAGGTCAAGCATAGGAGTTTATTACACACAGCACTGGCGGAGTGTCACCTTGCTTATTAGGCTCAGAGACACTGTCAATCAATTGATTACAATAGAATATATAGATTTTCCATGGGCGGGGGAAAGTGACGGGGTAGGTAGTTATACACCCGGGGATAGGTTTTGCAGCAAGACAAGATAACACATTAGCCAATGGGTTAACAGGTTACATAATGTCTCCACCCATGGTCTCAAGTTAGCAAGTTAATATTTAATGAATACTTTGATAAAATGTTGTTAGTATAAAATATCTATGTTGAATTCTGATTTGAGGTCCATAGGAATGGAGCAACTCTTTTGATTGTCCAACAGGTACATTCCTAGGGGTTAAAGCAAAGAAACAGTGAAAGTATATGGCAATAAAGATTGTTTTCTGTGTGTCTAAAGGCAAGGCATTGGTCCCTTGGAAGGGAGGTGGAAGGATGCCATATCTTATACTGACATGTGCCAACTCCTCATAAACTCAAGGCTGGATCTGTGGGAAGAACGTCATGCTACAGAAGAAACAAACACAATACAAACAGATTCTTTGTTCAATCTGCAACTCTGAATAAGACACAATTATTTAGTTCTTAGCTCCAACACCTGGCAATTTGCTGACCAGGCCTATCTTAGCAAGCAAGGCTTTCTGCTTACCCCAGCTTTCTCTTAGCTGATCACTATTTGCTGGGCCTCTGGTCCCTTGACCATACTCTGGACTTTGGGTCTGGAAAAGAGCTGGCACAATCCACAGACCAGATTGTTATATAAAATGCACATGGATTTTAACCCTTCACATACAATAATGACAAAGATCTTGGTTCAGGCTTGTAGCAGTGATGCAATAAACTGCAGGTTCAAATCAAGTCTCTGGAGTCCATCCACAGCTGGGATGGGTCATTCAGTCCTTAGTACAGCGCTTCAGTTTGTAGCAAAGTCCTTCCAGAGGTATGAAGAAGGATTGAAGACAAGATGGAGACAAGGCATCAGCCTTTTATGGTCTCTTGCCATGTAGTCTTTGCTTTCTTTGTCCCAAGGACACTCTATCCAGCATGTGGCATAGAAAAACCTTAGCGTTCTGTCCATAGGCAGGTCCCTGCATACCTTGCTGAGTCACAAGGCGTATCTGCCTTCTCTCAAGGCAATTGTATAGCTGATGGTCCTTAATGGGCCATCAAGCAGGCTAGGCAGAACTTGTCTGGCTGGGGTGTTCCCTGGAAGCAGAGCACAAGTTTGAAATATGGACAGCATACAGCCAATATTCATAATGTCAACTACAAAAATGATAAACATCTAGAGCTAGCATAATTATAATCAGCCAATCAGAACCTCTCCATAGACCCCTTACGTGACAACCTTTCTACAATATTGGCTGCAAATATAGAACAGTGGTTGCAACTGTGATCTATACAGTTACAGATTATGTCAATAACGTCACAGGAAGTGACACAGCATCAGTGAGACTGATATTGGAATATTGCCTCCAGTTTTGGTGTCCTCATTTGAAAAAGATGTTGTGAAATTGGAGCTGGGGCAGCAAAGAGACACCAAATGTTCTGAGGGCTGCAGAAAATTGCCATCTAGTGAACTGTTTAGCTTATCAAAAGAAGATTGAAAGGTGACTTCACTGAAGTGCTGAAGTGCCTTCATGGAGAGAAAATATTAGGTATTAAAGTGCTCTTTAATCAAGCAGGGAAAGTCATAACAAGACCCAATGGCTGGAAGGTGAAAAGAGACAAATTCATATTACAACTAAGGCACAAATATTCAACAGCGAGGATGATTCAGCACAGGAACAAGCTACCAAGGAAAGTGGTGCATTCTCCATCTCTTGATGTCATTTTATGAAGACTAGATGCCTTTCTGGAATGTTTTTGCCCCAAGAGTAACTATTGTGTCATACAGGAGGCCTGTGATCTGCAGGGGGTCAGATTAGATGCTCTAATGGTCTCTTCTGGCCATAAAGTCGACTAATTTCTGAAAAACTGAGTGTAGCACTGGGAGCAGCATCTGATGTTTTACTGTCTAGCTGGCTTGCTTCCTAGAACGAACGCTCCTTGAGTGGGGTGATCCACAGGGAGTAGCTCAAACTTCCAAAGTGCCTGGCCAGGGGCAGGACATTAGCACAGCAAGGGAGGGGTGTGTCAGTGACATCACAAAGGCCTTTTGCAGGACCTCAGACTATTGGTCAAAGGTTGTGGAGAGGTGGTGACCTCACAGAGAGATGCTGACATCAGCCAGGCAGGACAGGGGTGAGGGGCCAGGGAAACCTCAGAGACCCCTGTGGCTTTGCTTCAGCAAGTCTCCTTCTCCAGGTCTCTCTTTGAGGACTGAGAGAGTATTCGGGTTCACGTACGTGAGCGCCAGAAGGAACCTCTTTTGAGTTTTCTCCTTCCCTTTTAGTGATTTTACTAGAAAACAGCCATCCCTGTTTAGAAGGTAAGAGCCTCCTCGAGGGAAGGGGTGTCATGGGGGCGTCACAGTTTGGACTCCATGGCCCCCCCAATGTAAGGAAGTTCCTACCACCCTGCTCTGTGTTCGCAGTGTGGGAGGGAGCAGCATTCCACGGCACTGATTTGCCCCTGGCTGCCGGAGCAGAGCAGCAGGCTCAGCTGTCAGAACTTCCCTGAGTTCTTGAGTAATCTGCATTGAGCTGTATGCTCATTGCTCATAATCACTTGAAGCCTATCTTTGTGTAGTTAATAAATGTGTGTTATATTTCCCCCTAAAACCTTTTGTTTTGCTAGATGTGCTTGGGGAACCAGCTCAGGACCAGAGACTGGTGCATGGTCCTCTCCACTTGGAGGAAGGGGCAGACTGGGGTATAAACTGATACCGTCAGGCTTTTGGCCAGGCCAAGACGCTGCAGCACCAGGGACCTAGGCTGGGGAGCTGGGGAGAAGCTTCATAGTACCTGCAGCTGGGTGTGTCCCTGCCTGTGTAAAGGTTTGTGTGAGTGCAGAACCAGGAGCGATTGGCATCTTCTCCCAGCAGCAGTGTGAGAGGGAGCCCAGGTTGGGGAGACAGAGGGCTCAGCGGTATCCCATCTCCAGGTTGCACCCTGGGGGCCCCCTCATTATAACAAATAAATTAGTGCATCTCTCCCCAAACTAGTTCTACAAGCACGAAGAACACCATGGAGACCAGGTCTTTAAACGTTAGGAACCATCAGAGTTAAGGTGGCATGTACAAACTTTGTGCAGTGCTGCTGTGCGTGTGTGTTATGATATAGATTCACAAGTGTGGCCCTGGGGTCAATTCCCTGCCCCGCACAGCATCAATTTCCTCCAGACTACCAAGGGAAGTGGTGCTTTCTCCATCCCTTCATGAGGTGCCTTTCTGGAGTCTGCTCTGGTCCAAAACTTGCTACTGCGCCATACAGGAGGCAAAGGGGTCAGATGAGATGATCTGACCATCTCTTCTGGCCTTAGTCTCCAAATCTCTGCAAAACTGAGTGTGGCACTTTGAGAGCCTCTGAGGTTGCCATGTGTTGCCTGCTTGATCCCCAGCACTGACCCTGAGTGCATGGGGATGACCCGGGGGAGCAGCTCAAACATGCAAAGGGGCTGGCCAGGGGCAGGACATTAGCCCTGCAGGGCAGGGGTGAGTGTGGCAGTGACATCACAAGGGTCTTTTGCAGCACCTCAGCTAATTGGTCAAAGGAGGTTGGGAGGCAGTGATCTCACAGAGAGTCCATGACAACGGCCAGGTAGGACAGGCTGCAGGGCTGGGACGATCTCAGAGACCCCTGTGGCTTTGCTGCAGAGAGTCTCCTTCTTTAGGTCTCTCCCTGAGGACTGAGAGAGAATTCTGGGTCATGTCTGTGAGCGCGAGGAGACTCATTGGAGTTTTCCCCGTTCCCACTGCCAATTTAGGCCTGGTCTACACTAGGAGTTTATGTCAAATTTAGCAGCGTGAATTCGACTTAACCGTGCACCCGTCCACACCAGGAAGCTATGAACTGAATCAGTCTTTTGTCTTTATTCACAGAAAGGACGATCTCCTCATTCTCATATTGTCCTTGACAATTCCACAGGGTTGCGATGTCTATAGTTTGTCTTTGATGGTTTTCCATTGGCTTTTCTGGATTGGTGCAAAGGTTGACAATGCAGCAATACATCACATAATTGGCTAGCAAGGGACAGGTGCCAATTGAATGTGCTGTCCCCACCAAGACCTTTGATTGGGGTGACTCACTTTCACAATACCATAGGGGCATAATTTTCCATGTACTTACAGTACTCCTTAAATATGTACACACACCTCACAGTGATTAGGAGTATCAATAATTTACAAGCTTTGAGTAGAGATCTCAGTGCTCTGCTTCCTGGATAAATATCATAAAAGCAGTGTAGTAGGTGTAGCGAGTTTGTTAGGTCTGAGACAGGAGTTGCTTGTGAAGAACAGTGACCCCTTTGCCAATTGGCACCAATAAGCTTCTCTCACACATGCACTGAGCTATACAGTCACAACCTGATAGAATAGAAAGCCCAGCACAAAAAACAGAGATAGGAACAGTAAGATACTAAAATAACAATGGTTGGAACTCTCCTTTTCTCTCAGTCTTTGGATTGATGGGCACTAAGAGCTGTAGCTACAGTTAAGGAACCAGGCGATCAGATATCTGGCTCAACCCTCCATACTAGTAGTTTTCTCACCTATAGGGAGATGGGTCAAAATTGGAATTGATGTCATGACTCACTTCCCAGAGGGGATCAATCTGTCTAAGGTTATGTCTACACTTCAAACACTGGAAATATTCTTCTGACAACATAACACTGTCTACACTGGGGCTCAGGTCACATTACTACTCCTCTCAGTGGAGAGGACTTTTCACACCCATGAGAGATGTGGCTCTGCCAACATAGCTTTTCAGCATACACCAGCCTTTAGATGGCTTATTGACCTGAAAATATCCTAGCATCCAAATAATGGGGGACATAACAGCCACCTTGCCAACAGATAGAACCTGGGATTTAAACTCCCAATGATCACACTGTGTTTGGGATCCATTTGAATTCCTCTTCCACGTCTTTGATAGTTTCATCTCCAGTCATAGCAACTCTGATATAGGATGAAAGAAGTCAAAGCATCATCTCAAGCACAATGGAGAATTCTTCATCACACGACACTTTGAGAAGTGGATGGATAGTATGTGATGAAGATAAACTCTACATGGCTCAGACAAAAGGTAACAGTTCTGCAGTGATGGGGAAGGAGGGAATCTCTGAGTCACCACGTACTCTTCCAGTGTCACAGAGGCTGAAATAACACTTTTTTTCCTGCCTCTGCTCCTCTTCATTTACATATAATTTGAAAAGTTCCCATTATATCTTCAGCACAACCCAGAGCAACGTGAGAACAACTGGCAATGATACAATCTGAATCATTGGTGACTAACAATAACTTCACAATAGAAGGAATGGTATAAATGTGATGCTCCCTGGTTCCTGATAGGAAGGGCACACTAGAATTACTCATGAGACAATGGAGTTGATAGAAAGGACAAATGGGTCCACCTCAAAAGAGGGCAAACTGCAAAAAGGCAAAAATGGACCACTCATCTGGACAAGCTGAGGGATAACAGTGCTGCAAACAGTTCAAAGAGCTTCAAAAGTTACTATGTGGGAATCAGGAAAATTATTAAAGAAAAAGAAGGTATTGATAGCCCTAGAGGTTTTTATGGCGTTGATCTCCCTTGCAGATTCTCTGAGGGATAACATGGGCTGAGTGCCAAGAGAAGGTATTCCCACACTCACTGCATTCATAGGGCCTGTCCCCTGTGTGGATCCTCTGATGGGTAAAAAGGTTTGAGCTGCGATTGAAGGTTTTCCCACAGTCACTGCATTGATAGGGCCTCTCCCCTGTGTGGATTTTGTGGTGTTCAGAAAGGGCTGAGCTGCTAGTGAAGCTTTTCCTACACTCACTGCATTCATAGGGCCTCTCCCCTGTGTGTATTCTCTGAGGCCTAATAAGATGTGAGCTACTAGTGACGCTTTTCCCACACTCACTGCATTCATAGGGCCTCTCCCCTCTGTGGATTCTCAGATGGTCAGAAAGTGATGAGCTCTTAGTGAAGCATTTCCCACACTCATGGCATTCAAAGGGCCTCTCTCCTGTGTGGATTCTCTGATGCTTTATAAGGACTGAGTAGTCACATAATTTTTTCCCACCTTCAGTGCATGTATTTTTTCTCTTTCCCATGAGGATTTCCTGCTGTGTTGTGGTTTCCTTGAGGTCCGTCTGAGTTCCCCGATAGGAAATACATTTACCAACTTTCTCCCCTGGATGGTTTCCCTGCTCTCTTTCTGGTCTGTGCTGAATCTCACAGGAGTTTCCCTGCTCATGACTCCTGGACACATTCCTTTTCGGTCTTTGCGATAATGCTCTGTGTTTATCCACTTGCTCAACGTTTTCCTGCTGAGAATTCTGCTCCTCTTTGTCACATGCCATTGCATCACCTGCTGTGATAGAGACAGAAACCTCAGACAGGGATGGAAAGGGGAAGGCCAAACCAAAACAAGTGCTGGAGAGAGGTCAAATAAAAATCAGGAACTGAACTCCCCCAAATTCTTCCCCCAAATGTAGTGGTAGGATTTTATGTTGGTATTTTATGTAATTTGGAATGAAGGATAAAGAATAATTATGTAGCCTGTATTAAGTGTATTGGTGTATGATCTGAGCACATCCTGCTTTTTTGAATAACAGAAAGGAATGGACTAATGGGCCAATGGGTACAGATACATCAGCCAGAATCTGTGTCTGGACTGATTTCAAGGCAGTAACAGACCTTTGAGGGTCACCAATTTGTTGTAGGTTTAGCATTTTAAAATAAGTAAAAGAATGCCATGATTGTTTTCTTTTGCATTGCACTTTGATGTTCCCGTTCAAAATGTTCTGAGTAAATTAATTCTGTTTTGTGTGTGAATAAGGAATGTACGTGTTAAGAGGTAAGTGTGAAGGCCATCGCTGAACCAGATGTACAAGGGAGGAACTGAAAAAAGACGCAAGGGCACCAGGAGGCTGCAACACGCCCCTATTGAAATGTCAGAGGAGGGCAGATTGATGATTCTAAAGATGAGACAGGCACCTATCAGTGGGGACAAGACAGCTGTGATCTAAACCAACATGGGATAACTCCCTGAGGAACTTGGTGAAAGAACAAGATAAAGGATGAGGAGGACAATTTAAGAAAACAAGCACTCATCAAACAACAATTGATTACAGCATGACAGTGCAAAACTCATTGGTTCCAATGAAGGAAAATCACTATATGAACAGGGTGCCTTGCCATGAAACTTTGGGTCCATCCTGCCAAGACTTCCCCAGAGCATCATGTCATGACCAATGGAACCCGGCTCCTCCTACCCATGATGAACCTAGCTGGCCACTAGGTTGATCTGGACTCTGGACTGGTAAGTGTAACATCGACTGGCCGGACAGTGTGTGTGTGTGTGATTGAATGCATATGCGAATTGTTGTATCTTCAATAAATGCGGCATATTGCCTTTTCCCCTGAAAAAGATCCTGTGTGCTTCTTATAAGCATAACAGGGTAACACCCACAAGGTAGCTAGCTAGCGCATCTTGGAGGGACTGTTCAAATTAAGTGGTTCATCAAGACACACTTGGTTGACAATGGACCATGGGAGAAGCCCATCTACACTGAGTGGACTGTCATGTAAATGTGCTGTCTGGAATCTAGGTAATGGCTTCCTGCAATGACTGAGGGAAATTGGGCATGAACATGTGACTTGCCCATGTGACTCCAAACTCCATCTTGTTGCTGTAATTTTCCACAGTAAGAACAATGGGATGCCCTCCACATGGCAAAAGCTATAAAAGGCCCCAGAAACACCTCCATTTTGTCTTCAATCCTGCTTCTTAACTCCGGATGAACTTTGCTACAGACTGAATCTCTGTACAAGGGACTGAATGACCCATCCCAGCTGTGGACGTACTCCAGAGACGACTTAAGCCAACAGTTTATTCCATCACTGCTACAAGCCTTAACCAAGAATTTTGCCATTACTGGATGTAATTGATTCCCTTAGCCAATTTTAACTCTCCCCTTTCTTTCTTTTTATGAATAAACCTTTAGATATTAGATACTAAAGGATTGGCTCCAGCGTGAGTTTTGGGTAAGATCTAAGTTGTATATTGACCTGGGAGTAGCTGGCCCTTTGGGATCAGAAGAACCTATTATTTAATGACAATGGTTGTAAAGAACCACTCAGCTCTGAAGCCAGTGTTTTTGGTGGTGTTATAAGAACCGGAATGCCTGAGAAAACTGCCTTTATGTTTTCTTGTTAGCCAGTGTGGTGAAACAGGAGTTTACTTTTGTGGCTGGTTTGGTCTATCTTATAAAAGAATAACCACTAGTTTTGGGTTGTGTTTGCTGCATCTCTCAGCAGTTCATCCTGAATTTGGCATCCTCAGTTGTGACCCACTAAGGCACGGTGACAGGGTGCCAAGGAGGGGGGTCATGGATTTACAGGGAATTAGATGACCCAACCTTCAAACAGTCTCCCTTGGGACTGCCCTCTTTAGGGTATGTCTAGAGGGCATCAGGGAGTCGGCCGCCTTTCAGGCTGGTCTCACACTAGTGCATTAAAAATGGCTGTGGCGACATTGCTCTGATGGAACTCAGACCATCCAGCCCACCCACCCCTCTCAACCCCTGGCTTTAGAACCCAAGCTACAGCCCAACCAACAGTGCCTGCACCGTTATTTGTAGTGAGTCAGCATGGACTCTGGCTGGGAGGCAGCTGCCAGACGCAGTGCAAATATACCTTTAATGGGCGACACGCTCGCTTTAGCATTTTCCAAGGGCGAACCCCTTAGAACCATAGAGATAAAAGGGACCACAAAGGTCATCTAGTCTAACCCCCTGCCAAGGTGCAGGATTTGCTGTGACTAAACCAGCCACCTTTTGAAAACCTCCAGTGAATAACCTTCCACCACTGCCCTAGGCATCTGTTCCATTCTCCTACTGTTCTTCCAGTTAGGAAGTTTTTCCTGAGATTTAATCTAAAACTGCTGTGCTGTAGTTTGAACCCACTGCCTCTTGTCCTGCCCTCTGTGAGAAGAGAGAAGAACTATTCCCCATCCTTTGTCTGGCAGCCTGTAGCGAGGAAGACCAGCAGGGACCACAACCTGCCTGTTGGGCTACAGAGACAAGAAAGCCACCTCCACCCCTCCGGAAGCTGAGGGGCGGGACAGGAAGCAGAAATACATGAGGAGGGGGCCCTGCAGCTCAGTTGGGCTGAGGGAGCTGCTGAGGGAGACAAACGCTTATCATCCGCTGCCAGAGCAGGACACCGAGGACCTGCTGGGGCGGCCGCCAGAGGACTGGCCAAAGCTCCCAGGGTCACCAGCCAGTCGAGGTGCCAACGAACTGATGGGGCTGCCACAGACCACTGAGCCGGGGAAATGGAGGCCAGAGGTACCAAACCCTGGGGATTGTAGGAGGTAGCCCAGGGAAACTAGATCATCGTCTGGCTGAGTGTTGGCCTGACACTAAGTAAGGGTGTTGTGAGCAGACCCCCTATGATCCATTGGTGGATTACATTGCCACTGTTAGGGCCTGGGGCTGGGACCCGGTGAAGTCAGGTGGGACAGAGTCCCCCTACCTCCTGCCACCCCACCTTTGGCCAGGAGGCCTGTGTTGGTTGATCGTCTGTGGAGCTAGGATGCTAGACTGGTGCTTGCTCCTGCCTGAGCCCCAGACTGTTTGCTGCCCCACCCTGCCTGAGGGCCTGGGCTTGGAGACTTTGCAGCTTTGTCCTGAGACAGACCAGGAGGGACGGCCACGAACACTCACACAGCCTTTTGCGTATTTGAAGGTCGCTGTTATATCCCCTCCATTAACTCTTTTTTCCAAACTAAACACTCCCAGTTCCATCAGCCTTTACTCACTGGTTTGCGTTCCACCCCTTTGATCATCTTTGTCACTTGCCTCTGGATTCTCTCCAGTTTCTCTACATCCTGTCTAGTCACTGATGACCCAAATTGGACCCAGGACTCCTCCTGAGGATTAACCAGTGCTGCGTAGAGCAGTACTATCACTACCTGTGATTTGCATGCTATGCTTCTGTTAATGCATTTGCTTCTTTTTGCATTACCATCACACTGTTGACTTGCTGTTGAGGTTGTGATCCTCCACAACTCCCAGATCCTTCTCAGCAGTGTTGCTGCCATGCCAGTTATCCCCCAGACAATATTTGTGCATTGGGTTTTCCTTCCCAAAGTGTAGCACCTTACACTTGTCTTTGTTGAATTTCATTGTTGTCTATAGCCCAGTTTGCCAATTTATCACGATCCCTTTGAAGTTTTGCTCTATCCTCCAAAGTGTTGACAATCCCCCAGCTTAGTGTCATCTGCAAATTTGATCGGTATGCTCTCTAATTCTTACATCCAGGTCGTTAATGAAGACGTTAAATAGCAGCAGACCCAAAATAGATCCCTGTGAAACCCCTCCAATCTGACATCATTCCAATAATAGTTACTCTTTGCTTGCGGTTGTGTAACCAATTATATATCCACTTAATGGGAGTTCCGTTGAGCCCACATTTCTCCAGCTTACTCATGGGACTGTGTCAAAAGCCTTTTGAGGTCCAGGCCTATTTTATCCACCAAACAAGTTACCCTATCAAAGAAGGATATCAAGCTGGTTTATCATGCTATGTTCTTAGTAAATCCATGCTCGCTGCTACCAATTACCCCTTCATCCTCCAGGTATTCGCAAATTGAATGTTTTATACATTGCTCTAGTAGCTTTCCTGCTATCGAGGTCAGGCTGACTAGTGTATAATTCCCCAGCTCCTCCTTTTTCCCCTTTGTAAAGATGGGCACTATGTTAACCCTTCTCTAATCTCCTGGGACCTCTCCTGTCATCTCAGTTTGCAAATATTGCCAGAGGCTCTGAGATTTCATCAGCTAATTCTGGGGTGAACAGCAAGAAAGGAGGTGTGGGGCTGGCTTGGGGGATTAAGAGCTCTGTTATTAACACTTGAGCTGTTGAGCCTGAGTTGATGGCTAGCCATCCACAAGGAGTCATCAGAGGGAGGCTGAGATTTCAGTTTGGACAGAAGGAGACAGGTCTAGAGTAGAGCGGTGATCAGTGATTCATCAGCATATGGACAGTAGCTGAATTGAGATTTCCCAGAGATAAAGTGCAGAGGAAGTGACCAAGGACTGAGCCCTGTGGAACCCCCACAGAAAACTGGAGTGGGGGTGAGGAGGATCTTCCTAAGGACACACTGAAGAAGTGGTTACAGAGGTAGGAGGAGAGCCAGGAAGAAGACAGGATGTCAAGACGATGACCATGGTCAGTGGTATTAAGGGTGGCTGATGGGTCAAGAAGAATAAGGATGGAGTACTGGTTCTGAGCTTTGCTTAGGGAGAGGTCATTAAGAGACTTTGGCAAGGATATTCTCAGTGAAGGGCCCCAAATATCTGCCTCCCTGAAACCTTCCCTTCCCACTTCTCCCCATTCCCTTCCCACTATCCTGTCTTTTCCACTTCCAAGTATCCCAGATCTCCTACTCAATCCTCCCCCTCCAACAGCACCACCGCTGGGACTTCCACCCCCTGTTCTCCATTCCCATCTCCCACTCCCCCAACCCACCACACTACCTGTTCTTCTGAGATTCTGTCTCTGATTCCTCACCTCCTCTTCCTTCCATGGTACCCATCCCTCCCTGATTCCCTCTAGTCTAATCTTCCACATACCTATTCCTTTCCTCCCACTACATTCAGCCTGCCCTACCTTGTGGCACCACACAAGCACTAGCTCTCCCATCATCTTCTCCCACCCCACTCCTCCCTGCTCTCCTTACCCCCTACCCACCAAGAACTCCTGAATAGGAACCTCACACTGCTCTCACAGTCATTGGTTGGCTAGGTCAAGAGGACATGCTGTGGCCACTGCCTCTAAGCTACACCCATTCATCTGAGTCGGAGCCGTACCACTTTTAACTTTCAGACTAGGTGTATTGTGTGTTTTGCTGCATTCTGAAGGAGTTCCTCTTAGATGTTTCCCCCCGATTCCAAAATTTCAGGGCTGAGAGCAATATTTTAAAGTGTTTTAAAATCCACTTGCAGGCTCTGGCCTCTTCTGAGCTGCAAAGTTTTGTCAGCATAGCTCTGTTTGTTAGAGGTGCGAAAAACCACATCCTTAATTGACATAATTATGCTGGCAAAATCTCTCATGCAGACAGAGTACCGAAAAAGTCTATTAAAATAATAAGGAAATCAAATGTCCATAACCTACATAAATACTGAGTACCGGTTGGCCAGTTCTGCTGCATGCCTTTGCACTCGGTGGGTGGTGGCAAAACTTAAACCTCTGAGAACCAGAAAAGGAAGAGTTAATATACACACAACCCCTAAAATGCAACCTTAACTCTGTCCCTGGCCCTGCAGCTGGCACTAGCCGCTGGGAGTGTCTCAGTAAGACTGGTGCAAAGGTTAACAAACTAACAAAGGAAATGGAGGTTTCTCCTTTCTTGAAGTCTTCAAGTAGGAGTGGATGCCTTTCTGGGGGAGGACTTAGTCCAACACAAGGTATTCAGCTCAGTACAGCAGTAACTGGATGAAATTCTTTGACCTGTGTTATACAGGAGATCAGATTAGATGACCTAATAGCCCTTTCTGGCCATAAAAATCTATGATTCTACAATAGATATGAAGGACTAGGAACGTGCCATTGTTTGTGTTGTGTTCAGAGATGGGAATACAAGCATTTATCCGCATGCCTCCAGCTGTGTGCACTGGGTCAGCTGTAGCTGTAACTGGATGGTGGAGGGAGGAGTTGGAGCAGCTTGGCAGAGCTGTGACTGTGATATGAAGGGAGGTGCATGTGAACCCTGAGGGACCTAGTCTGCCCCATTTCAATGCTCTCAGTGGGCTGTTGCTGAGACAGGGCAGAGTAGAGGTGGCATTGTGAGGGCGGCACGAATCTTAACTTTTCATTTCCCCTTCTAAGAACCGAGGGGACAGGAATCCTTACCCAGCGAGGTCACATTCTCATAGTTCTCCTGCATGATGTCTCTGTAGAGGGCTCTTTGACGGGGGTCCAGCAGAGCCCACTGGTGAAATACACAGCCACCTCCTCGAAGGTCACCGCCCCCTGAAAGAGGAAGTGTCCAACACTCGGTACTTGCTGCCCCAGTCACAGCCCCACTATTCATGGAGAGAGAGGAGCCAATCAAATGGAAGCTCTGGCAGGGTCACAGTCAGCAGATTCCCACCTTCAGAGCAGCCAGGAGACAAAACAGGAGGGGAGCTAGAGATCCCCTCATCCCCCCCAGCAGACAGAGGGGGAAGGGTCTTCTCATCCATCACACACCTACAAGCCAGAGACTGATGCGGGGGATGGGGCCCCCAGCAGGCTCCAGGGTCGGCTCCCCAGTAGGAATCCCAACAGGCTTCCCATTGTCAGCAGCTGGAAGGAAGGGGAGGGGTTATCTACTCTAGGTCCCACTGGTGGGTAACCTCCCACCCCCTCCTTCGAATCTCCTAGCAGCCTCTGGTGAGTAGGTTCATGTTCCTGCACTGGGAATCGGATACATTTCCCCAGCACTGTCCAGGGTTCCCCCACCAGCCCCATTCCACAAATAGGGTAGTTTCCTCCCCCAAACCCCATGGGTCTGTTCTCGGAATCCAGGACTTGGGTTAAACAATTCCCAGCAAGTTTGTCACATGCCTTGTCCCCGTCCCTTTCTCCACTCTGGGTATTTCCTGCCCCCATCCCACCTCCACACTGATCTCCCCCAAAGATCCCAGGCCCTCAGTATTTCCTGCCCCTCTCCTCCCAGCAGGAACCCACTAGCAACCCTGCAATAATCCCTACCTGGACTGGCTCCACTATAGCCAGTTCCCTTCCCTGTCCCGTGGGAGGCTGGGACAATCTGGAGCCAAAGGTGGGTGTTACTCTGCTGCCTGTCAGGGTGAGAAGGGTGACAGGGAAGATTTCAGAAGTTAGTTCCTGTCACATCATGATCTTCCCTGGCCCTTTCCCTGCACAAGATGTTTCTGACTTGCATGCTGGGAAAATATTCCATCACTTTATCACAGCCCAGACCCAGCCTTTCCCACCAGCACTAAACCCACTGTCCTAGTTTTAAAACCCTGAGGGAAACTCCCCCAATGGTGGGGACCAGGCGGAGGCAGGGACAGGACAAAGAGTGCCCAGTGCTGGTGCAGAAAATTAAATAAAGTTTGCTGGTGATATTAAGATGAAAGCCATTGTCAATGGAGACAAATAGTGGAACATTAAGTGGGGCTCACTTCCATTTCATGTATTACATTCCTCAGCCTCATGCTTCAGGGCCACATCTCGCAGGGGTCAGGAAGGGATTTTTTCATCCAATGTATTTTGAGAGGGTTTTTAAATCTCCTTCCTCTGAAGCTTCAGGAATGGCCAGAGAAGAAGACAGGCTATTGGGCGGGGTGGACTAGGTCTCTGAGGTGAGATCAATCTCTCTCTCTCACAGGGCTTGGCTGGCTGGTTCTTGCTCCCATGCTCAGGGTCTAACTGATCACAATAGGTGGGATGGGGAAGGAATATTCCCCCCCGTGAGTCAGGCTGTGAGTGACCTGGTGGGTTTTCATCTTCCTCTGCAGCATGGGGTGTGGGGCACTCACTAGGATTTCCCGGAAATATCTCACTTAACCATTTCCCTGCCACTGCAGGGGCCTGGAGCACTGGTGCACCTCGGTCCCTCCTATTCTCTGCCTGGGGCATGTAAGAGTCTAGTCCCCTGGAGGCTGCAAGACTTTGGTCTCACTCCAACTATTGGGTTTAGTGGGCGGGTGCTGGGGGGTGTTGGCAGCCAGTGTTAGACAGGAGGTGAGACCAGATGATCCAGTGGTCCCTTCTGGCCTTAGACTTTATGACTCTATGACTGGATGTGGGCACGTTTGGGAGCTTGTGACCTCCGCTCCCCCCCCCCACTTATTTCTCCTTCATTTTCTGACTTCTGTTTCCCCCTCTCCCCTCCCTCTGCCTGGGAGACTTAGTGACCAACGATCCCTGCGTTCCTTGGCTCTCCTGCGATCGCTGACAGCACTCAATGCCGGTTTGGATCCAAACTTTCTGCCTCGTCCCCATCTCTACTAACCTCCGCAGGGGTTTCAGTCTCGCTGGCTGGGATACAGGCAATGAAAGGGTTACTGTGCACAGCTGCAAACTGCCTAATTTCACAGCTGAGATAAGTAAGCAAGTATCACTTATTGGAAGTCAAATCTTTTCCGACCCCCGAACATTTACTAAAAAAGTAAGAATAAAACATGTATCTGTGCTGAGTCTATATATAACTTGTATATTTCAAGAGACTGACAGAGAACGCTTGACCACAATGAACAGGGGAGTGCAGGAATGGGGGAGTGAGATTTTCTTTGCTTTAGATCATAATGAAACACTCAACATCTCACAGCCTCCTGACTGCCTTTCCTGAGCCCCTGGGGGTCACAAACCACCAGCTGAGAAACACCAGCCTAGATCATTCTTTTGTATCGGCATTGACTACGCATGGGAAGCGAGTGCTACATTGTACTGGGACAAAGCCTGAATGAGCCCAGTGCAATGGCATGTATGGACCAACCCTGGGAACTGTTAATTCCAATAACACCCACGTTTTGAACTCTCTGCCTCACTTCACTGTAAAAAGAAGACGAAAGTTCATAAGATCTTACAATACCCTCTAGCAACAAGTTGATGAAAAGTAGGTTACATTCTTTTCAGCCATGAAGGCCATGCACAGGTGCAAGGAGACCAATGACAGAAAATTCAATTAGTCCAAACAAAAGGGGGCTAATGATGTCGTTCAGGGCCAGTACTAAGCTCTATGCTTGGTGAACAAGAAGACGTGGGAACAAAGCTACCTAGGCCAAATGGATTTAATTAGTAAACAAAATAATAAAAAATAAACGATGTCACCCACTTTTAATCCTTTTGGGACTTTTAAAAAGAGATTGGGAGGGAGGGGGAGAGAAAATCATCTCCCACCTCACCCCTGACATGGCAACACTGCTACTAAACTGCTACATTTCCTTTCTGAGAGGCTTTGTTTTCATTATATTTTAACTTGTATTCCCTCCTCTTTTTCCTCATGATGCACAATCATTAATTTGCACTTCATTTTGACCATAGTTGTATCCTGTTTCTCAGAAAGGCTCTAAAGGCTTGTCAGTTAAAATATGTTCCAAAGAGACTCATTGCTCCCATGATTAATGACTTTCCTAAAGTCTCTCAGTGCTTGTAAGTTAAACTATTTTTCTAAAAAGACCCCTCTTTTTAAGACCAGGATTAGTAATGAAACTTACCCTCGTTCCCACAAGCCACTGCCTCTGTGCCTTTACTCTCCGGTGCAACACCTTCAAATAATTCTGCTGAGGATGTTTCCCAGAAATGAATCATCATTGGGATAGCTAGGAATGTATTGGGGGAAAAAATTAAGATTCTATCTTAAATGAATAAAATCATTTGAAGAAATATAAATTAATTTAACGCATAATGTAAGCATAAAAGAAATTAGAGCAAAAAGTTAATTAAAAGAACCAAACAAATGTTGCATTCTTAAAGAAGTGCAGGTTATGCAAAAAAGAAATATTGAATTTCTGTTCTAACAAAATTAGATGCTAATAAATGTTTTATTTAAAGTGTAAAAATCAGCTACAACTTTTGTCACAAGAGGTAAATAGTGCACTAAAATAATTATAAGTTAAAAATGTGAATACATTACCAATTTAAAGAGTCACAACAAAAAAAGTCTTTTTTTAAAAAAAAAGCCAAAAAACTCTAACTTTACTAACAAACTTTCAAATAAGTATGCTAAAGGAAAAGCTCAGCCTTTGTATTTTTTTTAACAAAAAGTATCAAGCAGCCACTCAAAAACAGGAAAAGTTTTCAAGGTTTTAGTGGTCTTTTAAAAAAAAGCTTTAAAATCAGACTATGTACACTTAATTAAAAACACTTAATATAACTGCAATTAAAACTGCAAAATAAAATTCTTAAAATTAACGTAGTCAGTAAAAATGCAATAATTAAAGTAAAAGCAAAAACAATTAATGAGTACTAAAAACTGCAAAACACTTGAAATGCTTATGTGATATTGATGAGCTAAAACAGGGATTGGCAACCTTTGGCACGTGGCTCGCCAGGGCAAGGATCCTGGCGGGCCGGGCCAGTTTGTTTACCTGCCACGTCTGCAGGTTCGGCCGATCGCGGCTCCCACTGGCCGCGGTTTGCTGTCCCAGGCCAATGGGGGCTGCAGAAAGCGGCGCGGACCAAGGGGTGTGCTGCCCGCTGCTTCCCACCGCCCCCATTGGCTTGGAGTGGCAAACCATGGCCTGTGGGAGCTGCAATCGGCCGAACCTGAGGACACCACAGGTAAACAAACCGGCCCGGCCTGCCAGGGTGCTTACCCTGGCGAGCTGCATGCCAAAGGTTGCCGATCCCCAGGATAAAATATTTAAGAGACAAGTCAGTTGAAAATATAGTGGTGCAAGAACAAAGTAACATCCCTTCACATTGTTACACAGCTTCCAGGTGCTGGAGGCTGCAATCCCCTGTCGTGAACATGGTTATTGGTCTGAAATCTCCCCATGGCCAGTCAGAGACAGACACGTACCTGTGTCGCTCCCCAGCTCCCGTCGCAGCATCTCTAGGGGAAGGAGAAGATGGGAGAGGTGAGAATTCAGGCCCTCGCATTAATAAGCAATGAGGATTTCTCCATGAATGTAACTGCTGTTAACTAGGAGATGGTGACAGACATCAGAGGCCGATAACGCAGCCTCTGCAGACAGAGCCAGCCCCACAGGGCTGCCCCATGGAGAAGGACGACTCGCTGAGCTGGGCTTTGAGATGGAGCCAAGGATCAGTGACATCACTAGAGTCTCCGACTCTTCCCCAGGGCGAGAGATGCTCTAGGGGAAGACACCACCCCCAGACTCCAATTCACCTTTGAATCCCAGCAGCACCCCCTGCAGCATGGCACTTTTCAGAGAGAAATCGCAGAGTCTCTTCTACAGCTCTGCAAACGACGGCTCTGGCTTCCGAAACATCCCATCCTCCCTGCTGGGGAAAGGAGGAGGGGTGAGAAATAGGCCTGAGTCCCAGACCCTGAGCCCAGCAACCCCTAAACTACAGGAAACCTGGATCTGAGCTTTGTAGTCTGAGATGGTCAATATTATTGTGAGTCACCACAGCCCTGTGCTCTCCAGCAAGATGGGAAGTGGGGAGACACTAGAGCAAGGAATGGAGACATTGTTCAGGAGCTTTCTCAGGGACGCTCTGGTTCTGTGGGGGGCAGAACCACCCCCTACGCTGGTTTACTGCAGTAACAAGGGGCACCAGCACTGGGATTATGTGGAAAGGGAGGAGACACAGACCAAAGAGTAGGCAGGTCCTACATGCTGACAGTGGCCACAGACAGAGCCCAGGTCTCCAGCAGGGAATGAACGTGGGCCCTTAAACACCAAAACCCTCAAGCCCTTCAGCTGAAACAGTAACCCTGGGGCGTCCAGCTCATTTAGCAGAGAAGGCCACATTGCACTGTCCGTTATGGTCAGTGACCAGGGCATCAGGTTAGGACTCTGTGCCCTGCTCCATTCACAGCAGAACACCCACTGCTCTCCATGGGACACCCACGTACAAAGAACAAGGAGAGAATCTGCCCGTTGTATCGGAAATAAAATGTTAGTTCTTAGTATTTTGCCAAGTCTTTGTCTGTCACACTCAGTGTCACTCAGGAGGAAAACAGCCCCCTTCCCAGACACCCTGCAGGGCCCTGCTGGTTCTTCCCTGTGTTTCCCTTCCTTTCCCACCCTCCTTTCTCCATTTCTCTCTTGCTTCCTTGTCCTTGTGTCTCTCCTCTGTTCTTCCCTCCATACAGCAACCTCCTATTCCCACCTCACAAAGGCTTCACTCCCACCCCCTCCCTGTTCCACCTGCTCGAGTGATCAGCCAGGGAACGTTGAATGTTCACATCAAAGTGTCGTCATTTCAGTTGACACCCCAATGACATTAACAGGGGACAGGAAAGTTCACACTCTCTGAGCTAAGGCTTCAGGCTGCTGGCAGCCCCAGCAAGGCAACACTGTCTCTGTTTACACTGGGGAGGTGCTGAGGGCCAGCAACTCAGTTTAACAAATGTGAAAGCTGAGATTCTGCGCCCTCTGAACACGTGACGCAGCCACGTCAGCCCAGGAGACAGGCCTGGTCTGTCTCATCGGCCCTGTGTCTAGCAGCCCTGGTATGACCTCATTAGCGATCAGACAGTAACTGGCTCTTTTCCTACCTGAGTCAGCCACTAGGGGAGACAGAATCACATGCTACAAGGGCAGGGGGCAGCATCCTATTCAGTGCAGTTATCAAACCTAACGGCCCATGAGGGCGGAGGGAAATGGAGGCCAGGACTTACCTGCCTCCAGTGCTCCCAGCACCCTAAAGAGGAAGAGAAAGAGGAGGCTGTCAGGGGGAGTGTCCCTGGATGGGGAGGCCTCCTGCTCTGCAGGGGTCACCACTGAGGCCTCGGGCAGTAGGGGAATTTCAGGTTTACACTCCCAGAGCATCTGCCACCCCCCACCAGGGACTTTACCCTATGCAGCCCCAGCAATCCCTGTGGGCAGGTCACCACTGCGGAAATCTTCTCCCCAGGCACTTTACAGGCAGAAGATGTTTCTCTGCATTGAGAATCAAATTCCCCCAGTGCTGAGAGACCCAGAAGGCCCCTGGCCCCACAAAACCCATTAACCTGCGGTGCGAGGGGCCTTGGGCCTGGCTCGGGACCTCAGCATGGTGGGGGAGGGGATTTCACTCTCCACGTACAAATGCAGAGAGTCATTTCCAGGCGAGACGGTCTTGGGGCTGCAGCATCCAGGACTCCCAGGACCCATCCCTGGTGCCGCTCCCACTCACTGTGTGACCTGGGCCAGGGCTCTGTCCCTCCCTCTGCCTCACTTCCCCATTTGTCCCAGAGGGATAATGCCCCTGACCCCACTTTGTAAAGTGCTTTGGGGTCTAGGGCTCAGAAGCACCTATAGAAATGCTGTGTATGATCATTGCAATGACAGCCTGACCTGCAGGGGTTGGCTCAGTGGCTGCTGCCCCTTCTCTCCTCCCCTCTTGCTGAGCAGGGAAATCTCCCAGGACAGGCTGCAGTGGCCCTCATCCCTTCTCTGAACAATGGCTCTCTCTAGCTCTTCCAGCCGGGACAGCAGCCGCTGCTCCTGCTTCTCCGGAAACCCTCGCAGCTCCTTCCACTCCCAGACAATCTTCTGCCTCTCAGTTTCTGTCTGTTTCTGCAACAGGGAGAGGGCGGCTCAGTAACAGGGGAACATAGAACATAAGAACGGCCAGACTGGGTTAGACCAAAGGTCCATCTTGCCCAGTACCCTTTCTTCCGACATTGGCTAATGCCAGGTGCCCCAGAGGGAATGAACAGAACCATCAAGTGATTCATCCCCTGTTGCCCATTCCCAGCTTCTGGCAAACAGAGGCTAGGGACACCATACCTGCCCACCCTGGCTAATAGCCACTAATGGATCTATCCTCCATGAACTTGTCTAGTTCTTTTCTGAACCCTGTTAATGTCCTGGCCTTCACAACATCCTCTGGCAAGGGGTTCCACAGGTTGACTGTGCGTTGTGTGAAGAAATACTTCCTTTTATTTGTTTTAAACCTGCTGCCTATTCATTTCACAGGGTAACCCCTAGTTCTTGTGTTATGAGGAAATAACACTTCCTTATTTACTTTCGCCACACAAATCATAATTTTATAGACCTCTACCATATCCCCCCTTAGTCGTCTCTTTTCGGAGCTGATCAGTCTCAGGCTTTGTCTACACCAGTGGTCCCCAACATGGTGCCCGTGGGCGCCATGGCACCTGCCAGGGCATTTATGTGCACCCACCTAGTGCCCAACAGGGGAGAGAAGGTGCGGCCCTGCGCCAGCCGGGGACAGAGAACTCTGGGGCTGCAGGCGCCGGTGTTCTCGGTCCCCAGCACAGCCCGGCTGCTGGAGACCCAGAGCATCGTCCCCTAGAGCCGAGCCCAGGCCGCAGCAACGAGAGGGGCTCCCAGAGTGTGTGAGGAGCCGGGGAGGGAGGGAAGTGGGGCTCGGGATACAGGGAGGGAGGAGGGGTCCTGCTGCCACCACCGCTGCTGCTCTGAGTCTCCCAGGGCAGCGCGGCGTTTCCCCGTCCGAGTGGGCTGTGCAGGGTGCCACCGGGCTGGGCAGAGGGCGCGGATCCCGGCTCGTGCGCTGATGGGACGAGTGGCTGGGCAGCCCGAGCTGCCCCCTCCTGCCCCTGGACCCAGCCCGCTGCGCACCTCCCCTGCCTCAGCCCCACGCTGCCTGCCCTGGGCGGGGAGAGGCAGAGTCCGGCTCCGAGCAGGGCAGCGGGGTATACTGCCCTGCCGGGGGACCCCCGCAGGTCGGGCACCTTGGGGGGTCAGTGTCCGTCCTCTCGGCTCTGCCTGCAGGGGGCTGGGGAAGCAGCTGTCAGCGCCTGCCCCTCTCAGCCCTTGCACACCCCATCCCGCTCGCAGCGTCTTCACTTGTACCTTCTCCCATCGCTCCTTTGACACATCCCTTCCCCTTGTACTCTCCCTTCACCTGCACCTCTCCCCTTGTACCCTCCCCCGGCCCTCTCCTCCCACACCTCCCCCTGCAACTCTTCTCCCGCAACCCTCCTGATACCCCATCTCCTCCTCCACCAGTAGATCACACCCTGCTTCTCTGCCAGTGTAAGGGCCCCCAAGCACCCCCACACCCGCTCCTCTGCCTGAACCCTTGTCATAGGTTTATTCCCCCCTTTGAACTTTAGCGTTCACAAGATGGGGACCTGCATGGACTCCTCTAAACTAAAATCCTAGTTTAGATCTGGTAAAGCTGCCACCAACCAAAAATATAGTGTTTTGGTACACTTTCCATTCCTCCCAAACCTTCCCTGGGAACACAGATCCAAGCTCCTTGAATCTTAACACAAAGGGAAATAATCCATTCCCCCCTCCCCTCTCCAAGTCCTTAGGAGAGATACCTGGATTCAAATTCCTTGAATCAAACAAAGAGGGATTCACTTTTCCCCCTCCCCTTCCCCTGAAAATCCAAACAAGGGAAGAAATCAATCAAGTTCTAAAAAGAAAAGATTTTATTAAAAGAAAGAAAGAAAGTACATTATCTCTGTAATACCAGGATGGAAAAAATTACAGGGTCTAACTTATAAAAATTGGAGAGACTTCCCCTCCCTCCTCCTCCGAATAATCAAAGTAACAGCAACAGAAATAAAGATATTTCTCCAGCAAACACACAATTGCAAATGCAGAAATTAAATTATAAGACTAATTCGCCTTTCTAATATTCACTATACTGAATAGAAGAAAATACTTCAGGAAACTTTGGAGAACTTGAAGAATATGTCTGGCCTCTCTTAGATCCAAAAAGAGAACGGCAAATGAAACAAAGGACACAGACAAAGCCTTCCCTCCACAGAGATTTGAAATTATCTTGTCCCTTGATTGGTCCTCTGGTCAGGTGTTCCTCAGGTTACTGAGCTTGTTAACCCTTTACAGGTAAAAGAGACTTTAACCCTTAACTATCTGTTTATGACAACCCTCTTTACTAGATCCCCATCCCTTGCCGGGTACAAGGTTTGAGGGTTAGGCCCTATGCCTTCCACGTGCATATGGAGCACTAAAGATGGGGTTGCGGGGGATGGGGGAGGGTGAGATTTATACTAAAGTGAAATAAAAATAGGAGAAATGGTTTGATCCCCACTGCAAGTGTAAACGGGGATTGCTGTGGTGGACGAGGAGGTCACGGTTGGCGGGGGGGGGGAGCCCAGGGCTGGGTGGCAGGGGGTGCGGGTGGAGGGGGAAGAGAGAGCCCAGGGCTGAGGCGGCAGGAGGTGCTGGTGGGGGAGGGCACTGGGGGGGGGGAGCCCAGGGCTGGGGTGGGGGCAGCCAAAATTTTTTTACTTGGGACGGCAAAAAACCTAGAGCCGGCCCTGCCCTGGCAGGTGCGGGGCCCGCCTAGTGCCCAGCAGGGGAGAGAGGCCGGGGCCCCGTGCTTGCTGGGGACTGAGTTCTCCGGGGCTGCGGGAAGCCGGTGCTCTCTGTCCTCGCGGCTTCTCTGTGGATTAATATATTATATAATATTAAATATGATGGTTTTCATATTATGTAATGTACTAATACAAAATAAGCCTTGAAAAATTGTTGGCGCCTGCCACACTCTTCTGAAAACATGAATGTGCTACTGGACACACAAAGGTTGGGGACCACTGGTCTACACTGGCACTTCTCTCCTGCCGACAAACAGCAGCTACACTGTGCGCCTGTCAGCAGCACGGCTGGAGCGCCACAGCCGTGTTGCCAAAAGCTGCGGCGTGTAGCTATAGCCTCAGTCTTATTCATCTCGCCTCATACGGAAGCTGTTCCACACTCTTCATCATTTTGTTGGCCTTCTCTGGGCCTTTTCCAATTCCAATGTATCTTTTCTGAGATGGGGCGACCAGATCTGCAGGCAGAATTCAAGATGTGGAGGTACCATGGATTTATATAGAGGCAATAGGATATT
Organism: Mauremys mutica; assembly: GCF_020497125.1. Lineage (NCBI taxonomy): Eukaryota > Metazoa > Chordata > Testudines > Geoemydidae > Mauremys > Mauremys mutica. Next base: position 147,253,875 of record NC_059072.1, on the reverse strand, counting down.
TTCTGTTTTATTGTCTCTCTCTTTTCTAATGATTCCCAACATTCTGTTTGTTTTTTTGACTGCTGCTGCACATTGAGTGGATGTTTCCAGAGAACTATCCACAATGACTCCAAAATCTCTTTCTTGAGTGGTAACAGCTAATTTAGATCCCATCATTTTATGTGTTTTGATATTATCTTTTCCAATGTGCATTACTTTGCATTTATCAACATTGAAATTCATCTGCCCGGTAACTGGGGAAAATCATAAATGCGCCTTGGGGCAGGTGGCAGAGTTATTTACCAGAACACAAGATCTCTTGTGGTGAGTGATGGGAAGTTCATTTATCCCAGGAAGGGAGGCGGGATCAGGGCCGGGATGAGCTGTACATCACCAACAGGAGTGACACTTCTTCCCAAAACCTCATCAACTTGCACTGAGCCAAATCCTCCATCTCTGCAGCCCACATTTCATCTCCTTCCTCCCCATCCCCCACAGGAGCTAGAAGGATCCCTGGTCACTGTGACATCCAGACAGCCCGTGGGCAGGGGCTCTGGGCTAACACAGACTGACCCTCTCCTGCCCAGCAGCCTCCTGCATCCTACAGGCATCATGTAACCCCCGTGTCTGACCCTGCCCTCTCCCTGGGCTCCAGTGGGGATGGGTCTCTGGCTGAGGCTGGCAGGGTGGGCCCTGTATTCACCAGGTCATTCTTATGGCAGGCAAACCTAAGCGGCAGGGGGCTCTGGGCACCTACCAGCAGCTCCTCGCTTTGCCGCTCTCCTCCTCCGCTTTGGCTCCTTCTCTCTCTTTTCCCAGAGGGGCCAGATGCTTTTGTGGTACCTCTTGGAAGAAGCAGGGGAGGGAAGGTTAGAAACTGCTGCAAACCTCCCAGCTGCCAGATTTCACGGCCTGTCCAGCCCAGCAGACGCCTGTGCAGACTCGCTGGGACTCAGACTGAGAGGAGATGGTGAAACAGGGAGCAGCTTTTCCAGAGGAAATGCAGGGCCCCAGGCTGCAGTGACAGGGGTGCAGCCAAACCCCCAGCTCCCCGGGCCTCACCCACATCCCAAGCAGCCAACTTCAGACACTCCCCCACTTTCCCCAGCTCCAGCCCCCAAAGCTCCCGCAGGGCCAGATCTGAACATGGAGCCCCCCAAACATCCCCCAACCCCCAGCCCTGACCCCCCAGCACACCTCAAACTCCCAGCTCCCCCACAGTCTCCCCCCCGGCTCCCCCCGCTCCCGGGCCCAGCCTGGGCTCCGAGCTCTGCAGCCGAGCCGCGCTCCGGGCCCCTCCTGCAGCTCCCGGCCCAGTCGCTCCCGGGCTCCGTCGCCCCGGCCCCGCAGCAGTGGCTGCTCCGCCCCGCCCCGCCCGGGACACTCGCCCCCCGCAGCCCCGCTCCGGCCGCGGAGAGCTCGGGGACCCCCCCGGGCAGGGGGCGAACCAGGCAGCCGGGCCCGGCTCCTCCCGGCAGGAGCGTGTCCGCCCCCACGCGTGTCTCCGCCCCCCCGGGCCCTGCCCGCCCCGCGCTGCCCCACGGGCCATGGCCCCGCTGCCGGCACAAAGGGGCGGGGGCCGGCAGGAAGGGGCGGCTCCCCCCCGGGCCTAGCCCTGCCTCCCCCCCCCCGGGCCCTTCGCAGGGGGGGGTTGGACACGCGGGGAAGCCGGTGGAGCAGCTACCCCCCAGGCCCTGCAGTGCCCGGCGCAGCAGAGGGTGTCAGCTGGATTCCAGCCGCTGCAGACAGCCCCGGCGAGCGCTGCAGCCTCGGGGTTGCGGGGCACAGGAAGGGGCTGGAGCAGCTGGGAGCGGGGGGTGCCGGGAGAAAGGAGGCAGGAGCCGGGAGAACAAAGAACCGGGAGCATCAGCCCCGGGCAGCTCCGGAGAGACCAGACGCTGCTGCCTCCATCGGGAGCTGGGAGCTGAGCAGCCGCTGCTTCCCCAGCGGGGTCTGTGCGGGGGAGAGCTCGGCATTAACCCCTCTGGGCCCGGCCCGGGGGGAGCTTCTCCGGCTAGAAACCGCCTCGGACTCTGCTGAGGGCAACTCCTGAGCTGAGACTCCAGGGGACTGAGCCGTTGGGGCTGGGCAGGTCCCTGACTCTGCACGGTGTCCCCCGCCCCCATCTCTGCCCCCAGGGTGTCTGGGAGCCCAGACCTGCTGCTGCATCACTAAGGCCAGAAGGATCCTTCCCACCAGCGAGTCTGACCCGCTCCCACCGGCTCTCTGCTGTGCCCAGGAACGTGGGTGGGTAAAGCAGGTCTCCCCGACTGGTGCCCCCTTCCCCGCACGGGCGGAGCGGGGCAGCCATGGAGAGAGAGAGCCCCCAAGAATGGGATGGTGACCACGTCTCCCAACCAGGGGGTAGGAAAGAGGAGGAAAAGATGGAAGACGGTGTCAGGACAAATTAGAGGGGGCGGGGGCAGATTTTAAGATCTCTGAAAACCCCCCTCCCCTCCCCTCCCCGGTACACTCACTGCAGCATCCCTGCACAGAGTCACTGTCCTGTGAACAAGGTGAAGCGCAGAGAGAGGAAGAACCAGCCCCTGACTCTCCCTGTTCCCCTTGCTGCAGGAGTGTGCTGCTCTGGGGGCAGTGTCAGGGGGAATCCCCCCAAAGGGGCTCCTTTGGTTCTGGTCTTTTCCAGGGTTTGGTTCACACTCTGTTGCTGGGAGGGTTTGAAAATGTCTTGGTGGGTTTAGTCCTAGTTGGGGGAGGCTGGAGGACAGGGACAAGGTCTGTGCTGTATTATGGGGACTGAGCATGTTCCCAGCATGGCAGAATCTACAATCTCTGTCTGCAGGGAAAGAGCCTGAGGGAATTGTGATGTGAAATGAACTAAATCCTGTTCTTAAACCTCTAGGACTGCCCTTCTCACCCTGCCAGGTTGCAGAATGACGCCCACGTCTCACTCCAGCTCATCCCAGCCTCCCCTGGGACAGGAAAGAGAAATGGCTGCAGTTGGGCCAGATCAGGTAGGGGCTATTGGGGGGTTGCTGGTGGGTTCTTGCTGGAGGGGGAGGAGCCGTAAATACTGAAGAGGTGGCAACTTCTGAGGAGTTAGGTCTGGAGGGGGCAGGGAATACCCTGGGTGAGGAAAGGGAGGGGGACAGAGTGTGACAAACTTTCTGAGACTTGTTTAACCGGGAGGGCCTAGATCCTCAGAACAAACGCTTGGGTCTTGGAGGAGAAAATTCCCTAATTTGTGAAACAGGAAACAGACAAAGCAACCCCCTGGGCAGGGGGACCAGACTTCCAGTGCTGAACCCTCAGCCTGCTAGCCAGAGGCTGGTGTGACATGGAAAGGGGGCACCCACCAGGGAAATGTAGTGAAGATGTCCCAGCCCCTCACATCCAGCTGCTGGCAGTGGGGAGGGTGTTGGGATTCCGACCATGGGGCTGTTTCAGCCTCTGGCTAGTAGGTATGTGATGGATCTGCTGGCAGAGACAAGGGGTCTCTCTTTGTTCTCTCACCGTGATGTCCCCTGGCTGCTCTCAGCAGTATGGGGATAGGACCCTGCTGACTGTTTCTCTCTCAGAGCTTCCATTTGATTGGCTCCTCTCCCCCATGAATAGTGGGGTTGTGAGTGGGGCAACAGGTCCTTAGTGTTGGAATCCTGCTCTTCCAGGGGCTGGTGACCTTCGAGGAGGTGGCTGTGTATTTCACCAGGGAAGAGGGGGCTCTGCAGGACCCCACTCAGAGAGCCCTCTACAGAGACGTCATGCAGGAGAACTATGAGACTGTGACCTCGCTGGGTAAGGATTCCTGTCCCCTCGGTTCTTGGAAGGGGAAATGAAAAGTTAAGGTTCACGCCAGCCCCACAATGCCACCTCTGCTCTGCCCTGTTTCAGCATCACCCCAATATGCCAGAGACACACACACTAGCCTTCTCCCCTCCCCTGTTACAGAGCGCTCTGGGAACAGAGCAGTACAGCAGAAAGTCTCACAACTTCTCCTTGCTAAGATAATATTTGGGTTCATCTCCATCATAGCAAACAGAAGCTTCTTTCCCCTGGCCTGCTCTCCAGTACTGAACCTCCTGCACACAGACCATCTGAGACTCGCACAGTGTTACCACCCCTTTGCCCTCAACCTGAGTTTTCCTTTTGAGTCACTGCCTTCACTTATCCCTCACTAAGCCCCACAGATCACTCGAACATAGGCCACCAGAGTGCTGACAATCCCCACAGCAAGAACACACCCTTGGGCACCTTTGCTGACAAAACCTGCAACACTCAGCACAGAAATGAGGCAGAATTGTCCCCCCAAATCCCACCTCTCTTCATAGCACAGTCACAACTCTGCCAAGCTGCTCCAACCAATCCCTCTATCATCCAGTCACAGCTACAGCTGACCCAGTGCACACAGCTGGAGGGCATGCGGATAGATGCTGGGATTCCCATCTGTGAACACAACACAGACAATGGGATGTTCTCTTAGTCTTTCCTCGGATTGATTATAGGTTCATAGCTTTGAAGGCCAGATGTGACTATTAGGTCATCTACTCTGACGTCCTTTATAACACAGACCATAGAATTTCATCCCGTTACTGCTGCATTGAGCTGAATACCTGAGTTCCTGTGGCAGTTTGTTAACCTTTGCATGGCCCACCCAGAACCATCCTCAGTGATGAAAAACCTTAGCGTTCTGTCCATAGGCAGGTCCCTGCATACCTTGCTGAGTCACAAGGCGTATCTGCCTTCTCTCAAGGCAATTGTATAGCTGATGGTCCTTAATGGGCCATCAAGCAGGCTAGGCAGAACTTGTCTGGCTGGGGTGTTCCCTGGAAGCAGAGCACAAGTTTGAAATATGGACAGCATACAGCCAATATTCATAATGTCAACTACAAAAATGATAAATATCTAGAGCTAGCATAATTATAATCAGCCAATCAGAACCTCTCCATAGACCCCTTACGTGACAACCTTTCTACAATATTGGCTGCAAATATAGAACAGTGGTTGCAACTGTGATCTATACAGTTACAGATTATGTCAATAACGTCACAGGAAGTGACACAGCATCAGTGAGACTGATATTGGAATATTGCCTTACAGTGGACGAGAAGCTGGATATGAGTCAACAGTGTGCCCTTGTTGCCAAGAAGGCTAACAGCAGATTGGGCTGCATTAGCAGAAGCATTGCCAGCAGCTTGAGGGAAGTTTGTTCATTTCAAACTTGCAGCTTATTCATTTCATTTTGGTGACCCCTCCGAGTTCTTGTGTTATGAGAAGGAGTAAATAATACTCCCTTCCTTGGTCCTTTAAAAGATATTATGTGACCCCCCCCACCCCTTGTCTCTCATTTCCTGGGACTAACATGGATACAACAACACAGCAAACAACAAGGTTCAAAGTCAATGCACATGGGAGAAGCATCTTGTTTCATTCCTTATGTCTTAGTCCCATCGTGTGGCCATTTCCTTTTCTTCCTTTCTGTTAAAAGCTTTGGTGTTTTGCACAGAAACATTATTTCCCCAGGAGAGACCCAGGAGTGAGAGCTGCATTCCTGTACCAAACAGTTGCTAGAAGGGGGCAGACAAAGGCCTTTAGGACGAGGCGTCCCGTCACTCAAAAAATCATCTTCCTCCTGTGGTTCTGAGGGCAGCAGGAGCAGCCACAGCTCGGTAGTCCCCAGCAGCACTCCTGGGGTGGCCGGAGCAGCAGCTGGCCTCCTGGGGCTCCACTCTGTGTGGCAGCAGGTGGAGTGGCAGTGACTCTCAGTGCTTCTCCCCTGGTAGCTGGTGCTCATTATCCATCAAATAAATCAAAACACTTCCACCTGCAAGTGTATTTAGCCCAGGACCCTTAGAGTCAGCAGCTGTTCCCCCTCTGAGCTCTCTGATCAGGTGTCCTAGTGCTGAAAGCCTCCTGTTTAGATCCTAAAATAGTGTTTTTGCAGCAGGGGGCTGAAATTTTGGACCGGACATTGTAGCGCCATCGTTATTTTATTGAATTGCTTCAAAACAGCAAGTCAAGAAAGTCTCCTAAGGGCCAGGCTCTCTGCCATGGACACAGCTGCCCCTGCTCTCCAGGAGTCTGTGTGTTCCACACAGCAAAGTACAAACCTGCTCGGAACTGAAGTGGGGTCTGACAGTGATGGTAACACAAATACTTCAGACTATTAACCCAGGTCTCTTCCTTCTTTAATCCAGGATGCGCCAGTCAACTGTTAACCATGGCATTATCTTCACCTTAAAATACCTCTTAGGACATTTAACAGAGGAAGTGAAACCCCCTCCCCCAAATGACTCCCTGTTGAGGTGTTGTACCGTATCTGCCCCTGGAGACTGTCTGGTTTTCTAGTCTCTTCAACCCCCTTATCCCAGTCTATGGGCTAACCTCCACATTTCAGAGTTTAGAATTTACTCTCATCACCCTTGTATGGCACTTTCCATGTGAATTAGACAAAGTAAATGTGGGAACTTACATGGCTAATGAAAAACAATGCTCTGGGTGAGGCCTGGATTCATACCAAGAGCTGTATTTCCCCCTGCATGAGCCACCACAGGTCCTTCAGAGACAAACTTGCGATGTAAATGGTTACATGTGTCTGTGGGTCACCACTTTGGCTGCTGTATGAAAGGTTGATGGTTCAAACCCAGCGGAAGATGGTTGGTGTTTTGTTTTACCAATGAGACTCAAGTACATTTAACATGCAGAAAATCTACTCTATTCTGGTCTAGCCCCATTTGACTCCTTCTGCCCATCTCCTTCCTTCCCCCTCAGTGTCTTTCCTTTCCCACTGGGGACATGCAGAGATTAACCACAGTCAGTCTGTGTCACAGGAGTCTGTATCTCCTAAGGAATGTGGGTGAAGGATTCCAGCTGAATTAACTCCACTCACCTGGGTTAGAAACATTTGTTTCTTTCGAGCAGATAGTGGGAAATCGGACATTAATTCAGACCCAGGAGGCAAGGCAGAGGCTTCATGACCTTGATCTCCAGGAAGGGAGAGAGGATCCCCGGGAAGGAAGAGAGCTTCCTTTAGACTCAAGCTGGGGTCTCCTGGAAGTTGGAAAAGACCCTTGGTCACTGAGGATCTCATGGGATCGTGCTGCTGCAGAGGCTCCAGAGTCCTGGGTGCAGGGAGGGGGTCACTGCACAGTCTGAAATGGAAGGGAGGACCCTGGAAGGGAAGGGAGGAACAGAAAATGGAGAGGAATGAAACAGAGCAAACGCCTCTTCTCTCTCCCTTCCCCGACCCAGCAAGAAATATTATCAATGGGGAAACTCCCCACCATGAACGGCAGAGAGCACAGAGACATTCACCTCGAAGTGAGCAGTAGGGTGACCAGACAGCAAGTGTGAAAAATCAGGATGGGGGTGGGGGGTAATTGGTGCCTATATAAGACAGAGCCCCAAATATCAGGACTGTCCCTACAAAATCAGGACACCTGGTCACCCTACTGAGCAGTGATAGACTTGTTGCCTCCTATCCCAGTGAGAGCAAAGAGCTGCTAGAGCTGGAGCTGTGGGCTGTCCTTCCCAGATGCTGGAATAATTTGTAGCATGGAGACCTGGCTCGGGGCTGATTGGGTGGAAGATCTACTTGCCCTAGTGTGGGGGGGGGGTGTCCTCACGGGAAGAGTCCGAGTGGGGGCAGGGCATGGGGGGCAGAGCACAGGCGGGGCCACAGGCTGAGTACTGGTGGCTCCCTCACTGCTTGGGAGGTTCTGTCCCTGGCACTCCAAAGGCAGCAGCCCAGCCCCCTCCAAAGGGAGGTGCTTCACATCCAGCATTTCTTGCCCCCTCAGCCTCCCTGAGCCCCTTATACCTGCTGCCCACGTGCAGTGTCACTGGTAAATATAGTCAGAGGAGATGCTGGGGACCTGGGGTGTGAAATAACTGCATGAAACTGGCTGCCTGAGCCCAGCCCTCAGTGAGTAAATCCTCAGAAATCTCACCCCTGGGTTTGTAGTGTCAGGCTCCAGCAAACAAATCCCTCTATGTGGGCGGGAGGGCTATGGAGTGTCTCTGTGAGGGAAGAGGATGTAAGGGGGAGGGGCCATGGGGGTGTCAGTGTGAGGGGGAGGGGCTGTTATGGGAAGGGGCCATGGGGATGTCAGTTTGAAGGGAGGGGCTGTCAGGGGGAGGGCTATGGAGTGTCTCTGTGAGGGGGAGGGGCTGTGAGGAGATTGTCACCTCCAAGCACCAGGAGCCCCCGACAAGGGAGTTGAACTGCCCCCTGCCCCCAGGTGCCCTAGAGCCCAGCATGGAGCTGCTGCCCCTGCACGGTCCCTGGGCATTACAAAGGGGATGATGTGAGGTTACTGCCCCATCAGTCCTGGGGTGGGGGACTGGAGCCCCTGGAACAGCCCTGTGGGGAATTCAGTGTCTGTGGAAAAGTGCAGCTAGGAATGGGGATTCCCACCTGCATTAAAGTGGCATGAAGGAGAAGAGAGAGTTATTGCTTAGAAAATTCTGGGTGTGAAGGAGGGTGCCCAGCTCTCAGTCTGCAGAACAGCCAACCCCAAGCAGTCAAAAATCCTGAGTCAGGCTCACCAAAAATCATGAAATTGGCTTTAAAATCATGAGATTATGTAAAATTAATAGATTTGGGGATCTTTGTATTTGCCTTCTGTTTGATGAGCCTTTAGGATGCACTGGGGGTCACATTTTGAATTTTTCTCCACAGTCACAAGGGCTAGAAAGGTTCTGTTTCTTTAAGAGCGAAGGCTCAAATCATCACATCTCCACTTGAATCCAAGAGCTGGGACTTCAAGGAAAACAATAACTCTCATGAGACTCAAGGCAAAATCATTGGAGTTGGCAGTACTGAGTCGGACTGAGTCTTTATTCTCCAGGATTCCCTGTAGCAGGGGTCCCCAACCTTTTTCTTTCTGTGCCCCCCCCCATGATATAAAATCTCCACAGCCCACCCATGCACAAAAACTGTTTTTCTGCATGTTCAGTAGGTTAAAACCCAGGGCTGTCATTAGGGAGTAGCCAGCAGAGCAATTGTGCAGGGCCCCACAACACAGGGGCCCCCACAAAGTTAAGTTGCTTTGGCTTCAGTCCCAGGTGATCGGGCTCAGATTTCTGCCCTGAGCCCCAGTTAGTCTAACACTGGCCCTGCTATCTGGTTTATTTTGGTGGACCCCCCTGAAACCTGCTCGCTGCCCCCCAGGGGGCTCCGGACCCCTGGTTCAGAACCACCGCCTTGGAGCTCTGTTTAGAAGAAGGGAGCAAAGCTGCTGCCTTTCCTGATGGCTGAACTCAGGCCCTTAGAGTGGGATATTCCTGCCCTGCCAGCTGCACCAGGAAAGCTCCCTGAGCAGCTGCCTGGGCTCAGGGACAGTCTAAGCCTGCAGGGCCCTGGGGGCAATGAAGCAGCTGGGTCAGGCTGGGTACCCTGATTCCAAGTCCTGGCTCCCTGCTCTGCAGCAAAGAAGTCAATTCCCCCCACCCCTGATGAATCAGCCTGAAGCTACGTGCAGAGCTGGGGGTTTCTCCTTTCACTCCTGCTGGGGAGTGCCAGGGTCCCCGAGGCATTTCTAGCAGAGCACTTGGAACTGAACTGGGGGAACCAGCCTTTCATTACAGAACGCTCACGTTCAGACCACATCTTTATTTACAGTTTTTTATAATACAATATAATCCTTCAATCCTAGTTTCACCATCGATAACATGGGATACCAAGGGTAAAACTGACCAGCTCTTCAAATCCAAGAGAGTGGAGACAAATCACCTCTCAGAGTCAATGCAGGGTAATCAATAGGCAGACAGTGGCCAAATCGCTTTTGAATGGACCCCAAAATCTTTTTATTTACTTATTATCCTCATCATTATTGTTATTTTTATTATTATTATTTACGCTGGAGTCTGGATCTTGACTAGACCTTGACCAACAATTTTGGACCTTGACAAAAAATAATGGATTACCCCTAAGAACGGGGTTGTGTTACATTCCTTATGTCCTCACTCCATATTGTGGCCATTTCCTTTCCCTCCTTTCGGTGAAAGGCTTTGGGATTTTGTTTAGAAATTTTATTTCCTCAGGATAGACCCAGGAGCGGGGGCTGCCTGTATGTACCAAGCACCCACTAGATTAGAAGGTGACTGACAAACACCCTTAAGACGAGGCAGCCATCTCTGTCAAAAAAATCATCTCCCTTCTTCACTTGAGTGACAGCCTGAATCGTTCCTTATCTGGGCAGAGCCCAAGGATCGGCATCATCAGCAACAAAACCATATGTACGTAACAGGAATCAACCCAAAATGTGCTTTAAAAGGAACTGTCTCCTTCCGTCTGGGTAAAATTTGCCATTAGGGTCATCGATTTTCATTTCCCTTCTCTTAAGGCAGAGATAGGGTAGGAGCTACCTCAGGCTGGGATGTCAAGCCCATGTCCCCATCTGTCAGTCACTCTGGGAACCTGTCTCTGCTCACAGCTGACAGGCTGCCTCCAGCCTCTCCAGCCAGTTCCTCAGCTTGGGGGGTGGGGGTGGTAATTTGGCAAGCGTATGTGGCACATAGGAGACATACTTTTACCAGATGCATTGGTGGTATAGTGGTGCGGATAGCTGCCTTCTATGCAATTGAACTGGGTTTGAGTCCCAGCTAATGCAGGGATGTGATATTTTCTCCCCTGGAAATTGGTTTAATTTCAGTCACATTGTATCAGTTTATCAATGGAATGAGAGAATCAATATCCCAAATCCCAGCAGGTTGGAGTCATCTTTGTATTTTTTTCCTTTACTTCCCTCTCCCTTTTAGACTCAGAGCCTTTCAGGTCAGAAGGGACCAGTGTGATCATCTTGTCCGACCTGCTGCACCTTGCAGGCCAAAAGACCCCACCCACCCCCTCCTGTAATAGACCCCTAACCTGGGAGGGGAGGCTCCGTGCTCAGCCCCTACCCCAGGCAGTGCATGGAGGCCCTCTGCTTCCCTCCCACAATGGGTGTGCAGAGATGTGCCAGCAGCACTAAGGTGGCTCCCTGCCCACTCTGCCTCTATCCCTCCGTGCCACTCCCAGAAGTGGCTGGCATGTCCCAGCATCCCCTGGGGCAGGGGAAGTATCTCCATGCTCTGCCCCTGCCCGAATACCAACTCCGCAGCTCCCATTGGCCAGGAACTTCGGTCAATGGGAGCTCTGGGGGCGGTGCCTGCAGGCAGCAGTGCAAGGAGACCCCCTGGTCCCGCCCACCAGAGGGTTGTGTGTACCGGTCACTTGGGAGCTGCAGTGGTAAGCGCCACCCCTCCTGCACTCCAACCCCCTCCCCCAGCACAGAGCCCGCACCCCGCACCCAAATTTCCTCCCAGAGCTTTGCTTGTCTTCCTTTCACGCTGAACCATCCTTCTTCTCCTGGGCTACAAGTAGCCATCCCTGGGAAGCCAAGAGGCAGGGACAGTATTCTGCCTCCCAGCAGCCAACTGCACCTCCCCAGGCTTTGCAGAACGAATGGTGGTGCTCTGCTCACCCCACTTAGCAGCACTGAGGTGCTTAGCTTCTGCCCTGCCTTCCTCTGCTTGACTTTCCTCTTTGCCCCATTCCTGCCTCACTTCCTCCTTTGGCAAGTCACACAAAGGAGGCCAGCAGGAAGAGCCGGCTTCCATAGGCCAACCTCCAAGGGCAGAGGAGACTAAGCCACAAGGCTTCAAAACATGACTGTCCAAGATCCTCTAGCTTTCCCCTGTTGATGCCAAGGCTTTTTCTCAGCTCATTTCACCACCCTCAGCTATGCAGTGGTTGGGGTTATCCCAGGGACAGGCCAGTCGCAGCAGTAGCAGTGCCTTGCTGGACAGCCAGGGGAGCTAGGAAAAGGAAGCCACCATGTTTCTACCCAGTTTTGAACCAGGGGTCTTTTACATGTTAGGCAAATGTGAGAACCACTACACTACCGAAACTCTATCACAATGCTCTCTCCCTCCCTTTATAAGGACATCAGAGTGGCCATACTGGGTCAGACTAAAGGTCCATCCAACCCTGCATCCTATCTGCCAACAGTGGCCAATCCCAGGTGCCTCAGAGGGAGTGAATTTAACAGGTAATGATCAAGTGATCTCTCTCCTGCCATCCATCTCCACCCTCTGACAAACAGAGGCTAGGGACACCATTCCTTACCCATCCTGGCTAATAGTCATTAATGGACTTAACCTCCATTAATTTATCTGCAAAAAGAACGAGGAGTACTTGTGGCACCTTAGAGACTAACAAATTTATTTGAGCATAAGGTTTTGTGGGCTAAAACCCACTTCATCGGATGCATGCAATGGAAAATACAGTAGGAAGATATGTATATATATATATACACACACACACACACAGAGAGAGAACATGAAAACGTGGGTATTGCCATATACACTATAACGAGAGTGATCACTTAAGGTGAGCTATTATCAGCAGATGAAAAAAAAAAACCTTTTCTAGTGATAATCAGGATGGCCCATTTCCAACAATAGGGGAAAAATAAACATGGGGAAATAGTTTTACTTTGTGTAATGACCCATCCACTCCCAGTCTTTATTCAAGCCTGACTTAGTGGTGTAAAGTTTGCAAATTAATTCCAATTCAGCAGTCTCTCATTGGAGTCTGTTTTTGAAGGTTTTTTGTTGTAATATGGCGAGTTTTAGGTCTGTAATTGAGTGAACAGGGAGACTGAAGTGTTCTCTGACTGGTTTTTGAGTGCTATAATTCTTGACGTCTGATTTGTGTCCATTTATTCTTTTACGTAGAGACTGTCCAGTTTGGCCAATGTACATGGCAGAGAGGCATTGCTGGCACATGATGGCATATATCACATTGGTAGATGTGCAGGTGAATGAGCCTCTGATAATGTGGCTGATGTGATTAGGTCCTCTGATGGTGTCCCCTGAATAGATATGTGGACAGAGTTGGGAATGGGGTTTGTTGCAAGGATAGGTTCCTGGGTTAGTGTTTTTGTTGTGTGGTTGCTGGTAAATATTTGCTTCAAGTTGGGGGGCTGTCTGTAAGCAAGTACTGGCCTGTCTCCCAAGATCTGAGACAGTGAAGGATCGTCCTTCAGGATAGGTCCTTGATGATGCGCTGGAGAGGTTTTAGTTGGGGGCTGAAGGTGACGGCTAGTGGCGTTCTGTTACTTTCTTTGTTGGGCCTGTCCTGTAGTAGGTGACTTCTGGGTACTCTTCTGGCTCTGTCAATCTGTTTCTTCACTTCAGCAGGTGGGTATTGTAGTTGTAAGAATGCTTGATAGAGATCTTGTAGGTGTTTGTCTCTGTCTGAGGGGTTGGAGCAAATGTGATTGTATCTTAGAGGTTGGCTGTAGACAATGGATTGTGTGATGTGGTCTGAGTGAAAGCTGGAGGCATGTAGGTAAGTATAGTGGTCAGTAGGCTTCCAGTATAAGGTGGTGTTTCTGTGACCATCGCTTATTAGCATTGTAGTGTCCAGGAAGTGGATCTCTTATGTGGACTGGTCCAGGCTGAGGTTGATGGTGGGATGGAAATTGCAGAAATCATGGTGGAATTCCTCAAGGGCTTCTTTTCCATGCGTCCAGATGATGAAGATGTCATCAGTGTAGCACAAGTAGAGTAGAGACGTTAGGGGACAAGAGCTGAGGAAGCGTTGTTCTAAGTCAGCCATAAGAATGTTGGCATACTGTGGGGCCATGTGAATAACCATAGCAGTGCCGCTGATTTGAAAGGTATACATAGTCCCCAAACGTGAAATAGTTATGGGTGAGGACAGAGTCACAAAGTTCAGCCGCCAGGTTTGCCATTACATTATCGGGGATACTGTTCCTGATGGCTTGTAGTCCATCTTTGTGTGGAATGTTGGTGTAGAGGGCTTCTACCTCCATAGTGACCAGGATGGTGTTTTCTGGAGTGTTATATCCTTGGGGGCAGCCGGTTTAGGAAGAAATCACTTGAGGCCAGAGAGCAGACAGCTAACAAAACTACCATTTTATTTACAGACACAGAGCTCACCCAACTGGCCGAAGCTGGCTGGGCTATCCCCTAATAATCTAACTCAGTTGCCATAGGAACAAAAACCATGACAACCAAATACACAACATGGAGAATCACCAATGGATTTTAGTTTCCTCAGGAAGTCAGTGGTTCTCGAAGATAGCTAGGAGTGCTGGTAGCGTAGGGCCTGAGGAGGGAGTCTACATAGCCAGACAATCCTGCTATCAGGGTGCCAATGCCTGAGATGATGGGGCATCCAAGATTTCCAGATTTATGGATCTTGGGTAGCAGATAGAATATCCCTGGTTGGGGTTCTAGACTGTCTTATTGCCAAGGGCTGGAGAAAATCAGCCAGCAGCAGGGGGTGCAGAACACCCCACTAGTGTGGGGGTGACAGCGCCTCTGGGATCCTGACATCCCAGCACTTTACACACCTTCCTAGAGCCTCCCAACTCCCCTGGGCTGTCGGGACTGCGACCCCAACCCTACTGATGAGAAACAGGCTTGGGGAGGGAAAGCTACTGGCTCAGGGTCACACAGAGGTGAAAGTAATTTAAAGGACTTATTGGTATAACAGAGTCCTGCGGAGGGGGAGGGGCCTCAACCGAAAGAGGCGTGACCTCTATCGGAAGAGGTGGGGCCTTTAAATCCCGGGGCTTTTAAATCAGGATTTAAAGGGCTCAGAGATTCGGCTGAAGCTAGGAGCCGGGCCCTTTAAATCAGCCCCAGAGCTACCAGCTGCAGAGGCGGCTGGGAGCCCTGGGGTTTGGGCAAGGGTGAAAGTAATTTACATTTCTTACCCATATGGTCCAATCGCAAGCAACCCACCTCTCCTACATACTTCATGGATCCCTCTCATTGCATGACATAGATAGAGAAAATAAAGCTACTATTACTACTACCAGTACTGTCTGTAATACAACTTTACTATTGGAATAAGCCTGAAAAAGTGAAAACTCACTGTCACATTTTTCTCCGTGTCTTTCCTCCTCCTCCAGCCAGGCTGTGGACACTAGGCTCTGTGCTTTCTCCCTGCCTACCACTCAGCAGCAGCTACAGGGGCTTCTCTCTAGCTTGCAGCAGGGAGCAGGGAGACTGGCTGAGGGAGGGAGAAGCCTGCCTCCTGTATAAGAGCAGTTTAAACTCAGCTGTTCCCTGCATGGTTCAGTAACATTTCAAAGAGGATCTGCAAGCAGTTTAGACATCATAACCATGATCCTCTGCTGGGGAGGGAATGGGATAGATTTGAACGTGGAAATGGTTCCTGATTTTGATTGTGTTTTTTGTGTATAGGAGATCCCCTCATCCCAGGGGCAGAAAAGAACTGCCCCTGCCATGATCACACACACCCTCTGCCACCCCAACAACAACTGGGAGTAAAATTAACAAGGATGCCAGAAACGGCTCTTAATGCTGGTGGCAGAACTGCGCAGGGAGTTTAAACTGTTCTTATGCAGGCAGGAGCAGCAGGCATTTCAGCCAGTCTTCCTACTGCAAGCTAGAGCCTAGAGGAGAACCCCTGCTGGGGGTGGGGGATGGGAGGAATGCAGAGCCTTGTCTGCCGCCTGGCTGGAGGAGGGGGAGGGAGGAGACGAGAAACCAATGTGACAGTGAGTTTTCCCCTTCCACCTGCTTTTATTAGCTCTGGATTTAAGCTGTGCAGCCAAATGCTTGTATTTGTTGTGTGTATTAGTATTGGAGAGATCCCCTCATCCCAGGGGCAGACAAAGACTGCCCCTGCCATGGTCAAACACACGCTCCCGCCAGCTACTGTGAGTGAAATTAACAAGGATGCCAGAAACCACTCCTAACCCCGGGAGGCTGAACCGCTCAGGAAACAGCTGAGTTTAAACTATTCTTATGCAGGGGGCAGGCTTCTCCCTCCCTCAGGCAGTCTCCTTTTCTTACCAGTCCTCCGTACCGGCCCGTACGAGCTTACTTTCACCTTTGTCTAGATGTCACGGTGACCAGGGATCCTTTCTAGCTCCTGGGAGGATGGGGAAGAAGGAGATGAAATGTGGGCTGCAGAGATGGAGGATTTGGCTCAGTGCAAGTTGATGAGGTTTTGGGAAGAAGTGTCCCTCCTGTTGGTGATGTACAGCTCACCCCGGCCCTGATCCCTCCTCCCTTCCTGGGATAAATGAACTTCCCATCACTCACCACAAGAGATCTTGTGTTCTGGTAAATAACTCTGCCACCTGCTCCAAGGCGCATTTATGATTTTCCCCAGTTACCAAGCAGATGAATTTCAATGTTGATAAATGTAAAATAAGGCACATTGGAAAAGATAATATCAAATACACATAGAGTGAGGGGGTCTAAATTAGCTGTTACCACTCAAGAAAGAGATTTTGGAGTCACTGTGGATAGTTCTCTGGAAACATCCACTCAGTGTGCAGCAGCTGTCAAAAAAGCAAACGGAATGTTGGGAATCATTAAGAAAGGGATAGATAAAGAAACAGAAAATATCCTATTGCCTCTATATAAATCCATGGTACGTCCACATCTTGAATTCTGCATGCAGATCTAGTCACCTGATCTCAAAAAAAAATACATGGAATTGGAAAAAGCACAGAGAAGGTCAACAAAATGATGAAGGGTGCAGAACAGCTGCTGTGTGAGGAGAGATTAATAAGACTGAGGCTATGGCTACTCTCCACAGCTTTTAGTGACACAGCTGTGCCGCTACAGCCATGCTGCTAACAGGCACACAATGTAGCTGCTGTTTGTCAGCAGGAGAGAAGTGCCAGTGTAGACAAAGCCTGAGACTATTCAGCTTGGAGAAGAGACGACTAAGGGGGAATATGGTAGAGGTCTATAAAGTCATGACTTGTGTGGCAAAAGTAAATAAGGAAGTATTATTTCCTCCTCATAACACAAGAACTAGGGGTGACCCAGTGAAATGAATAGGCAGCAGGTTTAAAACAAACAAAAGGAAGTATTTCTTCACACAACGCACAGTCAACCTGTGAAATCCCTTGCCAGAGGATGTTGTGAAGGCCAAGACACTTAACGGGGTTAAAAAAAAAACTAGAGAAGTGCATGGAGGATGGGTCCATTAGTGGCTATTAGCCAGGATGGGCAGGGAGGGTGTCCCTAGCCTCTGTTTGCCAGAAGCTGGGAATGGGCAACAGGGGATGGATCACTTGATGATTCCCTGTTCTGTTCATTCCCTCTGGGGCACCTGGCATTAGCCACTGTTGGAAGACAGGGTACTGGGCTAGATGGACCTTTGGTCTGACCCAGTCTGGCCGTTCTTATGTTCTATGTTCCCCTGTTACTGAGCCACCCTCTCCCTGTTGCAGAAACAGATGGAAGCTGAGAGGCAGAAGATTGTCTGGGAGTGGCAGGAGCTGCGAGGGTTTCTGGAGGAGCAGGAGCAGCGGCTGCTGTCCCGGCTGGAAGAGCTAGAGAGAGCCATTGTCCAGAGAAGGGATGAGGGCGTCTGCAGCCTGTCCTGGGAGATTTCCCTGCTCAGCGAGAGGGGAGGAGAGAAGGGGCAGCAGCTGCTGAGCCAACCCCTGCAGGTCAGGCTGTCATTGGAATGATCATACACAGCGTTTCTATAGGCGCTTCTGAGCCCTAGACCCCAAAGCACTTTACAGAGTGGGGTTGGGGCATTATCCCTCTGGGACAAATGGGGAAAGGGAGGCAGAGGGAGGGGCAGAGCCTTGGCCCAGGTCACACAATGAGTCTGGCAGCAGCACCGGGGATGGGTCCTGGGAGTCCTGGATGTTGCAGCACCAAGACCTTCTCTCCTGGAAATGTCTGTTTGCATTTGCACTTGGAGGATGAAATCCTCTCCCCCACCATGCTGAGGTCCCGAGCTAGGCCTAAGGCCCCTCTCACCGCAGGTTAGTGGGTTTAGTGGGGCCAGGGGCCTTCTGGGTCTCTCAGCACTGGGGGGAATTTGATTCTCAATGCAGAGAAACATCTTCTATCTGTAAAGTGCCTGGGGAGAAGATTTCCGCAGTGGTGACCTGCCCGCAGGGATTGCTGGGGCTGCGTAGGAGAAAGTCCCTGGTAGGGGAGGCAGGTGCTCTGGGAATGTAAACCTGAAATTCCCCTACTGCCCGAGGCTTCAATGGTGACCTCTGCAGAGCAGGAAGCCTCCCCACCCAAGGACACTCCCCCTGATGGCTCCTCTTTCTCTCCCTCTTTAGGGTGCTGGGAGCACTGGAGGCAGGTAAGTCCTGGCCTCCATTTCCCTCCGCCCTCATGGGCCGTTAGGTTTGATAACTGCACTGAATAGGATGCTGCCCCCTGCCCTTGGAGCGTGTGATTCTGTCTCCCCTAGTGGCTGTCTCAGGTAGGAGAAGAGCCAGTTACTGTCTGATCGCTAATGAGGTCACAGCAGGGCTGCTAGACACAGGGCCGATGGGACAGACCAGGCCTGTCTCCTGGACTGATGTGTCCGCATCACATATTCAGAGAATGGAGTGAATGGAGCAGGGCACAGAGTCCTAACCTGATGCCCTAGGCCACTGACCATAATGGACAGTGCAATGTGGCCCTCTCTGCCAAATGCGCTGGATGCCCCAGGGTTACTGCTTCAGCTGAAGGGCTTGGAGGATTTGGCATTAAAGGGCCCACGTTCATTCCCTACTGGATCTCTGGGCTCTGTCTGTGGCCGCTGTCAGCATGTAGGACCTGCCCACTCTTTGGTCTGTGTCTCCTCCCTTTCCACATAATCCCAGTGCTGGTGGCGCTTGTTACTGCAGTAAACCAGCGTAGGGGGTGGCTCTGCACCCCACAGAACCAGAGCATCCCTGAGAAAGCTCCTGAACAATGTCTCCATTCCTTGCTCTAGTGATTCCCCACTTCCCATCTCGCGGGGAGCACATGGTTGAGGTGACTCACCATGACAATGACCATCTCAGGCTACAAAGCTCAGATCCATTTTTCCTGGAGTTTAGGAGTTGCTGGGCTCAGGGTCTGGGACTCAGGCCTATTTCTCACCCCTCCTCCTTTCCCCAGCAGGGAGGATGGGATGTTTCGTAAGCCAGAGCCGTCGTTTGCAGAGCTGGAGAAGAGACTCAGCGATTTCTCTCTGAAAAGTGCCATGCTGCAGGAGGTGCTGCTGGGATTCAAAGGTGAATTGGAGTCTGGGGGTGGCATGTCCTCTGGTTAGAGCAACTCTCGCCCTGGGGAAGAGTCGGGGACTCTAGTGATGTCACTGAACCTCGGCTCCATCTCACAGCCCAGCTCAGCGAGTCGTCCTTCTCCATGGGGCATCCCTGTGGGGCTGGCTCTGTCTGCAGTGGCTGCGTTATCGGCCTCTGATCTCTGTCACCATCTCATAGTTAACAGCAGTTACATTAATAAGCAATGGGGATTTCTCCACAAATGCGAGGGCCTGAATTCTCACCTCTCCCATCTTCTCCTTCTCCTAGAGACTCTGCGATAGGTACATGTCTGTCTCTGACTGGCCATGTGGAGATTTCAGACCAATAACCATGTTAATGACAGGAGATTGCAGCCTCCAGCACCTGGAAGCTGTGTAAAAATGTGATGGGATGTTACTTTGTTCTTGCACCACTATATTTTCAACTGACTTGTCTCTTACATATTTTAGCTCATCAGTATCACATAAGCATTTCAAGTGTTTTGCAGTCTTTTAGTACTCATTAATTTTTTTGCCTTTACTTTCTTTAGTTATTGCATTTTTACTGACTACATTAATTTTAATAATTTTATTTTGCAGTTTTAATTGCAGTAATATTAATAGTGTTTTTAATTAAGTTTACATAGTCTGATTTTAAAGCATTTTTTTTTAAAGACCACTAAGGTCTTTGACAACTTTTCCTGTGTTTGAGTGGCTGCTTGATACTTTTTAAAAAAAAATACAAAGCCTGAGCTTTTTTTAAAACATATTTATTTGAAAGTTCGTTAGTATAGTTAGTTTTTTGGCTTTTTAAAAAAAATATAGACTTTTTTGTTGTGACTCTTTAAATTGGTAATGTATTCACCTTTTTAACTTATAATTATTTTAGTGCACTATTTACCTCTTGTGACACAGGTTATAACTGATTTTTACACTTTAAATAAATAAAACAGCTATTAGAATCTAATTTGGTTAAAACAGCAATTCAATATTTCTTTTTTGCATAACCTGCACTTCTTTAAGAATGCAACATTTGTTTGGTTCTTTTAATTAACTTTTTGTTCTAAACTTTTTTTTTATGCTTACATTATGCCTTAAATTAATTTATATTTCTTGGAATGATTTTATTCATTTAAGATAGAATCTTAATTTTTTCCCCCAATACATTCCTAGCTATCCCAATGATGATTCATTTCTGGGAAACATCCTCAGCAGAATTATTTGAAGGTGTTGCACCGGAGAGTAAAGGCACAGAGGCAGTGGCTTGTGGGAACGAGGGTAAGTTTCATTACTAATCCTGCTCGTAAAAAGAGGGGTCTTTTTAGAAAAATAGTTTAACTTACAAGCACTGAGAGACTTTAAGAAAGACACTAATCACGGGAGCAATGTGTCTCTTTGGAACATATTTTAACTGACAAGCCCTTAGAGCCTTTCTGAGAAACAGGATACAACTATGGTCAAAATGAAGTGCAAATTAAGGATTGTGCATCATGAGGAGAAAGAGGAGGGAATACAAGTTAAAATATAATGAAAACAAAGCCTCTCAGAAAGGAAATGTAGCAGTTTAGTAGCAGTGTTGCCATGTCAGGGGTGAGGTGGGAGATGATTTTTTTTCTCACCCCCAAAATCTCTTTTTAAAAGTCCCAAAAGGAATACAAGTGGGTGGCATCATTTATTTTTTTATTATTTTGTTTACTAATTAAATCCATGTCCCTAAGGCGAAATTTGGCCCTAGGTAACTTTGTTCCCACGTCTTCTTGTTCACCAAGCATAGAGCTTAGTACTGGCCCTGAACGACATCATTAGCCCCCTTTTGTTTGTCGTTGGCCTCCTTGCACCTGTGCATGGCCTTCATGGCTGAAAAGAATGTAACCTACTTTTCATCAACTTGTTGCTAGAGGGTATTGTAAGATCTTATGAACTTTCGTCTTCTTTTTACAGTGAAGTGAGGCAGAGAGTTCAAAACATGGGTGTTATTGGAATTAACAGTTCCCAGGGTTGGTCCATACATGCCATTGCACTGGGCTCATTCAGGCTTTGTCCCAGTACAATGTAGCACTCGCTTCCCATGTGTAGTCAATGCTGATACAAAAGAAAGATCTAGGCTGGTGTTTCTCAGCTGGTGGTTTGCGACCCCCAGGGGCTCAGGAAAGGCAGTCAGGAGGCTGTGAGATGTTGAGTGTTTCATTATGACCTAAAGCAAAGAAAATCTCACTCCCCCATTCCTGCACTCCCCTGTTCATGGTGGTCAAGCGTTCTCTGTCAGCCTCTTGAAATATACAAGTTATATATAGACTCAGCACAGATACATGTTTTATTCTTACTTTTTTAGTAAATGTTCAGGGGTCAGAAAAAATTTGACTTCCAATAAATGGTACTTGCTTACTTATGTCAGCTGTGAAATTAGGCAGTTTGCACCTGTGCAGAGTAATCCTTTCATTGCCTGTATCCCAGCCAGCGAGACTGAAACCCCTGCGGTGGTTAGTAGAGATGGGGACGAGGCAGAAAGTTTGGATCCAAACCGGCATTGAGTGCTGTCAGCGATCGCAGGAGAGCAAAGGAACGCAGGGATCGTTGGTCACTAAGTCTCCCAGGCAGAGGGAGGGGAGAGGGGGAAACAGAAGTTAGAAAATGAAGGAGAAATAAGTGGGGGGGGGGAGCGGAGGTCACAAGCTCCCAAACGTGCCCACATCCAGTCATAGAGTCATAAAGTCTAAGGCCAGAAGGCATCACTGGATCATCTGGTCTGACCTCCTGTCTAGCACTGGCTGCCAACACCCCCCTAGCACCCGCCCACTAAACCTAACAGCTGGAGTGAGACCAAAGTCTTGCAGCCCCCAGGAGACTAGACTCTTACATGCCCTAGGCAGAGAATAGGAGGGACTGAGGTGCACGAATGCCCCAGACCCCTGCAGTGGCAGGTCCCTCACCAAAGGCTCTTACATAAATTAAGCTGTCATGGGATAAAAGGGAAGGTCCTTTCATGGATTGAGAACTGGTTAAAAGACAGGGAACAAAGGGTAGGAATTAATGGTAAATTCTCAGAATGGAGAGGGATAACTAGTGGTGTTCCCTAAGGGTCAGTCCTAGAACCAATCCTATTCCATTTATTCATAAACGATCTGGAGAAAGGGGTAAACAGTGAGGTGGCAAAGTTTGCAGATGATACTAAACTGCTCAAGATAGTTAAGACCAAAGGAGATTGTGAAGAACTTCAAAAAAAGCTCACAAAACTAAGTGATTGGGCAACAAAATGGCAAATGAAATTTAATGTGGATAAATGTAAAGTAATGCACATTGGAAAAAATAACCCCAACTATACATACAATATGATGGGGGCTAATTTAGCTACAATGAGTCAGGAAAAAGATCTTGGAGTCATCGTGGATAGTTCTCTGAAGATGTCCACACAGTGTGCAGTGGCAGTCAAAAAAGCAAACAGGATGTTAGGAATCATTAAAAAGAGGATAGAGAATAAGACTGAGAATATATTATTGCCCTTATATAAATCCATGGTATGCCCATATCTTGAATACTGTGTACAGATGTGGTCTCCTCACCTCAAAAAAAGATATACTGGCTCTAGAAAAGGTTCAGAAAAGGGACACTGAAATGATTAGGGGTTTGGAGAGGGTCCCATATCAGGAAAGATTAAAGAGGCTAGAACTCTTCAGCTTGGAAAAGAGGAGACTAGGGGGATATGATAGAGGTATATAAAATCATGAGTGATGTGGAGAAAGTGGATAAGGTAAAGTTATTTACTTATTCCCATAATACAAGAACTAGGGATCACCAAATGAAATTAATAGGCAGCAGGTTTAAAACAAATAAAAGGAAGTTCTTCTTCACGCAGTGCACAGTCAACTTGTGGAACTCCTTACCTGAGGAGGTTGTGAAGGCTAGGACTATAAGAGCGTTTAAAAGAGAACTGGATAAATTCATGGTGGTTAAGTCCATAAATGGCTATTAGCCAGGATGGGTAAGGAATGGTGTCCCTAGCCTCTGTTTGTCAGAGGATGGAGATGGATGGCAGGAGAGAGATCACTTGATCATTGCCTGTTAGGTTCACTCCCTCTGGGGCACCTGGCATTGGCCACTGTCGGTAGACAGATACTGGGCTAGATGGACCTTTGGTCTGACCTGGTACGTCCGTTCTTATGTTCTTATGAATGAATGAGGTGTGAATGAGGAAGGCGTGGAAGGCAGCATCTCCAGACAGCTGCAACCTTTGGAGAGGGGCTGGGAGCCCGACCAAGGACAATCAAACTTGTCAAGTGGGCTGACTAGAGAAGAGCAGACATACTGACAGCCTCGGGGGTTAGAAGCAAGCACCTTCCTTTGGGAACACTCTCTTTGCAGCATTGGGACAACCCCCAGCCCAGAGAAAAGCAGCAAAAATGACCAACAGACAGTCCCAGATTTTGAATCTGGGAGATTTGCCCCTCTCCATCCACCGACTCGCCGCTCATCTCCTCACCTCCCCCAAGTATAAAACCTCATTCAAAGACTCAAGGGGTCAATATATTACTGCACAGAGCCCCCCCAACTCTGCCCCCCACCTGCCTAAGACTCTGTAAGGGTGTTTGGGTGGGGGGAGGAGGTCTGGGGTGCAGGCCCTGGGTTGGGGCAGGGGATTGGGGTATAGGATGGTTGAGAGGTTGGGCTCTGGGATGGAGTCAGGTGCGGGCTCTGGAATGGAGTTTGAGTGCTGGGTGCAGGCTCTGGGCTGGGGCACAGGGTGGGGGTGCAGGATGGGTGGAGGCAGGGGCAGCTCTAGGCACCAGCAAAGCAAGCAGGTGTTGGAGCAGCAGCTGGCAGGGATTCAGCCTGGGAGCTGAGAACCAACAGGGGACCCTGGGAGCTGTAGTTCCTTGGTTTGCTCCCTGCCTATAGAGCCAGCCCTGGAGCAGGGAAAGAACTACATTTCCCAGCATTCCCTTGGCTGCTATCAACAGGAAAGGGAGGGGGAGGGAGTATGGTAGCTGAAACCTCATGCTGCAGCTTGCTGTGAATGGAGAGCTCACTGCTAGAGCGGGGTGGCACTGTGAATGGGGAACAAGTGTGCCCAAGAAGTAGAAGGCTTTGGCCCAGATATCCCCTTCAGAAGACATCCCCAGACTGTATTAGGGATACTGGTGTGACCTCACCTTGCAACCCCCAAAAGAAGGAATTGGGTGGACTAAGTGCCCCTCTCTATCTGAAGCCTAGCAAGGAAGGTATGTGGATCCCACTAGAATTTAAAATGAAAAGTAAGGGAGGGGAGGCTCTACTGGACCTGGGCAGCTTTAGATACAGTACCAGGCACGTTGGAGGATTTCCACTTCTGAGCCATGGAAGCAGAAATTGACTTTTCCTTTCCAGATTTAGCTAATATTCAGAAAAGGAATCTAGCACCTGCCTTCCAGATTTGAACATCTCAAAATTCAGGAGTGCTCAAGCTCAATTTGGGCCGCTGTTACTTCATTTCTCCCAAATCAAATATACTGATCCACTGTAAGTTGCTGTAGAAAAAGTAGGATAAAATTGAGCAATAAATGCTTCCCAGAGGTTTTTAGGACTGGAATTGCTATTTTCAACAGCCATTGCCTTTTTTTTTAGTTTTATTTGTTTAAAAGGAAGACAGTGATGTTACATTGGCAAATCCCCCATAGAAATAAAGAGTGGAAAAAAAGAATAATAAAGGCACCTCAGCTTTTCCTCATTTATGGAGGACAGTCTTATAATATGCTGGGGCGGCAGGGTGTGTGTGGGTAGGGGAGCACTGGTGGGGGAGAAGGGGAGAGCCCAGAACTGGGACAGCACAGGGTGTGTGTGAGGGAGAGCCCAGGGCTGGGACTGCAGGGGGATACAGGTCGGGGGAGGTCCAGATCTGGGGCGGCAGGGGATGCGGGTGGGGGGGAAGAGCCCAGGACTGGGGCAGCGGGGGGGGGGCAGGGCTGGGGTGAGGACAGCCAAAATTTTTTTTGCTTGGGCCAGCAAAAAACCTAGAGCCGGCCCTGCCTCCGCACACCGTGAGGTAGGTAGAAGTGGATCATTATTATCCCTACTCGAAAGAGGGAGAAGCTAAGGCTGAGAAAGGAGAATTGGTTTGTCTTAGGTCACACAGCCAGTCAGTGGCAGAGTTGGGAATAGGACCCAAGAGCCCTGATTTTCAAACTAACCATCAGATCTTCAGTTTCAGACATTGAATGACCTGAATAAAGTGCTCTCAGATGAGCTCCAGACCAACAACAGTGCACAGTAATTATTCAGCAAGTATTTTAGGAGAACTGGAATGTTAGAGAGAATCATGAACTGCTCAGAGACCATTAATGCAGAGAAGCAGCAAAATTTGTCAAATATATGACTGGTTATGACTTATTTACTTGGTCTTAAAAGAGAACAACAAGGACCTGAGTCTCCTCCCTGTCAATAACCCCCTGCTCAGACAATCAGGATAGAGACTGAGGATGGGAGGCTGAGGGTTCTCACCAGAGAGCCCAAAGGATGGCCCAGGTCACTGGTGGGGACCACTGCCCAAGCACTATTTCAGCCCCACATTTTTGGGTGGAGCTCCCTCAGTGGGAGCTGCAGAGCACTCCCCCGCAACACACACACACCTCCTGGTGTTGGGAGGGGAACAGGAGAAAGGACAAAAGAAGCAAGAGAAGAAGAGAAAGGAGGGAGGAATGGATGGAGGAAAAGGTGAAACAAAAAGGACAAACCCTAATGTCCCCAGTGATTCTAAGGGACAGAATCCCAGGTGTGGAATAAAATTCTGCCTCCTTAAGCTTGTGTTTTCCATGCCTAGAATTTAACTGTCACCAGATGGATCAGACTGAACAGGTTTCAAACCTCGAGGAGGCTCTTACCTTCTAAACAGGGATGGCTGTTTTCTAGTAAAATCACTAAAAGGGAAGGAGAAAACTCGAAAGAGGTTCCCCCTGGCGCTCACGTACGTGAACCCGAATACTCTCTCAGTCCTCAAAGAGAGACCTGGAGAAGGAGACTTGCTGAAGCAAAGCCACAGGGGTATCTGAGGTTTCCCTGGCCCCTCACCCCTGTCCTGCCTGGCTGATGTCAGCATCTCTCTGTGAAGTCACCACCTCCCCACCACCTTTGACCAATAGTCTGAGGTCCTGCAAAAGGCCTTTGTGATGTCACTGCCACACCCCTCCCTTGCTGAGCTAATGTCCTGCCCCTGGCCAGGCACTTTGGAGGTTTGAGCTACTCCCTGTGGATCACCCCACTCAAGGAGCATTCGTTCTAGGAAGCATGCTGGCTAGACAGGAAAACATCAGCTGCTGCTCCCAATGCTACACTCAGTTTTTCAGAAATTAGTCGACTTTATGGCCAGAAGAGATCATTAGAGCATCTAATCTGACCCCCTGCATCTCACAGGCCTCCTGTATGACACAAGAGCTACTTTTGGGGCAAACACATTCTAGAAAGGCATCTAATCTTCATGAATGACATCAGGAGATGGAGAATCCACCACTTTCCTTGGTAGCTTGTTCCTGTGGTGAATCATCCTCGCTGTTGAATATTTGTGCCTTAGTTGTAATATGAATTTGTTTGTTTTCACCTTCCAGCCATTGGGTCTTGTTATGCCTTTCTCTGCTAGATTAAAGAGCCCTTTAATAGCCAATCTTTTCTCTCCATTAAGGCCCTTCAACATTTCAATGAAGTCATCTTTCAATCTTCTTTTGATAAGCTAAACAGGTTGAGCTCTTTCAATAGCTCACTAGAAGGCATTTTTCTCCAGAACATTTGGTGGCTCTTTGCTGCCCCAGCTCCAGTTTCACAACATCTTTTTCAAATGAGGACACCAAAACCGGAGGCAGTTTTCCAATATCAGTCTCACTGATGCCGTGTCACCTCCTGTGACGTTATTGACATAATCTGTAACAGGTGATCTATAGATCACTGTTGCGACCACTGTTCTATATTTGCAGCCAATATTGTAGAAAGGTTGTCATGAAAGTGGTCTGTGGAGAGGTTCTGATTGGCTGATTATAATGATGCTATCTCTAGATGTGTATCATTTTTGTAGTTGACGTCATGAATATTGGCTCTATGCTGTCCGTATTTCAAACTTGTGCTATGCTTCCAGGAAACACCTCGGACAAGTTGGTGTCAGTTCTGCCTTGCCTGCTTGATGGCCCATTAAGGACCACAGCTATACAATCGACCCTTTGAGAAATGGCAGATACGCTTTGTGACTCAGCAAGGTATGCAGGGACTTGCCTATGGACAGAACTCTGAGGTTTTTCTATGCCACGTGCTGGATAGAGTATCCTTGGGACAAAGAAAGCAAAGACCACATGGCAAGAGACTATAAAAGGCTGATGCCTCATCTCCATCTTGTCTTCAATCCTGCTTCATACCTCTGGAGGGACTTTGCTACAAACTGAAGCTCTGTACAAAGGACTGAATGACCCATCCCAGCTGTGGATGGACTCCAGAGACTTGATTTGAACCTGCAGTTTATTCCATCACTGCTACAAGCCTGAACCAAGATCTTTGCTATTACTCTATGTGAAGGGTTAAAATCCATGTGCATTTTATAACAACCTGGTATATGGATTGTACCAGCTCTTTTCCAGACCCAAAGTCCAGAGTATGGTCAAGGGACCAGAGGCCTAGCAAATAGTCATCAGCTAAGAGAAAGCTGCGGTAAACAGAAACCCTTGCTTGCTAAGATAGGCCTGGTCAGCAAATTGCCAGGCGTTGGAGCTAAGAACTAAATAATTGTGTCTTATTCAGAGTTGCATATTGAACAAAGAATCCCTGTTCCTATTGTGTTAGTCTCTTCTGTAGGGAGACGTTCTTCCAACAGATCCAACCTTGAGTTTATGAAAAGTTGGCACATGTCAGTATAAGATATGGCATCCTTCCACCTCCCTTCCCAGGGACCAATGCCTTGCCTTTAGACACACAGAAAATCTTTATTGCCATATACTTTCACTGTTTCTTTGCTTTAACCCTAGGAATGTACCTGTTGGACAATCAGAGGAGTTGCTCCATTCCTATGGACCCCCAAATCAGAATTCAACATAGATATTTTATACTAATAAAATTTATCAAAGCATTCATTAAGTGTTAACTTGCTAACTTAAACCATGGGCAGAGACATTATGTAACCTGTTAACCACTGGCTAATGTGTTTATCTTGTCTTGCTGCAAAACCTGTCCCAGGGTGTGGAACTGTCTACCCCGTCACTTTCCCCCACCCATGGAAAATCTATATATTCTATTGTAATCAATTGATTGACGGTGTCTCTGAGCCTAATAAGCAAGGTGACACTCCGCCAGCGCTGTGTGTAATAAACTCCTGTGACGTTATGATTGTGATATAATATCTCATTGGAAGGTGACAGGGCCAGAAAGAGTTAATTAACTCACAGACTGACCTGACCCGTGGGTGAACCTTAAGGACTGGTTAGGAAGATATGTAAATGAATAGAGCTTTGAAATGTAAATCTGCATTGTTAGAGATCTCAAGGATAGATGTTTGCTCAGGTCTTGTGATGTAAGCAAAGAAGTCTTGTCTATTGCTATAACTTTAATTCAAAGATCAAAAAAGGAATATTAACATTTGTGATGATACTTGAGTGAAATAGTATTATTGTGTCTCTTTGAAGGTTGTGATAACCTGTATCTGAACTGTTTAATGGATAAATTACCCTGTGTTAATTTCCAGGATGTTTGGAAGGAGAGTTAAGCCTATTGTTTTCTCAGGCCAAAAGGCTGCTGGAAATGTATAAGAACCCTGAGACAGGATCCTACTTCATCTCAGATCTGCTTTGGGTTTCAAGCAGGGGAAACTTTAAACCGCAAGGATTGAGATCCCCAGTCATTGACTGGAACCACCCTGAATATGGACATTGGACTGTAATCTATGGACTATTTCTAAAAGGTCTTTTGGCAACTACAAGCTCACCTCTACTATGTATCTGAACCTCAAGAACTGAATTCAAGTCTGTCTGTATATTGATATTTTAACCCACACTCTCTCTCTTTTCTTTTTTAATAAATTTTAGCTTAGTTGTAATTGAACCTGGGTATGTGGTTGATCCTTTGAGATTGGAAGAACCTTTTCTTTTATATGATGAGATAAGAGTTTCAGGAATCAGCATCATATCTGACAGGTGTGTCTGGACGGAGGCCTGAGGCTGGGTACTTTAAGGGAACTGTGTGGTTTGGACTTTTAAGTAACCAGTGAGGTGCTAGAGAAGCTGTTTTGTGCTGGCTTGGTAAATCTAAGTATTGGAAGATCCACCAGCTTTTGGGGTTTGTCTACCTCGTTTTGTTTACAGTTCACCATAATTGAGTGACCTCAGCTGGCTCCCACGGGCAGCACCGTCACAACTCCTATGCTTGATCTCTACAGGCTGTGGATTTATGTCCTTCACTGGTGAAGCTAGTAGTTTATAAACCATAATAGCTGTACAAGTCGCTGTGCCTGTCTTCAGTACAAGTTACCATCAAGTTTATCATAAAAGTAAATCTAAGTTAATAAGTTGTTATATAAGGTTATAGGTAGGTTAAGGTTAGTAAAATATAGTTAATTAATGTATTAGTATTACATATAGAATTGTATTTGTTGGGGGTGGTTACAGTACATGTAAAGTTGCTGGGCAATCAGTAATCATAGCATTGCACGTGCTTGTGACGATTTTCAATATTATCTACCTTTTATATGTGCACTTATAGGAATACGTAGTTAATGCATAATATTACTTGTACTTGTGCTTGTCTCCAGTATAACTTGCCATTTGTATTAATCCTTTCTCAGTGTTGGTCTTTAATTCTTTTTTTCTTATTCTGTCTGTGTTGACTTTATAGTCGTAAGTCATTAAAAACCTTTCTTGAGGAATAATTAGCTGTTTAGTTTCTCTTTTGCAGACACTACTCAACCTCATTACATCTGTGTTGGGTGGTGGGAAGCAGAGCCCTACTAGGGCCCTGACGTGAGCCCCCCTAGGGCTCTGACGTGTGCCTCCTCCTTCCATTAATCTCCACAACCACATTCTAGACATGAGCATGGTGACCTTCCTGGGGATCTTGACAGCTTTAACCAGCTTCTTGGTGGCTATTTCCCTGCTCACAGCCACTGGCTTCTTCTCATGCCTTGTCCTGGGGGCCCAGCTGCTGGTTGAATGTGAAGGAGCCACGGTGCTGGTGACTTTAGCCTGCACCAAGTTGCCTTTGCTCATCAGACTCCTGAACCCCAACTGGATGTGGTTCTTGTTCTTCTACACAACACAGTCCCTGGAAAAGAGGGATCTGCAAATGTACATGCATATGATACCTTCTTTGTTTAATTGATGAAAACATAAACTAGACACTTAGAGGATTGGAACTGATTTCAGATGATAGACAGGTTTGCTAGGTTTTTATGCATTTTGACAGCAAAATGTTGTGTTTACATTCATTTCAAGCATCCCTGTATAGTGGAGCTCCTGAACATAATGGAGAATGGAAATGCATTCCATCAGCATAGAGCAGCGGTTCTCAAACTTTGGGTCAGGACCCCAAAGTGTCTCTGTGTGAAACTGAGGAGTGAAACAAAATGCCCACACGGTGGCGCAGTGCCCTAAGGCAGGAGGCTGAAGGAATCAGGCTGAGGAATGACTGAAGTGGACTCAGCTGGGATTGAAATGACATTTGTTTGTGTCAGGCAGTGAGAAATGTGACATTAATTCAGATGCAGGGTTGAAGCTTCTTTAGCTCCTTCTAAAACTTGAACTTGATTTCCCAGAAGGGAGAAAGGTAAAGTGTGGGGCTGCCTTGAGTCCCTGGCTGGGGTCTCCTGGGCAGTGGAAAACGTCCCTTGTTTGGTGCTGCCAAGGGGATCGTGGAGAGCTGAGACGTCCCTCGGCTTGGATCAAAGGGGGATGTTGGATGGAATTTATCACACAACCCTCCCTGCTCCCCAGAGCCCCACGGGGAGAACGCATTCCTCCCCTGCGTTCCCAGAAGAGCTGCTAGGACTCTTTCCTGCCAGCTACTTGCCCCTGGATTCATCCTCTGCTCCTGGGATCTTTCTGCTGCAAAGGCTCCAGAGTTCTGTGGTGGGGAGGGCATCACTGAACAGTCTGAAATACAAGGGAGGTTTCTGGAATTGAAGGAAGGAGCAGAAAATGGAGAGGAAAGAAACGGAGAGAAAATGCCTCATCTCTCTCCCCTCCCCCTCCCCATCCCAGCAAGTAATGTTACCAAGGACCAGCGTTAGGGGAAATGGTGCCCTGGGCAAAACTTGTACTTTGGCACTTCCCCATTGCCCCTGGACGATCCCCCTCCCCCTTTACTGCTAGCTCCTGCACTCCCAACCCTTGCACCGCCTTCATCCCTAACTCTTGCCCCCTAACCCCTACACTGTGTTCCCTTTGCCCTTAACTCCCGCACTCTCCTCCTGTGCCCCCAGCCGCTGCCCCTCTCCTGCACCGCCTTCACCCCTAACCCCTGAGCCCCCTCCTGCGCACAGGCACTGACCTGTGTGCCTGGAGCAGTTGGCATTGCTGCCCACTCCTTCCTGGACTGCTGCTAGATGGACTTTTGGTCTAGCCTAGTGTGGTTTTTCTTATGGTTTAAATTACACTCACAGGCAGTGATAACAGAGTTACTGAAAGTTTGGGAGTTAGGAGCTGGTAGGTCAGTGTTCCAGTCCCCTTGCAGATGACCCCCTCCCTCTGGGACAGGGGCAGGTCTGAGCTCTCACACCAAATGCTCATTGTGGCTGCCAGAATCTGTGGGCAGCTCGTTTAGTTTGCACCGAGGGTTGAGTCCTGCTTCGTGCACCATGCCTGAGAATGAAAATCCTAGACCATCCTTTGATATAACAAATGCAGCAGGATGTGTTATTGTCCCTGCCCCAAAGCAGACAGACCAATGGAGAAATGTCATGAGTCCAGGGTAATACTCCACTGCCATTTTACTTTTTTTGCTTGCTAAGTTCCCTCCCAACCTTGTGAGGTCCCAGAGCCTGGTATTAAGCCTGAGCCGAGATGTCTAGACTGCAAATTTACCACCCCACGGCCCAAGCCCCAGGAGCCTGATTTGGCATGGGGCAGCCGTGGGTGTTTCATAGCAGTGTGGCCATAGCCTAGCATTATGTCTACACTACCATTAACACACCTAAGTCACTATTTTCAAACCCTGGGTCAATTGATTCAGGCTTGTGGGGCTTGTGCTGCAGGGTTATAACATTACAGTGTAGACACTTGGACTTGAGCCCAGCCTCCGAGACCCCACAAGGGGTGAGTGTCTCTGAGCCCAAATGTCTACACTGCAGTTTTTAGCCTCACAACCTGAGCCCCAGGAGCCCAAATCAGATGATCCAGGCCAGCCGGGCCACAGGGCTTTTGTCACAGTATAGATGCCCTCTCAGGGTATGTCTCCATTGCAGTGTAAGCCCAGGGTTAGTAGAAGTCATGTCAGCGGCTCCAACACATAAACATAAACCATGAGGAAAAGACCCACTCCCAAATAAGCTGGGCAGTGTCCTTCTCCCTATGGTTTTTAAGTCCAGCAACAAAAAGTCCTTTAACATGAGCCATCCCCTCTCTGCACCCCACTCACAGCTGTTGTCCTTAGTGCAAGCCCAGAGGTGCATCTGTAGAGTTCATCTGCCATTCTGGGTAGAAAAGGGGAAAAATAAGAAGGCACCTCACTATGTTGTCTAGGGACTCATTCATCCCCCCACAGCCACCCTGTCCTAACATTGAACTAACCCCTAAATTTTAGTATTAGAACCCAGGACCCAGCCCAATTGGCTTTGGAACCCATGTCCCAAAGGTATTGAATTGAGAGTGAGTCCCTCAGTCAGGGTCTGCCAAGCACAGTTCTGCTGCCCTGGAGTCACACAACAGGAATAACAGCCCTTTATTTCTCCTACCCCTATAACAAGGAGACGGAATCCAACACCAGCCAAAAGTGATCATTTCGGCAAGCAACCCAACATATTTCCAACATACTGTAAAATCCACATGCAGACTCATACCTTGCAAGAAAATCTTGCTGAGGGGGTCTGAAGCACCTGCTGCTGGAGGGAAGGAGGGAGCCCTGGGTTGGGATTGAGGAGCACTAGGAATAGAAGGGGTCTGTGGGTTGGGACAGAGGAGAAGGGTGAAGAGGAGTAGGCTCTGGCTGGGAGTGAGGAGCAGTGAGCATAGGAGGGGCTGTGGGTTGGGATTGAGGGGCACTGGGAAAAGAGGGGACATGGGATCAGGCTGAAGAGCAACCTCATTTGGGGATCCAGCAGCACAGGGGAAGGCAGCAGGTGATTCTCATTCCTTAGGGATATTCTGGTGTGTGTGTGTGTATGCATGCGTGCGGGCGTGCATGCGCGCGCGTGCAGGGGAGGAACAAGCTATATGCCCAGAGGCCTTTATGCCTCCAGGCTGCGAGGACAGAGGGGATGTCAGGAAGTTGCCCCTTCAATCCCCCCCCCCCCGGCCCTTCTTAGCAAAGGCAAAATCCTGAAGAGAAAAATAACATCAAAGAGGACTCTAGGAAGACAGATTAAAATCTTTATTTTAATCACCTGACCAGGGATTTGAACCTTAGACCCTCAGATTAAGAATCTGATGCGCTACCAAGTGAGCTAGCCAGGCTCACAAAGAGCAAGTTGGTGCAGGGGAGAAACTGGTCAAGAAAAAGAGAGCAGGAAACAATACGGGAAACCTGCTGCTCTCTCTCTTTTCCCAGCCCTGGCCTGGCCTGGTATTAGTGCTGGGTAAAAAGAGGGGAAAATATCGGCATCTATCAGCCTTTCAATAGCTGTACAAGAATCAGGCACAATACAGAGGTGCCCATCTGCAAGTGTCGAATTATTGGATTGGCTAATGCAGCCTGTAGATGTCCAGGGCACTCTGGGATATAGAGCCAAGTGTCCATCACCATCATTATTTCAAAGGGATAATGATAATGAGAGGAAGGTTCACAATTGACTCAGTAGTTGCATACAAAGGTGCACGTTTAGCAGTTACATTGGGAAATTCTGGCTCCTTCTCAGGCTCAGGTTGGCCACCCTGGTCTAGATGTAGAAGTTACAACATTTAAACTTGAAAGAGGGGCCAATTTCCCCATCATTTCACACCTTTACATCCACACATGATGACTTTCTGAATGAACCCTCCTCGTTCAGGCAGAAGGTCTTGGGGTGGATGTAGGAGCAGGGGTGGCTCTAGGTATTTTGCCGCTTCAAGCACGGCAGACAGGCTGCCTTCGATGGCTTGCCTGTGGGAGGTCCCCGGTCCTGCATATTCGGCATCACGCCTGCAGGAGGTCCGCCGATGTCGTGGGACCAGCTGACCCTCTGCAGGCATGCCGCCGAAGGCAACCTGCCTGCTGCCCTCGCGGCAACCGGCAGAGCGCCCCACGCGGCTTGCCACCCCAGGCTGGCACTTGGCGTGCTGGTGCCTGGAGCTGCCCCTGTGTAGGAGTCACTGGGTAAAATTCTCTGGACTCTGTTCTGAATCAGGTCAGAGCAGAGGTACCTACTGATCTAGTCTGGCTGTAAAATCTACATATCAGCACCAAATATGGTTAAATAACCCTTCAATCGTAGTGTCACCAGCCATAAAATTGCTTCAGCCTTATAGATTCCCAAGTGCAAAACTAAACAAGTCTTCCAATACAAGAGAGTGGAGCTCAGTCAGTGTTCAGAGTCATCCCACATAAAAGAACCATGTTGTGGTACATACTGGCCCCATTATGTGGCCATCACCTTTCCCGCCTGTCTGTTAAAATTTTTGGTATTTTGCACAGAAACTTTCTTCCCTCAGGAGAGTCCTGGGAACCAGGGCTGCCAGCCAGACAAACACCTTTAGGAGGAGGTGTAACCTGTCAAAAAATCATCTCCCTAGTTCAGTTCAATGACAGGCTGAAATGTTACTTATCCCGGCAGAGCCAGAGGGCTGAAAGCAGCTACATCAAACCCCTGTGTGGCTAACAGGAATGAACACAAACACTCCCTATCTGAAGAGATGTTTAGTTTTACCCTTGGTAAACTACAAGACTAAAGGGAAAGAAGGTGGTGCCAGATATAAAATGTGAAACACGAAACAATCATCATAGTTATGCCCATAGTGACTGCAAAATCTTTCTATATTCTTCTTATTATCATCAGTGTATTATTTTCTCTGGAGACTAGACATTGACTAGACCTTGACCAAGAAATTTGGCTCATGATAAAATAATCGACTACCCCTGGTTAACCCACTCGGGTGCCCCTACACAGGTTCAAGTACTAACAACAGTGGCTGCATTTTACCCATAGCTTTTAATCATTGATATTAACTCCTGTAAAATCATTTCCCAGCCCGAGTCCTTCACCCACATTCCTTAGGGCACTGGGCCACCATGTGGACATTTCATTTCCCTCCTAAATTTCACACGGAGACACAATTTCCTTTGCACAGCTCCATGAACAGCAAAACCTCCGTGTGTCTCTTGTATGAGCCAGAGCATTCAATTCCACTGAAACCTTCTCTTCTGATGCTTCCTAGGAAAAACTCTCTCTGTCACGCAATAAGACAGGCTAGAGCAGGGCTCGGCAGCCTTTCAGAAGTGGTGTGCCCAGTCTTCATTTAGTCACTCTAATTTGAGGTTTCGCGTGCCGGAAATTCCTATCAACGTTTTCAGAAGCTCTATACCTTTATACCTAAATTATATAACTAAACTTTTGATTTATGTATAAGAAATAACATTTCTAAAATGTTTAAGACGCTTCACATAAATTGAAATTAAAATGCAGATCCCCCCCCAAGCGGATTAATGGCGAGTACCGGGCAGATTCAGTGCCACTGAAAAACAGCTCATGTACAGCCTTCGGCACATGTGCCATAGGTTGCCTACCTCAGATCAAGAGGACCATGGATTCTAATTGTACTTCATACAGTTCAAAATTGCATAGTTTACTGGCTTTACAGTCACGGTTTCACTTAGACACCAAGGTAGAGGCGTCTGAGTTTGCTCTGTAACATCAATCCATGTGCACCAATGTGGTTTCAAAGCCTACAGCTCCCCACAGCTCACAGGTATTTGGCTCAGGCTTTTGGTTTTGGACCACTCTAGAGACAGAGATTAACCAGCTACCTAAAGTTTAGGGTGTTCAGATGAGGGATCTATCTATCTATCTATCTAAACAGGAACACTAATAAGCAGCTTTAATTTTTCTTGTTTAAGCATTTCCAGTGGAACTTCCCCTATTTCACTGACAAGTATCAGATGGGTAGCCGTCTTAGTCTGGATCTGTAAAAGCAGCAAAGAGTCTTGTGGCACCTTATAGACTAACAGACGTTTGGGAGCATGCGCTTTCGTTGGTGCATACCCACTTCGTCGGATGCATGTTTC
This sequence comes from Mauremys mutica, assembly GCF_020497125.1. Classification (NCBI taxonomy): domain Eukaryota; kingdom Metazoa; phylum Chordata; order Testudines; family Geoemydidae; genus Mauremys; species Mauremys mutica. The sequence continues at coordinate 147,217,562 of NC_059072.1, read as the reverse complement.
ACTGACAACAGTGCTCAAGGTTTATACAGTTTACACTATCTCTCGGTCTATAGATTCATCCATCTAACTAATCTCTCTATCGTCGATCGCTCCATCGACCTAGCTAATCAGGAACACTAATAAGAAGCTTTAATTTTTCTTCTTTAAGCAGTTCCATTGTACCTGCCCCTGTTTTCCAGATAGCATAACTCAAGATTTATACAGTTACTCTAAGCTAGTTACTCTGAGCTAGCTAGCTATCGGAGCAGACAGGCACCTGAATACATACAACATCCTTAAATATCAGTAAAGATGCTCAGCAGACACCTAAAATGACGGTATAATTATTCTCAGCAGAGAAAGCCAGGCTTTCAGAGTGAACAGGTGTGTTAATGTTTTGCATGGATAGCAACACGTCAAAGGAAAGACCTTTAACAAATTGTTTCAATTGAGTTTAAATAGTTTTCTACATAGGTGATAAAGATGTCAAAGATACATGCACGTCTACATGCAAAGTAAATACATAACGATAGGTTCCAAAGTTTAGCCTCCTCTCTTGAAGGACAGGCAGAAAATCCTTTAATGTTCTTCTCCCCTGTCTCGCCAGGAGCACTCTACTTCCACTTGAACCTCCAGGGTGCAGGCAGAAACTGTTGGGCAGAAGCGAAAAAGGAAGCAACTCTTTCCGTCCCCTTAGTTGTTCAGCTTTTTAGCGTTGTAACAACATGGTCAAGGGTAAAGAGATCTGTCGCCTATGCTGAAATCTCAGTAATGCGGGGCAGCCCGATAAGAGGGGCTGCACGAAATAGATGGGGTTCTGAAGAGAGACAACTAAAAGGGAGAAAGCAGCCGGGAAAAGTTCAGAGAGCGCCTGAGGACAATGTGTGGCAGTGAACATTTCACTGCGTTGCTGTAGTAGTGTTTATAGCCTGCACTGTTAGTTCGGACAGAATTACAATGGATCACCTCTTTTGTAAAAAAAACAGGAGTACTTGTGGCACCTTAAAGACTAACAAATTTATTGTGGCATGAGCTTTCGTGAGCTAAAGCTCACTTCTTCGGTGATGTGGCTGACCCTTTGGGGTCAGAAGAGCACTTTGTTTATGTGAGCAGAGTTTTTAAATAACCTCTCACTGTACTGGACCTAGTTGTTGATTAGGAGTCAGAGAACTGGGATGCAATAAAGGGGGCTGTGTGATTTCTTTTTTCTACTTCTCGATAACCCACGTGGGGGATCAGAAGCAGTTTGTGACTGGTTGGTGAGTTTAACTTCAGTGTTAACCAGCAGTTTTGGGACCATCTGCTCTGCCTTTTTCAGCCTGCCCTGATCTTGGCATTTTCAGTGAGAACTGCCCCTGGCCCACCAGGTCACACTAAGCACTGAAGTTAAATTAATAGAATGTTTTTTTATGACCAAGTCTTATGAAATCAACTGAACTCCTTTGTTTTCTTTCATCTGAGCAGGGTTCCTAGTTTTCCAACTTGATGGGATCTCCCTGCTGGAACAAGGGGAAGAGCCATGGGTCCCAGACCTCCAGGGTTCAGAGGAAAGAGAGATCCTGAGTGCTCCCTGCACAGGTGAGGAAACATTAAACCAAGTCAGAATCTGTAAGTGCCTGAAGGAAACATCTGGGATGCCCTACAAAGCTCTTGGAAGGTCTGTCAGTTCATTATTGTCCCTAGCAGGGGTCATATCCTCAGGGTAAATATAGTTCATGGCTTCCTGTAGATCCTAGCAGACACCAGAGAGTAGCTTCCTCCCTTCCCCCTGCAATGTTGGATAGGATGTGAAGGCTGAATTCATCCCCCTCCTCTCTCCTATTTTGGGGAATAGTTTGGGGGAGTTCAGTGCCTGATTTTTATTTGACCTGTCTTCAGCACTTGTTTTGGTTTGGTCTTCCCCTTTCCATCCCTATTTGAGGTTTCTGTCTCTATCACAGCAGCTGATGCAATGGCATGTGAGAAAGAGGAACAGAATTCTCAGCAGGAAAATGTTGAGCAAGTGGGTAAAAACAGAGAATTATTGCAAAGATCGAAAAGGACTGTGTCCAGGAGTGATGAGCAGGGAAAATCCTGGGAGATTCAGCACAGACCAGAAACAGAGCAAGGAAACCAGCCAGGGGAGAAAGTGGATAAATTTATTTCCTCTTGAGGAACTCAGAAGGTTCTCATGGAAACCACAACACAGCAGGAAATCCTCACGGGAAAGAGAAAATTACATGCAGTGGGTGTAGAAAAGCTTTCACTCGCAGCTCAGCCCTTTCTGTACATCAGAGAATCCACACAGGGGAGAGGCCCTATGAATGCAGTGAGTGTGGGAAAACCTTCTCTTGGCACTCAGCCCAAGTTAGGCATCAGAAAATCTGCAAGGGAGATCAACACTGTAAAAATCTCTAGGGCTATCAATACTTTACTTTTCCTGATTTCCACATAGTAACTTTTAAAGCTCTTTGAACTGTTTGCAGCACTGTTATGCCTCAGCTTGACCAGATGAGTGGCCCATTTTTGCCTTTTGCAGTTCATCCTCTTTTGAGATGGACCCATTTGTCCTTTCTATTGTCCCACAAGTAATTTGAGTGTGCCCTTCCTATGAGGAACCAGGGAGCATCACATTTATACCATCCCTCCTATTTCAAAGTTATTGTTAGAGTCACCAATGATACAGATTGTATCATTGCCAGTTGTTCTCACGTTGCTCTGGGTTGCGCTGAAAAGCAGATATATTGGAAAGTTTTCAAATTTTATATATAAATGAAGAGGAGCAGGAAAAAAGTGTAATTTCAGCCTCTGTGACACCGGAAGGATACGTGGTGACACAGAGATTCCCTCCTTCCCCATCACCGCAGAACTTTTACCTTTTCTCTGAGCCATGCAGAGTTTATCTTCATCACATTCTATCCATCCACTTCTCAAAGTGTCATGTGATGAAGCATTCTCCATTGTCTGTGCTTGCAGATGATGTTTTGACTTCTTTAATCCTGGAGATGAAAGTGTCAAAGTCCTGGGAGGGAAATTCAAATGGATCCCAAACACAGTGTGATCATTTGGAGTTTAAATCCCAGGTTCCATTTGGAGTTTAAATCCCAGGTTCTGGCAAGGTGGCTGTTTTCCCCTCATTATGGGAATGCTAGGATACTAAAAATGTTGTAAATAACATAACTGACTATTGAGACAGGGATGAGTGAAGCAGGTTTGAATGGATCAGAGGAGAATGTGATGGGAGAATCTCTTGTCCCGATTCTGAATAATCAGATGTAACCTGCTCTGGAATTTCACTTGACACTTTCTTTGTAATGTATTCTCTGTATGTGATGTGGGTTTCTATCTTTCCTGAAGGCTGTTTGGTCACCCAATTGGATATTAGCTCAGTTTGATAAGATGTAGCTCAGATTTATTGGAGAATTTAAGACAATGACCCTTTGCTAAAGTCCTCATTTATGATTTCAGATTTGCTTTTTCTCCATCCCTCCATGATGACATGGAGAAAGTTCAAGTGCAGTTCTATCAACAGGAGAGAGCTCTCCAATTTACTGGACATGCTAACAAAGAAACAGCAGTGATTTAAAATTTCCACTCAGAAATGGTGAACAACAGCAGAACTCCAACTAACTGAAGGAAGTGCATATGACCACAGTGTATTTCAGTTGTTTAAGGCAATAGTGTCTCAGATAATCTGGGAAGAGAATTCCATGGTAAGTGATTTTGAACTAGGCAAAATGCCCATGTGTTGGTTCCCAAAGCATTTGCAACCCAGGCCCTACAGAAGATCTCTCCTAGCTAATCCTATGGTATGGGAAATGCAGCCCTTCATGACTCAGATGTTGAGGAAATAGAAGTGGAGTTTTTTGTTGAATTTATCTTTTTTAGGTGCTAAAGATGTGTGTAAAATGAAACCAGTGTTGAAAATGTAATATCTTCAGAAAAATAGCCATTTTTAATAGAATCTCCAGCTCTGGTAACTAATGAAGATTCTGATCCAGGCCTGTATCCAGTCCCTTCCCTGGACCTGTGCCACCGAATTAAAGAAAAGCTGGGCATGTTTCAGGAAGCCATTCCTCATTAACACTGCTGAGATTTTAAGTGGTTTTGTAAAGAATTCTACTTCAGAGAAGTGTAAATTTACCCTATCCAAGACCAAGGATTTGGAAAGAGCTGAGGTTGAAACAGTCCACACCCAGTTTTTGGTTTCCACACCAGTAAAGGAAGCTATGGTGACCCAAGGAAAATCGTTTGTACAACTCCACTTCCTAGTTCAGTGTCACTGATTACACTTCCAAAGTATGCCAAGGTTAGATTGAGAACAATCATCCTTCACTGTTTGAGTGAGAGAGTGCTTCATAGGACATTCCTTCCCTGTGGATCCCAAACTGGCTGCCTGGTTGGGTAACAAGGACTTTCAGGCTGTAGAAATGATGGTAACCAATGAGGCAACGAATTTGTCAGCCTCCAATTTCAGAGTTCCGGATACACACATGTTGAGTCCTGATTCTATGGTTTTGTGTCTGATGCTGTGGCTACACAATAAAGCTGATGTTGGCACAGCTGCACCAATGTAGCTGCACTGCTGTAGCACTGCTATTACAGATGCTCTAAGCCAATGGGAGAGATTTCTCCCATCGGACTTGATTAGTCCAGCCCCTGCAAGCGGCGGTGGCTGTGTTGGCAGGAGAAGCTCTCCTGCTCATGTAGCGCTATCTACACAAGGGGGTTAGGGCTGTGTAACTATGTTGCTCAGCTGTGTGGATTTTTCACACCCCTAAGCAATATAGTTATCCCGATAAATGTCTTTAGTGTAGACCAGACCTTAGTTTTTTCTTGTGCTTTTTGCATTTACATTACTTCTTTACCGCCTCCTACTTTGAAAGATTAAAAAGTGTGACAAGAGAGGTATTTTTCTCCATGATGCAAACATTCCGACATAGAAGACCCCTTCTACCATCACACATGGCAGAAGAACCAGAGATATATGAACTCACAGAAGTGTTGGGACCTACGTTGGGACAAACCACAACTTGAGCCAAGGTTCAGTTGTTGGCAATGGGGATTAAAAGAAAACTAACATATATGATAAGAATTTGTGATCTTTTAATATGTTATTGTTACCAGTTAAAATGAAATTATAGGTGAAGTTATTGGTTAAAGAGTAAGAGACTGTGTGATGATCTGAATTATTTTGGAAAACTGAAAGTTGTCTTGTTTTTGTGTTTTGTTAGTCGTACAGGCAATACAACAGGAAAAGGGACTGTCTGAATTGCCAAGGCAGGGAATGAACAATCTACAGCAACATTAACATACAACATCATTAACAACAAACACACTCTAATCATGCTCCAGCCAGTAGGGAAATAGGCAGGAATTCTTGCTGTTCCGCCATGGCCACACGTACAGAGCTGCACAGCAGTGAGTGTGCTGGGGAAGCTGGTCTGACCAAACAATTGGAAATGACCCTTCAGTGAGAACAGAACCATAGTGTAGAAAAGCCCCTCTGTTGAGTGGTTGTGGCTGAGGGCTTAGGGAGCTGGGCTAGAAAAGCATACGGGTCTTTCTGTGGAGGTTTGATTCTTGCCTGCTAGGTAAGGCTGGTGTGTGGTGTCTCCCTGGCTGTACTTTCAGTGTCTGATCACCCATGGTGCTACAGGGAGCCAAGTCTAGATGTATTCAGAGGCTAAGGACATTTCAAACATTGAATCTATGCTGTTGCAGCTCAGTAATGGAGAGCTCTATGCCAGGGTTCCTCAAACTTCCTTTCACTGCATCCCCCTTCTGCCAAAAAAATTTACTGCATGGCCCTGGGAAAAGGGACCAAGCACCAAGCCCCTCCACACCAGGTGTGTGTGTGGGAGGAGCCATAGCCTGAGCTCTGCCCCAGTGCGGGGAGGGCAAAACCAAAGCTTGAGGAATTCAGCCCTGAGTGGTGGGGCTCAGACTTTTGGCTTCAGCCCCAGGACCCAACAAGTCCAACAGCAGCTCTACAGACCCCATTAAAACAGGATCACGACCCACTTTGGGGTCCTGACCCACACTTCGAGAACCACTACTCTATGTTGATGGGAGAGAGTTTTCCTGTGGGTGTAGTTAATCCACTTCCCCAAGAGGTGGCAGCTATGTCAGGGGGAGAAGCTATATTGGTGGGTGTGCAAGTTGTGGTGTTTACCACATTTAAGAAGTTTAATCAAACCCCATTTTTAAAACCACCTGTGGTCTGGGAATGGCAAAGGAGCTCGATGAAGCAGGGTCTGTCCTTCAAAGTCCTGGAGATCACAAGTCCTTGCTCTTGTTTTCATGGGGGTATAGCTCAGTGGTAGAGTGTTTGACTGCAGATCAAGTGGTCCTTGGTTCAAACCCAAGTGCCCTCTTATAACCATCTTTCTTTTTTTTTTTTTTTAAAAAAGGAAAACATTTTCATTTCCATTCTCCATTATGTTCAGGAGCTCCACTATATGAGGATGCTTGAAATGAATGTAAACACTCAACATTTCGCCGTCCAAATGCATTAAAACCTAGCAAACCTGTCCATCAGCTGAAATCAGTTCCAATCCTCTAAGTGTCTAGTTTATGTTTTCATCAATTAAACAAAGGGATCATATGAATGTACATTTGCAGAGCCCTCTTCTCCAGGGGCTATGTTGTGCAGAAGAACAAGAACCACATCCAGTTGCAGTTCAGGAGTCTGATGAGCAAAGACAACTTGGAGCAGGCTAATGCCACCAAAACCTTGGCTCCTTCCCATTCATCCAGCAGCTGGGCCCCCAGGACAAGGCATGAGAAGAAGATAGTGGCTGTGAGCAGGAAAATAGCCCCCAAGAAGCTGGCTAAAGCTGTCAAGATCCCCAGGAAGGTCACCATGCCCATGAATGTGGTTGTGGAGATTAATGGAAGGAGGAGGCACACGTCAGAACATTAGGGGGGCTCACGTCAGGGCCCTAGGGGGGCTCTGGGTGATCGCTGCTTCCCACCACCCAACACAGATGTAATGAGGTTGAGTAGTGTCTGCAAAAGAGAAACTAAACAGCTAATTATTCCTCAAGAAAGGTTTTTAATGACTTACAACTATAAAGGCAACACAAACAGAATAAGAAAAACAGAATTAAAGACCAGCATTGAGTGAGAATTAGTACAAATGGCAAGTTATACTGGAGACAAGCAAAGTCCAAGTAATATTATGCATTAACTACCTATTCCTATAAGTGCACATATAAAAGGTAAAATATATTGAAAATAGTCACAAGCACGTGCAACGTTACTATTACTGCTTGTCCAGCAACTTTACATGTACTGTAACCACCCCCAACAAATAAAATTCTCTATGTAATACTAATACATTGATTAACTATATTTTACTAACCTTAACCTACCTATCACTTTATATAACAACTTATAAACTTTGATTTACTTTTATGGTAACTTATACTGAAGACAGGCACAGCGACTTGTAAAGCTATTATGGTTTATAAACTACTAGCTTCACCAGTGAAGGACATAAATCCACAGCGTGTAGAGGTCAAGCATAGAAGTTTATTACACACAGCGCTGGCGGAGTGTCACCTTGATTATTAGGCTCAGAAACACTGTCAATCAATTGATTACAATATAATATATAGATTTTCCATGGGTGGGGGAAAGTGACGGGGTAGGCAGTTTCACACCCCGGGATAGGTTTTGCAGAAAGACAAGATAAGCACATTAGCCAGAGGTTAACAGGTTACATAATGTCACCGCCCATGGTCTCAAGTTAGCAAGTTAACATTTAATGAATACTTTGATAAAATGTTATTAGTATAAAATATATATGTTGAATTCTGATTTGGGGTCCATAGGAATGGAGCAACTCCTTTGATTGTCCAACAGGTACATTCCTAGGAGTTAAAGCAAAGAAACAGTGAAAGTATATGGCAATAAAGATTGTTTTCTGTGTGTCTAAAGGCAGGCATTGGTCCCTTGGAAGGGAAATGGAAGGACGTCATGTCTTATACTGACATGTGCCAACTTTTCATAAACTCAAGGTTGGATCTGTTGGAAGAACGTCTCCCTACAGAAGAGACTAACACGATAGAAACAGGGATTCTTTGTTCAATCTGCAACTCTGAATAAGACACAATTATTTAGTTCTTAGCTCCAACACCTGGCAATTTGCTAACCAGGCCTATCTTAGCAAACAGGGCTTTCTGTTTACCCCAGCTTCTCTTAGCTGATCACGATTTGCTAGGCCTCTGGTCCCTTGACCATACTCCGGACTTGGCGTCTAGAAAAGCGCTGGCACAATCCATAGACCAGGTTGTTATATAAAATGCCAATGGATTTTAACCCTTCACATCCAGTAATGGCAAAGTTCTTGGTTCAGGCTTGTAGCAGTGATGGAATAAACTGCAGGTTCAAATCAAGTCTCTGGAGTCCATCCACAGCTGGGATGGGTCATTCAGTCGTTTGTACAGAGCTTCAGTTTGTAGCAAAGTCCCTCCAGAGGTATGAAGCAGAACTGAAGACAAGATGAAGATGAGGCATCAGCCTTTTATAGTCTTAATGGGCTATCAAGCAGGCTAGGCAGAATTGACACCAACTTGTCTGGCTGGGGTGTTCCCCGGAAGCATAGCACAATTTTGAAATACAGACAGTAGAGAGCCAATATTCATAATGTCAACTACAAAAATGATACACATCTAGAGATGGCATAATTATAATCAGCCAATCAGAACCTCTCCATACACTCCTTACATGACAACCTTTCTACAATATTGGCTGCAAATATAGAACAGTGGTCCCAACGGTGATCTATACGTTACATATGTCAATAATGTTACAGGAAGTGAGACTGATATTGGAATACTGCCTCCAGTTTTGGTGTCCTCATTTGAAAAAGATGTTGTGAAATTGGAGCTGAGGCAGCAAAGAGCCACCAAATGTTCTGAGGGCTATTGAAAGAGCTCAATCTGTTTAGATTATCAAAAGAAGATTGAAAAGTGACTTCATTGAAGTGTTGAAGTGCCTTAATGGAGAGAAAAGATTGGGTATTAAAGGGCTCTTTAATCTAGCAGAGAAAGGCATAACAAGAGCCAATGGCTGGAAAGTGAAAAGAGACAAATTCATATTACAACTAAGACACAAATATTCAACAGTGAGGATGATTCACCACAGGAAGAAGCTACCAAGAAAAGTGGTGGATTCTCCATCTCTTGATGTCATTTAATGAAGACTAGATGCCTTTCTGGAATGTGTTTGCCCCAAAAGTAGCTATTGTGTCATACAGGAGGCCTGTGATATGCAGGGGGTCAGATTAGATGCTCTAATGGTCTCTTCTGGACATAAAGTCAACTAATTTCTGAAAAACTGAGTGTAGCATTGAGAGCGTCTGATGTTTTCCTGTCTAGCCAGCTTGCTTCCTAGAACGAATGCTCCTTGAGTGGGGTGATCCACAGGGAGTAGCTCAAACCTCCAAAGTGCCTGGCCAGGGGCAGCACATTAGCACAGCAAGGGAGGGGTGTGGCAGTGACATCACAAAGGCCTTTTGGAGGACCTCAGACTATTGGTCAAAAGTGGTGGGGAGGTGGTGACCTCACAGAGAGATGCTGACATCAGCCAGGCAGGACAGGGGCGAGGGGCCAGGGAAACCTCAGAGACCCCTGTGGCTTTGCTTCAGCAAGTCTCCTTCTCCAGGTCTCTCTTTGAGGACTGAGAAAGTATTCGGGTTCACGTACGTGAGTGCCAGGAGGAACCTCTTTCAAGTTTTCTCCTTCCCTTTTCCTGATTTTACTAGAAAACAGATGTCCCTGTTTAGAAGGTAAGAGCCTCCTCGAGGTTTGAAACTTGTTCAGTCTGATCCATCTGGTGACAGTTGAATTCTAGGCATGGAAAACACGAGCTTAAGGAGGCAGAATTTTACTCCGTACCTGGGATTTTGTCCCTTAGAATCACTGGGGACATTAGGGTTTGTCTTTTTTGTTTCACCTTTTCCTCCATCCATCCCTCCCTCCCTCCTTTCTCTTCGTCTCTTGCTTCTTTTGTCCTTTCTCCTGTTCCTCTCCCAACACCAGGAGGTGTGTGTGTGTGTGTGTTGCAGGGGAGTGCTCGGCAGCTCCCACTGTGGGAGATCCACCCAAAAATGTGGGGCTGAAATAGTGCTCGAGCAGTGGGCATTGGGGTTGGAGACGGTTTTGCAAGCGCTGGCGTCAGTGCTGGCAATGGTTCTGCCGCTGGTTGCTCTTCCAGTTCCGGTTCTGGGACTGGATGTACTATGGCTGTTGTAGTTGTTGGCATGGGATCCGGTTCCACCACCTCTGTCTGGGTTTCTGGTAACACAGACGGGGCCCGGGTGGACGGCTCAGGAACAGAGATGGGAGTGGAAGCTTGTTTGGCCTGGCTGCGGGTGACCACTCCCCCCCTCTTGGCCAGCTTCACATGGTTGGCCAAGTCTTCCCCCAGTAGCATGGGGATGGAATAATTGTCATAGACAGCAAAAGTCCACCTTCCTGACCAGCCCTTGTAGTGGACAGGCAATTCAGCTGTAGGTAAGGTTACAGATTTTGATATGAATGGAGAAATTGTGATTTGGACCTCTGGGTTGATGAATTTCGGGTCCACTAAGGACTGGTGGATAACTGACACGTGTGCCCCGGTGTCTCTCCATGTGGTAACCTTCTTCCCGCCCACTCTCAAGGTTTCCCTGCGCTCCGGGGGTATTTGAGAGATATCTGGGCCTGGGGATCCTTGGGACAGTTGGCCTTTATATGTCCCAGTTTATTACATTTAAAACATCGCCCAGCTGACGGGTCACTGGGCCGAGGTGGGTTGCTGGAGACTGGTGAGGTGGGACTGTAGGTAGTCTGAGGCTTTCCTTGGGTTGTAGCTGGGGTCTTGGGTGGCCCCTGGTGGTAGGGTTTATTGTCAGCTTGCCCCTTGTTATATTCACTCCCCTTGATAGTAGCTTTTTTCTTTTCTGCTATTTCCGCCCATCTGCCTCCAATCTCCCCTGCCTCTGTTACATCTTTGGGTTTTCTGTTTAGGATGTACCATTGTATTTCCTCAGGAACATCATCTAAGAACTGTTCCATTTGCATCAGGTGGGCCAGGTCTTCTAGAGATTGAATCTTTAGTCCTGACATCCATGCATCCCAATTCTTTCTAATGTAGTAGGCGTGTCTGGGGAATGACCCATCTGGTTTCCACTTTAGGGCTCTGAACTGCCGATGGGCATGATCAGGTGTTAGCCCCATTCTGATTCTGGCCTTTGTTTGAAACAGTTTATAATCGTTCATGTGTTCCTTAGGCATTTCAGCTGCCACCTCTGCTAAGGGTCCACTGAGCTGTGGCCTCAGCTCTATCATGTACTGGTCTGTAGGGATGTTGTACCCATGGCAGGTTCTTTCAAAATTTTCCAAGAAGGCCTCAGTGTCATCACCTACCTTGTAGGTGGGAAATTTCCTGGGATGGGAAACAGTGCCTGGAGAAGGGTTGTTGGGGTTGGCAGGAACATTCTGCTTAGCCTTTTCTAATTCCAGCTCTTTGTCTTTTATCTCTATTTGTCTTCTGTGTTCGGCCTCTTGCTTCTCCATCTCTCTCTTGTGGTTAGACTCCCTCTCTTTTTCTTTTATTTCCATCTCCTTGAGTTTTAATTGCAATTCCTTTTCTTTTAATTCCAGTTCTCTTTGTCTTGTTTCCAGTTTAGATGCTTCCTTGGCACTCATTTTTTCTGCTTTCTGGTGCTGGCCACACCCCTCTGCAGTCAGTGAATTGACTGTGTTGCTTGGTTTACAGTCCTAACCTTTCTATTCCCGACTAAATAAAAAGAAAACAAAACTTTTCATTTGCAAATGTCTTTTGCTGGTTGTTCGCTGACAGAGAACCAGAAAAACAGGTTTTGTAACTTGTCTCTGTCAAGCTGCTAATGCTCTCTCAGTGGGGGTCCTTTCTAACAAGCCTTGTTAGAAAAAAAAACAATCCCTGGTTCTTAAAACATCCCACCACTGCCTACCATGTCATAGGTTTATTCCCCACTTTGAACTTTAGCGTGCACAAGATGGGGACCTGCATGGACTCCTCTAAACTAAAATCCTAGTTTAGCTCTGGTAAAGCTGCCACCAGCTAGAAATTCCAGTGTCTAGCACACTCCCTGTTCCCCCAAACTTTCCCTGGGGAACACAGATCCCAACTTCCTTGGATCTTAACACAAAGGGAAATAAACCATTCCCCCACCTCCCCTAGTCATTGGGAGAGATCACCTTGATTCAAACTCCTTGAATCAAAACAAAGAGGGATTTACTTTTCCCCCCTCCCCTTCCCCTGAAAATCCAAACAAGGGAAGAAATCAATCAGGTTCTAAAAAGAAAAGGATTTTATTAAAAGAAAGAAAGAAAGTACACTATCTCTGTAACACCAGGATGGAAATGCTACAGGGTATAACTTATGAAGCTAGAGAGCTAGCATCAGGATAAATACAGCAACCAAAAAATAAAATAAAATAGGGTTCCAGCAAACACACATTTGCAAATACAGAAATTAATTAGAAGACTAATCCGCCTTTCTAATACTCACTATACTGAATAGAAGAGAATACTTGGAGAGCCTGGAAATACGTCTGGCCCCTCTTAGATCCAAAGAGAGAACAACACCCCAAACAAAGAACACAGACAAAGACTTCCCTCCACAGAGATTTGAAATTATCTTGTCCCTTGATTGGTCCTCTGGTCAGGTGTCCGTCAGGTTACTGATCTTGTTAACCCTTTACAGGTAAAAGAGACCTTATCCCTTAACTATCTATTTATGACAGGAGGTCCACCCAAAAATGTGGGGCTGAAATAGTGCTCGAGCAGTGATCCCCACCAGTGACCTGGGCCATCCTTTGGGCTCTCTGGTGAGAACCCTCAGCCTCCTGTCCTCAGTCTCTATCCTGATTGGCTGAGCAGGGGGTTATTGACAGGGAGGAGACTCAGGTCCTTGTTGTTCTCTTTTAAGACCAAGTAAATAAGTCATAACCAGTCATATCTTTGATAAAATTTGCTGCTTCTCTGCATTAATGGTCTCTGAGCAGTTCATGATTGTTATATCCTTGGGGGCAGCCGGTTTAGGAAGAAATCACTTGAGGCCAGACAGCTGACAGCTAACAAAACTACCATTTATTTACAGACACAGAGCTCACCTAACTGGCCGAAGCTGGCTGGGCTATCCCCTAATAATCTAACTCAGTTGCCATAGGAACAAAAAACATGACAACCAAATACACAACAAGACCTATGTGCTTATTTTCATTTGGTAGTACAATAGCTTCTCACCAAAAAAAATCCGTATCTGATTTCCTGGCAATTATTTGCAGTTCTTCATAACTAATACACTTTTTCTCTCTTAATAATCTCAAAAATCTGATTACTTTATTTGCCATTACATCAAAATACAGTTCTGCTTGAAGAAACATGTCATCCTACAGCTGCGTCAATATATGCAGCAGTTGAATTCACGTTTACATTTGAGTGCTTGCCCCATGCTGGCAGAAACAGTGCTTACAAACTCAGCTATTTTGCTTTCCAAAAACTGTTAAACTTGTAAAGAGAAAAGCACAGCAGACACCTAAAATGAAGGTATAATTTTTCTCAGCAGAGAAGGCGAGGCTTTCAGAGTGAACACGTGTGTTGATGTTTTGCATGCATAGGAACACATCAATGGAAAGATCTTTAACAAATTGTTTTTGTGTGATCATAAAAATAACATAGTAGGAGGCATCTTTCTGAAATGCATCTCAAGTGTGGGACCAGTAGGGTAAAAATGATCCCTGTACGAGATGGGAGTCACTTGCCTATGACTACACTAGCACTTTTGTCAGTAAAACTTTTGTTGGTCAGGGGTATGAGGGAAAACACCCCCCTGACCAACATAAGTTTTGCTGACAAAACTGCCCATGTGGACTGCGCTGCAGCGGTACAGCTGTGCTGCTGTGAGGTCTCTAGTGCAGATAGACACAGCCTAAGGAATCAGAATGTCAAATTAGAAGTTATGCTCCAGGTAGAAATTGCTAACCATGGTTCCAGAGACCAGAATGTGAGCCAACGTTGTAACAGTTTCATAGGGTAAAATTCTTTCTAGCCCTGTCTTAATTATTATGAAAGTGAGGAGTAATTTTTAAATCCATAATCTTTATTGCATTCAGCTAATAAAAATCAAAATGTTGAAACCTAAGCCTTTTAAAAATCAGTTGTAGTAATGTTCTCCTTGTGTTTCAGGTTCAGTGATACACACTTTGTATTAAGGAAAAAAGCAGATATAAAATGAGCTGGGTGGTGGAAGAATGGAAAGAAGGCCTTTCCACAAGGGCCCGTCAGAAGATTCAAGAGCTTGAAAGTCAACTAGACAAGCTTAAAAAAGAACAACAGCAAAGACAGTTTCAGCTTGAATCACTGGAGGCAGCTTTGCAGAAGCAGAAGGTAATAGTCTTAATGTACCATGTAACTTTTAATACAGTTTTGTTCTGCTCATATCCATTCAAAGTGCTGCTGCAAAGATTCCCCTACCTGCCACTTTGACTGTGTCACCTCTCTCGGCGCCCCTCCATTCTCTAGTGCAACAAACAAGCTGCTTGTCTTCACTTCCTAGCTCCTTCATGGCCTACCCCAACCTAGGCATCCTTTTTTTCATTCACTATTGAAATGTCAACTCCAGCCTTTGATTGGCCCATAACACATCCATTTGTTAAATTTTTAAACAAGCACCTTTGTGTTTTCTCCCATGCTGACTGTTGACTTATACTTGGGAAGAGCCCCCCATAACCATCTGCAAAGTCCCCTCATCTTCTTTCAAAGCCCTCCTTACAACTCTCCTTTGCTGTGATGTCTACAAAAAACTTGACAACAGTTAAGCAGTGGTCTCAGTACATAAGCCACCTATCCTAGTGACCAATGTTGTCTCATTGTTTCCTTGTACTCTCCCCTTTTTCCTTGTCTTGTACATAAATTGTAAGCTCTTTGGGGTAAGGATCGTCTTTTTATTCTATTTGTACAGCGCCTAACACAGGGGGGTACTGGTCCATGACGAGACCTCCTAGGTGCTACGGTAATAGCAAACAGTCACCTATACAATGCATCTAGAATGCTGTGCAAACGTTAATCTTATGAGGCACAGTGGAAAAAGTAAAACATTTTAAAAATACCTTTATGTAAATTGTTTTGATAAATTGATTGTACAGGGTGCTTTGTAAAACAAATTATTTCTACAAATGGACATCTGTGAACACTCGTCACTTCATGTAAAATATAATTTTTATAATCATACCAAAATTGTCATGTTGATAATTTGCGCCCAGTTTCTCATATCAGATACTCATTGGTATTCTGTGAAGGATTAGCTCAACTTTTTTTTGTACCCAACAACAGACTCGTGCAGAATTTACACCAACTTGTCTATATGAACATGGTGGTTTTAAAATACTGGAGTACGCTCTGTTGTAATGGCCTATTAAAAGTTGCTGCTTTTATTTTCATAGATTCTTAGGCCAGAAGGGGTACTGTGATCATCCGTTCTGATCTTTTACATAACAGAAGTCACAGAACCTCCCAGAAACAATTCCTAGAGCAGATCTTTTAGAGAAATCTTGACTTAAACATTTAAAAATATTATGTACAACAGTAATAATTCCCCACCTATGCATCATCAGCATAGCTTGAACCCCAAACCATCATCATTGTAGCACAGACAGTTATCGCTTGAGCTAAAAGGATGTAACTCTTCGGTACAGAGCCTCCAATTTAATCAGGGCTTTAGTCACAAAAAAGCCATAACACCTAGGTTTAGAGCTGATAAGATTAATATCTGCATAACGTCATTGCTGCCATCAAACAATTGACATGCCAGTAAAATGTAGACTACCTACTAGCAGGTTTTTTGTGCTAATACTCACTCTGTGAGCAGTGATTGAGACCTGTGTAAAGTAGTGAAGGAAAATTACACTAACCCACTATCTAGGCCTTGCTGTGTATTCAGTCTTAAACTGTCACTGGCCTCTTGCTCTGGTAGTACTTTTTTGGGACCATTCTAAGTCCAATATCTCATAAACTGTCAGGGATAGGAATGTATGTCATATATCTTGCAAAGGCTGGAGATATTAAATCTGTTTTCCAATGCTACATAATGCAACACAGATCATGAGAGAGAGGATCTTGAAATTGCATTATTCTGATTACTATCTTGCATCCCTCCTTCAAATCAGACATGCTGTTCCAGCTGCTATCTTGAGGAAATGCAACTTGAGCATTGATCTCTAACTCTAGTCATTCAGGAAATACTGGTTGCTAACACTGACAGATTTGAAGGGAGAGGAGCAAGATGATGATCAGAGTCGTATGGCTTTTAAGTTTAGCTCTTCTGGTATGTGCAAGGGCTGTAAGCACTTTACTGGTCTGGATAGGTGCTTTTCATAGCTAATAAAGTCTTCCAAGAACAGGTGTGGGAACACTGATTAGAGAAATCATTTTAATATTAATACCTAGGTGGAAATTAAATAACTTGTGGTGACTATGTATTTTGATTTTAAATGTTACACAGGGAAGCCTTGTGATACGAACATTGGTAGAATAGCAAAATAGCTTTGCGTGTAACTGAAATGTCCAGTGCTGTCAGGGCTTTGAAATGCAGTGAATAAAAATATTCAAATACCTCTTTTTTATAAAGCAGAAATTGTTTCTTTTGTAAGTGCTCTCCACGCTTCACTCTGAATAAAGATGTGTATTCCCAGGCTTGATCAAAATCTTAAAATAAGATATATTTTTTATATATAATTGATTAATCAAATTAGGTTGAAAATGAAAAAAACGAAGGAGCAACACTAAAAAGAGAAAACCAGAGCTTGATGGAATTGTGTGATAATCTTGAGAAAACAAAGCAGAAAATTTTGCATGATCTTCAAGTAAAAGAATCACAAGCTAATTATCAAGCGGGACAACTAACTTCAAGCAAGAAACCAAATGAAAGACTAGAACGGAAACTTAAAAGGTGAGACCTTACTGTTCTCCTTTAACTTAAGTGTGGCTGTTATCCCATTTAAGTATTATTTTGCTTAGACATGTAAATGACTCTCAAATTATTGTCTTTGTCCACTTTATCTTACTTTAACAGTACTCCATATTTAAATAGATGTTTGAGTTTGTGGCCAAAATTTTCAAACCTGGGTGCCTAAAACAAGGTTCCTGAGTCCCACGTTCTTATACTTATAAGAAGCACAAGGGCTCTTTATAAGGAAGAAGGCAGTGTGCCGCATTTATTGAGAATACTACAGTTAGCATATGCTTTTCAATCTCTCTCTCTCTCACACACACACACATACACACATACCATGCACACAGTCCTGCCAGTTGATGTTTATAGTTACCAGTCCAGCATCTGGATCAATCTAGTGGCCAGCCAGATTGGTTGCAGAGGGGAGCAGGGCTCTGTCAGTCGCAATCTGATGCTCTGGGAGTTTGGCAAGATGAACCCCCCAAAGACTCATGGCCAAGCACCCTGTCTATATAGTCCTTTTTCTTTGTTGAAGTCTATGGATTTTGCTGTGTCAGTTTGTGACCGGGTTACTTCTTAATTGGTGCATCTTTTGATGTAAACATTCCAATACACCTTCGAGAGGGTCATCCTGTCCTGGTTCCGATTTAATCAGTTGTCCTTAGGGGTGCCAGCCTTCACCTCAGGGTTGTCAGTTTGCCCTTCCTCAATCATGGCTACGCGTTGATGGTTCTTTGGCATCAACAAATCTTGATAAGTGTCTTTGCTCCTCCTTTTTGACCATCTGGTTAACAATTGCTTTCACACCTTATCTTTTCCTGATGCATACATTCCTTACTCACAAACAGATTGAGAATGCAAACAGTAGTATTTTATATCCAGCAAAAAGGCACTGCAAATTAAACCTTGCTAAGTTTTACAATCAATAACCAAGACAATTTACATTGAGACCCAGGTCTTCAATGTTCCTCTAATCTACTTAACATAGACACAATACAGAATCCTGTCTCTTACTAACTAAATCTGAAAACAAAGAGCTAAAGAGGGCCCACTTTGTAATGCATATGGGAAAACAGAATCTCATAGTCCCA
Organism: Mauremys mutica; assembly: GCF_020497125.1. Classification (NCBI taxonomy): domain Eukaryota; kingdom Metazoa; phylum Chordata; order Testudines; family Geoemydidae; genus Mauremys; species Mauremys mutica. Next base: position 147,199,524 of record NC_059072.1, on the reverse strand, counting down.
GAGGGTCATTTCTTTCTGCTATTCAAAAAGGGTGGTAGCAGGATGAAATCAAATCATACATTAATTCTTATAGTGCTCTATAAAATCCTGCTCCTACAACGGTTAGGCTTATAAATAAAGTGGTTTGATTATCTGATGTGATGCACACCTGAAACTCCCACTAAGCCCAGTGGAATTCATAGGTACTCAGCACATTTGAATATTTGGCCCTTTCTTTGTTGGGCTGCTTCACTTCTCCCGCCTTCCACTCTGGTTCGGGCTTTTACATTCTCAACCCTCCCAAATTGATCTGCCCCTCACCTAGTCCCTATCAGGTACTGTACCCAAATCCAGATCTAGTGCCCACATTATAATCAAATCTTCCTCTCAAAAAAACAGACCAGAGTACAGTGTACTGAAAACTTCTCTTTAAAACATGATTTTTACTGGGAAGGTTCTAACTGCATCAATAGCAGAGGCCGAGAACAGAAGCAAGTAAACACACGTCAGTTGGCAGTCCATCAGCTGGTGTCTTGCGGTACTTTGAGGTACAGACAGAGCAGCCTGTTAATTTTTACACACAAAGCTTTCTGGTTTGTGGGCACAATTTCACAGAACTTTTTTTCAGTGAGTAGTATGTAAGACTTGCCCAAACATTATGCTGAAAATACGCTTTGCTCAGCCCACCATGATATGGCACATCCCCATGCCACTTTGCAGGACCTCTGAGGGGGATTATTGCATATTATTGCATATTTCCATGGGCAGACTAAGGCCTCTTAAACAGCTCTTTCTTTGCCACTTTGGGATCATCAAGGAGCATGACTTCCTGAAACAAGTGCAGTTGTCTTTATGAAATACTATCCTTTTTCTATATCAGAATAAACCCCACCCCCGTTCCAAGGCATTGGGTTAAGAAACCCTGCTCTACTCTCCATGTAAGGTCTAGCACTCATTATGCCTTACTAATTTGGATGCAATCCACATAGTTATGCTGTACAGGGTGGGAAAATCTGATTAGCTGCAACAGTTATGTCAGGGAAGGCTGCCTCCCTTCCTCTCCACCTAACAGTTCTGTGTTTATCACTAACCTTGATAGTGGGGCTCTACTCAAGATTCTCCCTAACACCTGCACAGCTGTTTGGTCACTGTCAGAGCCAAGAGGAAGCGCACAGAGAACAACATGCTCTGTGAGGTTCTGCAGGTCTAAAAGTGAAACGCAAGGGCAATAAAGCAGTGGTGTGAACAGCTGCTGAAGGAGTAGAGGGAGGACAAAGATGCAAAAAGAAATGCTGCTGCTGCTGATCCAGCTGCTCAAATGAATTGTTGATCAGTTATTGATTAAGAATCTCACTGCATTAGTTCACCCACTCCAAAGCATAGATAAATATGGGGTGTTGGCAGGGATCTTAGACACCTCATCCCCTTGTGCCAGTTCCTGCTGTATTCTACTCCCATGGACAATATGTCAGGGAACGAAGAACTTTGATTACACGTACAGTCATCTGTGATGCACTGATCTCCAGTCTGCATGTTGTACTTGTACCTAGTCAAGTTATATAGCTAGTAAAGTCAATTATCAGTTATCTTTTTTTTATATGTCTAGCATGCCGTGGTGGTAATAAAGTACATACTTGAAAGTTGGTGCAACTTTATTGTGACTTTTTGGTATTGCAGTGCTAGAAAGTAATATAACCAGAAAGGCTTCTATACCTCTAAAAAAAGTCAATGCATGTATATTACAGAAGCGCTAGCCTTTATTGAGTCTAGAAATACACCACCCATACTATACTGATGGTCATAGAAACACTGTCAATCTTCCATACTTCAATAACAAATGCCTGAAAAGTCATGTATATCACAAAACCCACACCTGTTCTATTAATAGTTTCATAGAAACAGGGTTAGGCTATTACCTACTGTTGAAGTAAGCTTTTAAAGCTTCCTTTACCTGAACCGCGTTAGCAATGCAACTGTTAGCTAGCCTATTTTAGATCCAGCCCGTCCAGCTGACTCATCCACCCTGGCAAGAGGGTCTCTCAGAGAGTGCTGCATGCTGTGCATTGCATAAGAACTGAGAATGTTTTACTTGTTGATATGGAGCTTTGGCATGAGACCCCTAACTGAGTCCCTCTCACCCGCGCAGCCCGGGCCCAGCTCCGGGGGATGGTGCTCGGGCTCTCCAGCAGCAGGGCAGCCTGTGTGACTCAGGCTGCCGTGAGCACCATCTAGTGACTGCAGCCAGAACTGCAGAGTCAGTTCTGGCTCAGCCTGAAAGCCTCAGCTGAGAAGGAACATGTTGGTTCAGGGCCGGCTCCCAGCTTTTTACTCCTCAAGAAAAAAAAAGGGGGTGGGGCGGGAGTGAGGCCCCTTGGAAAGTGCCGCCCCAAGCACATGCTTGGAGCGCTGGTGCCTAGAGCCAGCCCTGGATAAAACCATGGACTTTCTCTTGGACCTTTAAAGGGAGTTGGGCACATTTAAGCATACTGGAAAATTGTACCACTGATATCCACTCCAGTGGATGTTCGTTAGTAAATTGGAAGGGTTTGTACATTAATTTAGTAGGTAGGTAGGTGCTGAGGTGCTAAATGCCTCAGCTCTAAGGCTCACCTGCTGAAAATTTGCAGAACCAAAATGAGCAAGAGCAGGGCGTCAGCCTGGTTTATTCTTGGGGTTCAACTATAGGATCTGATGTAAGAAGACAACTGCACTAGACCTTCCTAAACTCCCTCCCTCCCTCCTAAACTCATGCACTGTCTGTTAAGATACCTCCCTCCATAGTAAGGATAGAGGACTAGGCCTTGTCTATACAGGAAAGTTATACCAATATAACCCCTCACATGGACGGTCTTATTATGGTATAAGAGTGACTTTTTCTGGTTTAGTTTATGTTATTTTGGAAGGAGTTTAAGTTAAATGGAAAAAAAGTCACTTGTTTTTGTCTGTAATGTTCTTGTAATTGAGCTGAAGCTCCACTGCTTTGGCATGACACTGTATCCCTTTTCCCATATTTGCTTTGCTAGCCTCTCCTAAATCTTTGCATTCTGATGACTCCTGTTAGACAGGGCTGGATTAAGGCAGGGACTTTAGGGTCTACAGCCCAGGGGGGCCCTGCAAAAAATAAATCACAGTCAGTAATCTCCGGGCTGCTAAAAGGGGCGCTCAGGGAGGCTGCCTGCATGCTGTGGCCCCCACTGCTCCCGGAAGCGGCTGGCTGCTGGCATGTCTCTGCGGCCCCTGGCAGGGCAGGGGATGTGGCTCCGAGTGCTGCCCCTGCCCCCAGCACCATCCCCACAGCTCTCATTGGCAGGGAACCAGCTAATGGGAGATATGGAGGTGGAGCTAGTGAGCGTAGGCAATGCATGCTGACCCGCTGCCCCCCTCCCTCCAGGGGCCACAGAGACGTGCTAGCAGCCAGCCATTTTCGGGAGTGCTGAGGGGCTATGGCAGGCAGGCAGCCTGAGTGCTGCTGCACCACTGGCCGGGAAGCTGCCTGTGGTAAGGGCCTCCCGGTTGCAGCCTGCACCTCGCATCCCCCTCCTCGACCTCAACGCCCTGCTCCAGGTCAAAATTCCCTCCTGCACCCAAACTCCCTCCCAGACCCCGAACCCCCTCCTTCACCCCAATCCTCTGCCCCAGGTCAGAATCCCCTACTGCACCAAACTCCCTCCCAGGAAAAAGATTTGTATACAGGGCCCTGACAAAATCTAATAGCCCTGGGTGCAAAGGAGAGTTAATCCGGCTCTGCTGTTAGGTTGGGACTGGATGTGCTCCTCTCCCTGGAGGACAAGAAAATCCAGGACATCCAGACAGGACCGCATGGAAATATGGGGCATGGCTGCTATGATGTGCTCACATATGTGAATTTTCCCAAGATGAGATTGTGAAGGGGCACACCTGAATGTGTGCAAGCATTTAAACATGGAAGTGATGTCTGGTCAAGATGACTCTACAAGCACTAGAGGGCACACGGGTAAAGAGATGGGCCAGTCCAGTTATGAAGCAATGCAGTGTGGGATAGCCATGGGATGACTGTATGAAAGAGTAAAGTTAATTTGAAATAGGGATGAATCTGTACAAATCTTACACCAGTATAACTCATTATGGAACAGAGTTATGTTGCTTCCAAAGCCAATTAATTAAAGTGGGATAAGACTCCAGATAAATTTCATAGAATCATAGAATCTCAGGGTTGGAAGGGACCTCAGGAGGTCATCTAGTCCAACCCCCTGCTCAAAGCAGGACCAGTTCCCAACTAAATCATCCCAGCCAGGGCTTTGTCAAGCCTGACCTTGAAAACCTCAAAGGAAGGAGATTCCACCACCTCCCTAGGTAACCCATTCCAGTTCTTCACCACCCTACTAGTGAAAAAGTATTTCCTAATGTCCAACCTAAACCTCCCCCTCTGCAACTTGAGACCATTACTCCTTGTTCTGTCATCTTCTACCACTGAGAACAGTCTAGATCCATCCTCTTTGGAACCCCCTTTCAGGTAGTTGAAAGCAGCTATCAAATCCCCCCTCATTCTTCTCTTCTGCAGGCTAAACAATCTCAGTTCCCTCAGCCTCTCCTCATAAGTCATGTGCTCCAGCCCCCTAATCATTTTTGTTGCCCTCCGCTGGACTCTCTCCAATTTATCCACATCCTTCTTGTAGTGTGGGGCCCAAAACTGGACACAGTACTCCAAATGAGGCCTCACCAGTGCTGAATAGAGGGGAATGATCACATCCCTCGATCCGCTGGAAATGCCCCTACTTATACAACCCAAAATGCCATTAGCCTTCTTGGCAACAAGGGCACACTGTTGACTCATATTCAGCTTTTCGTCCACCGTAACCCCTAGGTCCTTTTCTGCAGAACTGCTGCCCAGCCATTCGGTCCCTAGTCTGTAGCAGTGCATGGGATTCTTCCGTCCTAAGTGCCGGACTCTGCACTTGTCCTTGTTGAATCTCATCATATTTCTTTTGGCCCAATCCTCTAATTTGTCTAGGTCCCTCTGTATCCTATCCCTACCCTCCAGCGTATCAACCACTCCTCCCAGTTTAGTGTCATCTGCAAACTTGCTAAGGGTGCAGTCCACACCATCCTCCAGATCGTTAATGAAGATATTGAACAAAACCGGCCCCAGCACCGACCCTTGGGGCACTCCACTTGATACCGGCTGCCAACTAGACATGGAACCATTGATCACTATCCATTGAGTCCGACCATGTAGCCAGTTTTCTATCCACCTTACCGTCCATTCATCCAGCCCATACTTCTTTAACTTGCTGGCAAGAATACTGTGGGAGACTGTATCAAAAGCTTTGCTAAAGTCCAGAAATAGTACATCCACTGCTTTCTCCTCATCCACAGAGCTGGTTATCTCATCATAGAAGGCAATTAGGTTAGTCAGGCATGACTTGCCCTTGGTGAATCCATGCTGACTGGTCCTGATCACTTTCCCCTCCTTTAAGTGGTTCAGAATTGATTCCTTGAGGACCTGTTCCATGATTTTTCCAGGGACTGAGGTGAGACTGATTGGCTTGTAGTTCCCTGGATCTTCCTTCTTCCCTTTTTTAAAGATGGGCACTACATTAGCCTTTTTCCAGTCATCTGGGACAAATTTGAAAAAAGAACCTTGTGACAAAGGCAACAATACAAAATCTCTCATTTTGCTCTATCATTTTCTCTTGCTGTTCTTCCTTCCTCTCCATTGCCAAATTGCTGTTGGAGTATTAGTGGTACACCTTTCTATGGGGAGATTCTCATAGTCTTCATTAGCTTTATTACCACAAGCTGCACGTGTAGCTGTTCATGTGTTTCCTCCTTTGACACTTCACATCGTGGGATCTGAATAGAATTTGTAGATGTGAATTGTGATTAGCACTAGTAGTTGTTCCATCCAGGGCTTGGGAATTTTCATCCTTTTCTTCTTTTTGAATTAACCTGTAATACACACAACAAAATGTACATATCCCCTTTCCCAATCCCGTTTGTCCTTTTTTTTTTTTTTTTGCACGCAGTGAACCCACTCCCGTCCTCCTTTCTCTGTACCCAATAATAGCAGACTGGGCCCTAATTGGTCAAGGAGAAGATAGGGGCCCTTCCATTTAGGAGCTGGGAATGGATGGGGTTGACCTGGAATCTTGTACATCACTAGATCTCCCAATGTGGGTAGATCACACTCCCCGGGCAGGTCATACCATGCTGTGACTCTTGCTGCTCCTTGCTCATCTCACCAGGCCACCGCCTGTCGTACCTGTTTTACATGGTTGCTTAGAGTTAAAATCCATTTTTGTGTTAAGCCATGTGTAGTGACTTCCCCAGGTACTGGAGTAAGTAGATTTTCGCACCGTGCCATGGGCCTTCCCATGAGAGCTTCATATGCAGAAAATCCTGTGCCCTTTGATTCTCGGGCCCTTATTCTCATTAAGAAAAAGGGCAGTAACTGTGACCAGTTTTTTCCTCCCATTTCCACTCCCTTTCTTAGCTCACTTTTAATGGTGTAGTTCATGCGTTCCACCTGCCCCGCAGCCTGTCGGTGATAAGCAATATGAGACAATTATGTGATTCCAGTGAGAACTGATAGCTCCCCTAACAGATCTGACTGTAAATCAGCTCATTGGTCTGAGTCTAACCTTTGGGACTCCCCAGCGAGTGAATATCTCATTTACCAGTATTTCAGCAGTTACCTGGGCAGTTTGATATTTTGTGGGGAAAGCTTCCACTCACCTGCTGAAAGCATCCAGTACCACCAACATGAATTGTTTTTTTTCTGTGATCTGGTGGTGCAGTCAATTTGTATTATTTCCCAAGGTCCCCTTGGGGCTTGTCTCATTAATTCTCTCCTTAGCACCTTGTGAGGTCTGTTGTCATGATGGGACCAGACTATTACCATCTGCTTTCCCGTGAGGTATTTGAATTTCCCTACCCCCCAGTAGGTGCACAACAGCACCTTTTCACACCATCCATACTTCAGTTCCACAGCACTCAAAAGTTGAGAGGCAAAGGCCACAGGTCAGTCCTTTGCTCCATACTCCGTGTTAACGTATGTACCCTTTAAACTATCCCAGTAGAACTAAAGTGATACAACCCACCTAATGGGGATGCAGTAATAGTGGTTTAAAGGTGCTTATTCCTGTCATTGTAACTATTTCTATACAGGAAGGGGAATAAGCTACACTGATTGGTAGACAGATGGCTGAGATTCTCAAAGGGGGCTAAGGGTGTTATTTGCCCAGCTCTCATTGAATTCCCTTAGGCCCAGCCTGTGTGTATTAGGTCAAGTCTACACTACAAAATTAAGTTGACCTAAGTTACAGCAACAAACAGCCACCACAATAATAAAATTGCTTTTGCATGTCCACACTACTCTCCTTGTGTAGGTGGTGAGTGTCATCATCAGGAGTGCTTGCACTGATTTATCTGTCAGTGGGGGACTCTGTGGGATGCTTCTGAAAGGCAATAACATTCAATGTAAGCAACGCAGTGTCTACACTAACACTATGTTCACCTAACTACATTGACCAAAGTACTACCCCTCTCATAGAGGTGGGATTATTAAGTCAATGTAGTGGGTGAGTTACTTCGGTGGGAGCTATATTTTAGTGTAGATGCTTACAAAGTTAGGTCAACGTAAGCTGCCTTATGCCAACCTAACTCTGTAGTGCAGACCAGGCCTCAGGGAACTGAGAAACTCCCACAGAGCTTACTTGGCTAGAGTGCTAGACTGTGACCCAGGACAGCTGAGGCCAAGTCTACATTACACACTTACTTTGGGATAAAAACGTCGCTCAGGGTGTGAAAAATCCACATCCCTGAGCGATGCAGTTATACTGACTTTAACTCCCTAAGTAGGCATTGCTATGTCGACGGGAGAGCTTCTGCTGACTTAGCTATTGCCTCTTGTGGAGTGGCATTATTAAGCTGAGATGTGAGCTCTCTCTCGTGAGCTTAGAACATCTTTGTCAGAAGTGCTACAGTGTTGCAGCTGTGCCAATGCAAGCTTGTAGTGTAGACTTGCCCTGAGTTTTATTCCTGGCTCAGGTACTGACCTGTTGATGACTTTGGAAAAGTCACTTCACCACTCTGTGTCTCAGTTTCCCCATCTGTAAAATGGGGATACTAATATTTTCCTCTTTTCTAAAGTGCTTTGAGACAGTGTCACCCCTATTGCCTGGAGAAGACCAGTCACAGCTGCTAGTGCAAGCACATGGCCTCTGGGGCAGCATATCTTATCTGCAGGGAGAAAGAGAAAATCCAAGAGAGGAACAGCTAGGAAAGAAACTATTTTTCCTAATCTGCTGCTGAGATAATGTTCCTCTCCCTTCTCCTCTCTGAGTTCAGCAGCTAGATGAAAATTTGTCAAATCATGCCAGAATCACAGCCAGGGCCATCCTTACCCATACACAAACTACGCAGCTGCCCCAAATTGCCCCAAATTTCCTGGTGCCTTATGCAGCTGTGTGCTGCTCCAGTGGCCAGCCGGATCCCCTGGCTGGCTGAGTCGGCCAGGAAAGCTGCCTCCACCCCGCCTCTTCCCCACAACACCCACCCATGCTCCGCCCCACCTCTTCCCACCCCGCCTTTTCCCACCTCCAGCCCCGCCCCCACTCCAACCCTTCCTGAGCTACGGCCCGGGAGACTGCAGTGGTGGGAAGTGGAGTGACCTGGCCCCAGCCTGCTCTGCTCTGCCGGGTCATTTAAAACTCAATTGGACAATGCTAAATGGACCATAAGAAATCATACATTATGCAAGATGAGGGCAGAGGGTTGATAGGAATATGGATTAGTGTGACCATATAGGTATTTTCATCTCTATGGTTCTCTGACCAGGAAAGGGACTGTTGGAAAAATAAAGGGAAACCGAGAGGGAGAGGTGTTTTTTTACAGTGACAGAACTCAACTTAGCGATCTCATTATAAAAACACATTGTTTGCAGTGAAAACACAGAGAAGAAGGAGGTGTTATCTTTGATAAAGCAGAACTGCACCACATTAAATTAAGGTATAAAGACCTGGCCTTCCTCCATCCACACGGCCCAGACCCTCCTTCCCTCCTTTTCCATCATCCCTCCCACAAGGCCTGGAGCGTTCCATAACACTCATGGTGACCCAAAATGTGAGGGTGGGATGGTCAGTTGCAGTACAAAGCACAGCACAGAAAGGAATGACCTACCTCCCTTTACCAGCTTCTGATTGGGCTACCACAAGGAGGATCAAGTCAGCATAGGTGATGTTTTTGGACATCTTCATTACCTTTTGCTGTGTTTCAGTGTCAGTGTCAGAACTTCACTCTAGTGTGGATATGGCTCAAAGCTTCTTTTGCTAGAACTACCCCCCTTTTCCTGTCCTCAGGAACAAAGTCCCAGCCCCTTTCTGCTGTATCTTTTGACCACTTTAGTGGCAAAAGAGGAATTTTAGCATGCTACTGACTTTTTTTTGGTGATAAGTCATAGGGTGTGGGATGATATTAACAGCTTTTGTTTCCCAAGTTCCTTTGTGTGTGTTAAGGGGACGTGTATTACATGCATTGGAGAATACTTGGGAGTGATCATTCAGGGGCCTCTGCCTCTTTATATCCTCTTCAACTGCCACATTAGGTAAAGTCACATTTCAAGAGATCAGTCTAGCTATCAGATATACAGATAGAGTTTACACTGAAGGGAGAGTTTCCAGGATCACTCACTAACTATACTGGTTCATCACATACCACCTTCTTAAACAATTGATGTCTGAAGTACCACATGCAAATTTCTCCTTTATATGCACATTTCTCTGAAGCCTTAATAAGGCTTAATAAGCTTAAGTATTTTGAATTTGACTGATGGAGATCTGCCTCAGGGAATTTGGAAGAGTAGGGTGTTCAGCTGGGGGAGCCTGTGTGGGAGGGTGCTAGAGGACATGAGATTTACACCTGGTCAAGATTTTTTTGACAAAATGTTTTTTCATCAGCATATGCAGATGTGTCAAAATGGAAACTTTTCACAAGACCCTACAGTTTTTTATTAAACTTTTGTCAGGAGAGGTGCCTCACATCCAAGATGGAATTTCTAGTCAAAGCCAGAAACCCACCCCAGAATAGCCTGGTAGTCAGGGCACTCATGTAGGGTGAGGAAAAAACAGCTTTAAAGCCCTGCTCTGGCAGATTTGAACCTGGGTCTCCCACATCCTAGGAAATACCCAAGCTACCATGCTGTTGGTTATTCTTGTATGGGTGGATGTCTCTTGATCTCTGTCCATTTTTTTCACAAAACATTTTGAAAGGTCTCAGTTTCATCCAGATATAGAATGGGAACATTTTTTAAATCACAAAATGGGGAAAATGTTTCCCACCCAGCTGTAATGAAGTTAAGTGCTCTGGCTGGAGTCATAGAGTACCAGGGTTAGAAGGGACCTCAGGAAGTATCTAGTCCAACCCGCTGCTCAAAGCAAGACCAATCCCCAACTTTTTTTTTTTGCCCCAGATCCTTAAATGGCCCCCTCAAGGATTAAACTCACAACCCTGAGTTTAGCAAACTAATGCTCAAGCCACTGAGCTATCCTTCCTTCCTTTATAGTAGGGCTTTGGTGTTGAGGGTCAGGGAGTAAAAGTGCAGGGGGGTTGAGGAGTAGAGAGCTGGGGAATCTTGGCAGGATGGAGGCTGTCATAAACAGACAGTTAAGAGTTAATTTCTCTTTTACCTGTAAAGGGTTGAGAAGTTCACAATACCTAGCTGACACCTGACCAGAAGGACCAATAAGGGAACAAGATACTTTCAAAGTTGGGAGGGGGGAAAACAGTCCTTGGTCTGGGCTGTGTGGGCTTTTCCCGGACAGGGAGAAGGAACCATCGCATTCCTAACAGGGTAGTGAGTAATTAGAGAAGTAATGTATTAAATTATTTTTATTTCTATTTGTAATTTCTTTTGCAAAATAAAGGGAGAATCAAATTGGTTTTCTGTGTAACTTTAAAGTTTTGCCCAGAGGGAAATCCTCTGTGTTTTGAATCTGTTGTCTGTGAGATTATCTTGCTTTCTTATCTCACAGAGGTATTCCTTTCACTTTTTTTTCTGTAATTAAAAGTCTTCTCTTAAGAACCTGATTGATTTTTCCTTGTTTTAAGATCTAAGGATTCTGGATCTGGGCTCACCAGGAATTGGTGGGGGGAATTTTCTTGAGTCTACCCAGGAAAAAGGGTATAGAGACTTGCGGGAGGGAAATTGGTCAAATCCTGCCAGAAAAAGGGGGATAAGGACTGGGGAAATATTTTGGGGAAGGCAGAGTTCCCAAATGGCTCTCCCTCAAACTTTTTAAAAAAACATTTGGTGGCGGCAGTGACTGTTTTGCCTAAGCTGGTAAAAATAAGCTTAGGGGTTATTCATGCAGGTCCCCACATCTGTACCCTAAAGCCTTGACAGAGGCTTTACCTGGGTCCCAGGCAGCATCAGCTCCAATTCACCCTTGTTCCAAGGTTTCAGGGTCCCAGGTCCCCTCTGAGATAGTCCCACTGCAGCTCTGACCTCTCTGGAGAGTCTTTCCCACAGATCTCTTCCTGCCCTCACCCCATACTTGCAACTCCTTCCCTTTGGTAAAGGGATTGCACAGCCCTCCTCCATGGAGCTGGGCTGTGATCCAAACAGCTTTTCCCAGTCCACCAGTCTCTAGGTTTCAGCCCCACTCCATGGAGTCTCCCTGGGTTCTTGGACTCACACACTTCATCCCCTTGGTTCAGGAGCCCTTAGACCTTCTCCCTGGGGCTGGTTGTGATTCAGGTAGGCTTACCCATCCCAGGGAGACTCTCTCCCAAACTGATGTTCCTCTATAATTCTCCTTTTCAGGTTGTCTGCCCTTTCTATCCTCCTTGGAGTCACCTAACAGCTGGGTTTTACCATGTTAAGGAGGTAGCAACCTGAATAATACCTGTCCCCCATTTCCCAGCTAGTCTGTTGTTTCCTTGAATCTGTTTCCTTAAGGAAGCCATGTCATGGAACACGGGTTGGCTAACCCTGGGCTCCACTATCTCTTAAAGGGAAAAGACTATGTAGTGAAAGCGTACCACTTCCAGCAAGCTCACATACTGGAACCTCACACCTGTACCACAGTTTGGGAATATCTTCTCTAGGGATTTGCCTTCACCGCACAGATAACTGTGGGATAATCTGCAAAAGGCTGATGCTAGAATGGCAGTGGTTGATTCCATGTAAGCCTCATTACTGATGAACAAATTCAAACCCCACCCTGAGCATGATAAAATGCTTTCATTGAGAGGCAGGTGGCAGTTGTAGGTACAATAAAAGCACTTTGCTGTGAGTTGCTATTAAAGGTCCTGTGAGTTGCTATTACTTGGCTCTTACCTATAGAAGAGTATAGGGTTTTTTCTGTGAGTTGTTTTTACCTTGCTCATTACATATCTGTTACCAGGGGGCAAAGGACACTGTCCCTATGGAAGAGATGTCTGCTAAGGGAGACTCCTCATCCTTTGCTTCCTCTGTTCTGATGAAGACCAAGGGAGGATGAATTTGGGTTACAGATAGTGATCTTTGCTCCTGGGCAGAGCTTGGCTAAGCCATGAATGAGGAGCAATTTGATAATTCTCTATAAGTATCTGATGGGGAAACTATGAAAATGGGGACCTGGGGGGCATAACTATGAGCATTGGAGTGAACTGAGTAAAGGGAAAATCTTTGGCGGGATATTGAGAAATATTTCCTGTTGGTGAGCTCTACAGATGTCTGGAGGCCTGGACTCTTTTCCCAAACCTGCCACCAACTCCCTGTATCACCTTATGCAAATCACGTTACCTCTCCATGCCTCAGTTTACCCTTGTGCCTCACTTTCTAAAGAATGTTGTTCCTTCTTTATCCACCGGATGGGTATAGCCCAGGCAGCAACCCAAGCAACCGCCCAAGCTTCCCTCATGCACATGGGACCCCAGGTTTATGAGAGCAAAGAGGGCCTTGTTGTCATACCATTGAACTGGGCCTCAAGCCTTTGGTTTAATTCCTTGCTCTGCCACAGATTTCTTGTATGATCTTAGGCAAGTCACTGAGTCTCCCTATGCCTTAGTAGCCACAGATGCATGCCACAGATTTAGAGTGTGGATAATAATCTTTCCTTTCCTCCACTGTGTGTGTGTCCTGTCTGTTTAGATGATTGTAAATTCCTCAGGGCACGGATAGTCTCTTACCCTGTGTATGTGCAGTGCCCAGTACAGGGGTCCTGATCTCAGTTAAATCTTTGAGGTGCTAATATACTAAAATTCCTAACAAATGGGCCTTGGTCCTTTCCCAGGTGATGGGTGCTGGGAGGAGCGGGGGAATCACTTTGTGGCCAGTTAAAATCCTAGCCTTTCTGTTGAGACCTTTGCCAAAGGGGCCAATTGATTCCAATGGTGTGGATCTCTTCTTGTGATGTGGGCACTTTCTGCCCTTCAGCCCTGCAGGCTCTGTTACTCCACTGAACTGAGCATTCAGAAGGAAGGCTTAGGCCAGTGCTTTATGCTTCCTCCCTGATATTCTCTTTGCTCTGTAGTTGGTTTGGTTGTGAGGGTATTTTTTCATGCTTAAAATGAATTTATAGCTGTGCAGCTGGAGAGATTTTATTTTCTACACCTACCTTGTCAATGTGACTTACTAGGGTTCCTATGGCTAGGGCACTTGGAGCTAGTTTTAGGGTTCCTATGGGTAGGGCACTGGGAGCTAGCATTAGGGTCCCTATGGGTAGGGCACTTGGAGCTAGGGTTAGGGTTCCTATGGGTAGGGCTTTCCGCCCTAGGGTTAGGGTTCCTATGGGTAGGGAACTTGGGCTTGGGTTAGGGTTCCTATGGGTAGGGAACTTGGGCTTGGGTTAGGGTTCCTATGAGTAGGACTTCCAGCCCTAGGGTTAGGGTTCCTATGGGTAGGCCACTTGGAGCTAGGGTTAGGGATGCTATGGATAGGGCACTTGGAGCTAGGGTTAGGGTTCCTATAGGTAGGGCTTCCTGCCCTAGGTTTAGGCTTCCTATGGTTTGGGCACTTGGAGCTAGGGTTAGGGTTCCTCTGGGTAGGGCTTCCCGCCCTAGGGTGAGGTTTCCTATGGGTAGGGCATTTGGAGCTAGTGTTAGGGTTCCTATGGGTATTGCTTCCCGCCCTAGGGTTAGGGTTCGTATGGGTAGGGCACTTGGAGCTAGGGTTAGGGTTCCTATGGGTAGGGCTTCCCGCCATAGGGTTAGGGTTCCTATGGGTAGGGCCCTTAGAGCTAGGGTTAGGGTTCCTATGGGTAGGGCTTCCTGCCCTAGGGTTAGGGTTCCTATGGGTAGGGCCCTTGGAGCTAGTGTTCGGGTTCCTATGAGTAGGGCCCTTGGAGCTAGGGTTAGGGTTCCTATGGGTAGGGCTCTTGGTGCTAGGGTTTGGGTTCCTATGGGTAGGGCTTCTCGCCCTAGGGTTAGGGTTCCTATGGGTAGGGCACTTGAACCTAGGGTTAGGGTTCCTATGGGTAGGGCTTCCCTCCCTAGGGCTACGGCTCCTATGGGTAGGGCTCTTGGTGCTAGGGTGTGGGTTCCTATGGGTAGGGCCTCTCGCCCTAGGGTTAGGGTTCCTATGGGTAGTGCACTTGGAACTAGGGTTAGGGTTCCTATGGGTAGTGCTTCCAGCCCTAGGGATAGGGTTCCTATGGGTAGGGCACTTGGAGCTAGGGTTAGGGTTCCTATGGGTAGGGCCCTTGGAGCTAGGGTTAGGGTTCCTATGGGTAGGGCCCTTGGAGCTAGGGTTCTGGTTCCTATGGGTAGGGCACTTGGAGATAGGGACAGGGTTCCTATAGGTAGGGCTTCCCGCCCTAGGTTTAGGCTTCCTACGGGTCGGGCACTTGGAGCTAGGGTTAGGGTTCCTATGGGTAGGGCTTCCCTCCCTAGGATTAGGGTTCCTATGGGTAGGGGCCGGGAGCTAGGGTTAGGGTTCTTATGGGTAGAGCATTTGGAGCTAGGGTTAGGGTTCCTATGGGTAGGGCTTCCCGCCCTAGGTTTAGGGTTCCTATGGGTAGGGTCCTTGGAGCTAGGGGTAGGGTTCCTATGGGTAGGGCTTCCCGCCCTAGGGTTAGAGTTCCTATTGATAGGGCACTTGGAGCTAGGGTTAGGGTTCCTATGTGTAGGGCCCTTGGAGCTAGGGTTAGGGTTCCTATGGGTAGGGCACTTGGAGCTAGGGTTAGGGTTCCTATGGGTAGGGTACTTGGAGCTAGGGTTAGGGTTCCTATGGGTAGGGCCCTTGGAGCTAGGGTTAGGGTTCCTATGGGTAGGGCTTCCCTCCCTAGTTTTAGGGTTCCTATGGGTAGGGCACTTGGAACTATGGTTAGGGTTCCTATGGGTAGGGCTTCCAGCCCTAGGGTTAGGCTTCCTAAGGGTAGCGCATTTGGAGCTAGGATTAGGGTTCCTATGGGCAGGGCCCTTGGAGCTAGGGTTAGGGTTCCTATGGGTAGGGCTTCCCGCCCTAGGGTTAGAATTCCAATGGGTATGGCACTTGGAGCTTGGGTTAGGGTTCCTATAGGTAGGGCACTTGGAGCTAGGGTTAGTGTTCCTGTGGCTAGAACACTTGGAGCTAGGGTTAGGATTCCTATAGGTAGGGCTTCCCGCCCTAGGATTAGGCATCCTATGGGAAGGGCACTTGTCCTAAGGGTTAGGGTGACTATGGGTAGGGCACTTGGAGCTAGGGTTAGGGTGCCTATGAGTAGGGCCCTTGGAGCTAGGGTTAGGGTTCCTATGGGTAGGGCTTCCCGCCCTAGGGTTAGGGTTCCTATGGGTAGGGCCCTTGGAGCTAGGGTTAGGGTTCCTATGGGTAGGGCTTCCCGCTCTAGGGTTAGGGTTCCTATGGGTAGGACCCTTATAGCTAGGGTTAGGGTTCCTATGGGTAGGGCTTCCTGACCTAGTGTTAATGTTCCTATGGGTAGGGCCCTTGGAGCTAATGTTCGGGTTATTATGAGTAGGGCACTTGGAGCTAGGGTTAGGGTTACTATGGGTAGGGCACTTGGAGCTAGGGTTACGTTTCCTATCAGTAGGGCCCTTGGAGCTAGGGTTAGGGTTCCTATGGGTAGGGCCCTTGGAGTTAGGGTTAGGGTTCCTATGGGTAGTGCTTCCCTCCCTAGGGTTAGGGTTCCTATGGGTAGGGCAGTTGGAGCTAGTGTTAGGGTTCCTAGGGGGAGGTTTTCCCGCCCTAGGGTTAATGTTTCTATGTGTAGGGCCCTTGGAGATAGGGTTCTGGTTCCTATGGGTAGCGCACTTGGAGCTTGGGTTAGGGTTCCTATGGGTAGGGCTTCTCGCCCTAGGGTTAGGGTTCCTATGGGTAGGGCACTTGAAGCTAGGGTTAGGGTTCCTATGGGTAGGGCACTTGAAGCTAGGGTTAGGGTTCCTATGCGTAGGGTTTCCCGACCTAGGGTTAGGGTTCCTATGGGTAGGGCTTCCCGCCCTAGGGTTAGGGTTCCTATGGGTAGGGGCCTTTGAGCTAGGGTTAGGGTTCCTCTGGGTAGTGCTTCCAGCCCTAGGGATAGGGTTCCTATGGGTAGGGCCCTTGGAGCTAGGGTTAGGGTTCCTATGGGTAGGGCACTTGGAGCTTGGGTTAGGGTTCCTATGGGTAGGGCACTTGGAGCTAGGGTTAGGGGTCCTATGGGTAGGGCTTCCCTCCCTAGGGTTAGGGTTCCTATGTGTAGGGCTACCCGCCCTAGGGTTAGGGGTCCTATGGGTAGGGCCCTTGAAGCTAGGGTTAGGTTTCCTATGGGTAGGGCTTCCCGCCCTAGGGTTAGGGTTCCTATGGGTAGGGCACTTGGACCTACGGTTAGGGTTCCTATGGGTAGGACTTGAAGCTAGGGTTAGGGTTCTTATGTGTAGGGCACTTGGAGCTACGTTTAGGGTTCCTATGGGTAGGGGCCTTGGAGCTAGGGTTAGGGTTCCTATGGGTAGGGTCTCCAGCCCTAGGGTTAGGGTTCCTATGGGAGGGCACTTGAAGCTTGGGTTAGGGGTTCCATAGGAAGGGCACTTGAAGCTAGGGTTAGGGTTCATATGGGTAGGGCACTTGGCGTTAGGGTTAGGGTGCCTATGGGTAAGACACTTGGAGCTAGGGTTAGGGTGCCTATGAGTAGGGCCCTAGGAGCTAGGGTTAGGGTTCCTATGGGTAGGGCTTCCCTCCCTAGCTTTAGGATTCCCATGGGTAGGGTACTTGGAGCTATGGTTAGGGTTCCTATGGGTAGGGCACTTGGAGCTAGGGTTAGGGTTCCTATGGGTAGGGCTTCCCGCGCTAGGGTTAGGGTTCTATGGGTAGGGTACTTGGAGCTAGGGGTAGGGTTCCTATGGGTAGTGCTTCCCGCCCTTGGGTTAGGGTTCCTATGGGTAGGACCCTTGGAGTTAGGGTTAGGGTTCCTATGGGTAGGGCTTCCCGCCCTAGGGTTAGAGTTCCTATTGATAGGGCACTTGGAGCTAGGGTTAGGGTTCCTATGGGTAGGGCCCTTGGAGCTAGGGTAAGGGTTCCTATGGGTAGGGCACTTGGAGCTAGGGTTAGGGTTCCTATTGGTAGGGCACTTGGCGCTACGGTTAGGGTGCCTATGGGCATGGCACTTGGAGCTAGGGTTAGGGTGCCTATGAGTAGGGCCCTTGGTGCTAGGGTTAGGGTTCCTATAGGTAGGGCCCTTGGAGCTAGGGTTAGGGTTCCTATGGGTAGGGCTTCCCTCCCTAGGTTTAGGGTTCCTATGGGTAGGGCACTTGGAACTATGGTTAGGGTTCCTATTGGTAGGACTTCCAGCCCTAGGGTTAGGCTTCCTATGGGTAGGGCATTTGGAGCTAGGATTAGGGTTCTTATGGGTAGGGCTTCCCGCCCTAGGGTTAGGGTTCCTATGGGCAGGGCCCTTGGAGCTAGGGTTAGGCTTCCTATGGGTAGGGCTTCCCGCCCTAGGGTTAGGGTTCCAATGGGTATGGCACTTGGAGCTTGGGTTAGGGTTCCTATAGGTAGGGCACTTGGAGCTAGGGTTAGGATTCCTATAGGTAGGGCTTCCCGCCCTAGGATTAGGCATCCTATGGGAAGGGCACTTGTCCTAAGGGTTAGGGTGACTATGGGTAGGGCACTTGGAGCTAGGGTTAGGGTGCCTATGAGTAGGGCCCTTGGAGCTAGGGTTAGGGTTCCTATGGGTAGGGCTTCCCGCTCTAGGGTTAGGGTTCCTATGGGTAGGACCCTTATAGCTAGGGTTAGGGTTCCTATGGGTAGTGCTTCCCGCCCTAGGGTTAGGGTTCCTATGGGTAGGGCTTCCCGCCCTAGGTTTAGGGTTCCTATGGCTAGGGCACTTGGAACTATGGTTAGGGTTCCTATGGGTAGGGCTTCCAGCCCTAGGGTTAGGCTTCCTATGGGTAGGGCATTTGGAGCTAGGATTAGGGTTCTTATGGGTAGGGCTTCCCGCCCTAGGGTTAGGGTTCCTATGGGCAGGACCCTTGGAGCTAGGGTTAGGGTTCCTATGGGTAGGGCTTCCCGCCCTAGGGTTAGGGTTCCAATGGGTATGGCACTTGGAGCTTGGGTTAGGGTTCCTATAGGTAGGGAACTTGGAGCTAGGGTTAGTGTTCCTGTGGCTAGAGCACTTGGAGCTAGGGTTAGGGTTCCTATAGGTAGGGCTTCCCGCCCTAAGATTAGGATTCCTATGGGAAGGGCACTTGGAGCTAGGGTTAGGGTTGCTATGGGTAGGGCTTCCCGCTCTAGGGTTAGGGTTCCTATGGGTAGGACCCTTAGAGCTAGGGTTAGGGTTCCTATGGGTAGGGCTTTTTGCCCTAGTGTTAATGTTCCTATGGGTAGGGCCCTTGGAGCTAGTGTTCGGGTTCCTATGAGTAGGGCACTTGGAGCTAGGTTTAGGGTTACTATGGGTAGGGCACTTGGATCTAGGGTTACGTTGCCTATCAGTAGGGCCCATGGAGCTAGGGTTAGGGTTCCTATGGGTAGGGCACTTGGAGCTATGCTCAGGGTTCCTATGGGTAGGGCACTTGGAGCTAGTATTAGGGTTCCTATGGGTAGGGCTTCCAGCCCTAGGGTTAGGCTTCCTATGGGTAGGGCACTTGGAGCGAGGGTTAGGGTTGCTATAGGTAGGGTCCTTAGAGCTAGGGAAATGGTTCCTATGGGTAGGGCACTTCGAGGTAGGGTTAGTGTTCCTATAGGTACGACTTCCCGCCCTAGGTTTAGGCTTCCTATGGGTAGGGCACTTGGAGCTAGGGTTAGGGTTCCTGTGAGTAGGGCTTCCAGCCCAAGGGTTAGGCTTCCTATGGGTAGGGCACTTGGAGCTAGGGTTCGGGTTGCTATAGGTAGGGCACTTGGTACTAGGGTTAGGGTTCCTATAGGTAGGGCTTCCCGTCCTAGGTTTAGGCTTCAAATGGGTAGGGCACTTGGAGCTAGGGTTAGGTTTCCTAAGGGTAGGGCTTCCCGCCCTAGGGTTAGGGTTCCTATGGGTAGGGCCCTTGGAGCTAGTGTTAGGGTTTCTATGGGTAGGGCACTTGGAGCTAGGGTTAGGGTTCCTATGGGTAGGGCACTTGGAGCTAGGGTTAGGGTTCCTATAGGTAGGGCTTCCCGCCCTAGGTTTAGGCTTCCTATGGGTAGGGCACTTGTAGCTAGGGTTAGGGTTCCTATGGGTAGGGCTTCCCTCCCTAGGGTTAGGGTGACTATGGGTAGGGGCCTTGGAGCTATGGTTAGGGTTCGTATGCGTAGGGCACTTGAAGCTAGGGTTAGGGTTCCTATGGGTAGGGGCCTTGGAGCTTGGGTTAGGGTTCCTATGGGAAGGGCACTTGAAGCTTGGGTTAGGGTTCCTATAGGTAGGCACTTGCAGCTAGGGTTAGGGTGCCTATGAGTAGGGCCCTTGGAGCTAGGGTTAGGGTTCCTATGGGTAGGGCTTCCCTCCCTAGGGTTAGGGGTCCTATGGGTAGGGCACTGGGAGCTAGGGTTAGGGTTGCTATGGGTAGGGCTTCCCGCCCTAGGGTTAATGTTCCTATGGGTAGGGCCCTTGGAGCTAGGGTTCTGGTTCCTATGGGTAGGGCACTTGGAGCTATGGTTAGTGTTCCTATAGGTAGGGCTTCTCGCCCTAGGTTTAGGCTTCCTATGGGTAGGGCACTTGAAGCTAGAGTTAGGGTTCCTATGGGTAGGTCTTCCCTCCTTAGGGTTAGGGTTACTATGGGTAGGGGCCTTGGAGCTATGGTTAGGGTTCCTATGGGTAGGGCACTTGAAGCTAGGTTTAGGGTTCCTATGGGTAGGGCTTCCAGCCCTAGGGTTAGGGTTCCTATGGGTAGGGCACTTGGAGATAGGGTTAGGGTTACTATAGTTAGGGCACTTGGAGCTATGGTTAGGGTTGCTATGGGTAGGGCTTCCCACCCTAGGTTTAGGCTTCCTATGGGTAGGTCACTTGGATCTAGGGTTAGGGTTCCTAAGGGTAGGGCTTCCCGCCCTAGGGTAAGGGTTCCCATGGGTAGGGTCCTTGGAGCTAGTGTTAGGGTTCCTACGGGTAGGGCACTTGGAGCTAGGGTTCGGGTTCCTATGGGTAGGGCTTCCCGCCCTAGGGTTAGGTTTCCTATGGGTAGGGCACTTGGAGCTAGTGTTAGGGTTCCTATGGGTAGGGCTTCCCGCCCTAGGGTTAATGTTCCTATGGGTAGGGCCCTTGGAGCTAGGGTTAGGGTTCCTATGGGTAGGGCACTTGAAGCTTGGGTTAGGTTTCATATGGATAGGGCACTTGGCGCTAGGGTTAGGGTGCCTATAGGTAGGGCCCTTGGAGCTAGGGTTAGGGTGCCTATGGGTAGGGCCCTTGGAGCTAGGGTTAGGGTGCCAATGGGTAGGGCTTCTCTCCTTAGGGTAAGGGTTCCTATGTGTAGGGCACTTGGAGCTACGGTTAGGGTTCCTATGGGTAGGGCCCTTGGAGCTAGGGTTATGGTTCCTATGGGTAGGGCACTTCGAGCTAGGGTTAGGGTTCCTATGGGTAGGGCTTTCCTCCCTAGGGTTAGGGTTACTATGGGTAGGGCACTTGGAGCGAGGGTTAGGGTTGCTATAGGTAGGGCCCTTAGAGCTAGGGAAATGGTTCCTATGGGTAGGGCACTTGAAGCTAGGGTTAGGGTTCCTATGCGTAGGGTTTCCCGACCTAGGGTTAGGGTTCCTATGGGTAGTGCACTTGGAGCTAGGGTTAGGGTTCCTATGGGTAGGGCTTCCCGCCCTAGGGTTAGTGTTCCTATGGGTAGGGGCCTTGGAGCTAGGGTTAGGGTTCCTATGGGTAGGGCTTCCCGCGCTAGGGTTAGGGTTCTATGGGTAGGGTACTTGGAGCTAGGGGTAGGGTTCCTATGGGTAGTGCTTCCCGCCCTAGGGTTAGGGTTCCTATGGGTAGGGCTTCCCGCCCTAGGTTTAGGGTTCTTATGGGTAGGGCACTTGGAACTATGGTTAGGGTTCCTATGGGTAGGGCTTCCAGCCCTAGGGTTAGGCTTCCTATGGGTAGGGCATTTGGAGCTAGGATTAGGGTTCTTATGGGTAGGGCTTCCCGCCCTAGGGTTAGGGTTCCTATGGGCAGGACCCTTGGAGCTAGGGTTAGGGTTCCTATGGGTAGGGCTTCCCGCCCTAGGGTTAGGGTTCCAATGGGTATGGCACTTGGAGCTAGGGTTAGGGTTCCTATGGGTAGGGCTTCCTGCCCTAGTGTTAATGTTCCTATGGGTAGGGCCCTTGGAGCTAGTGTTCGGGTTCCTATGAGTAGGGCACTTGGAGCTAGGTTTAGGGTTACTATGGGTAGGGCACTTGGATCTAGGGTTACGTTGCCTATCAGTAGGGCCCATGGAGCTAGGGTTAGGGTTCCTATGGGTAGGGCACTTGGAGCTATGCTCAGGGTTCCTATGGGTAGGGCACTTGGAGCTAGTATTAGGGTTCCTATGGGTAGGGCTTCCAGCCCTAGGGTTAGGCTTCCTATGGGTAGGGCACTTGGAGCGAGGGTTAGGGTTGCTAAAGGTAGGGTCCTTAGAGCTAGGGAAATGGTTCCTATGGGTAGGGCACTTCGAGGTAGGGTTAGTGTTCCTATAGGTAGGACTTCCCGCCCTAGGTTTAGGCTTCCTATGGGTAGGGCACTTGGAGCTAGGGTTAGGGTTCCTGTGAGTAGGGCTTCCAGCCCAAGGGTTAGGCTTCCTATGGGTAGGGCACTTGGAGCTAGGGTTCGGGTTGCTATAGGTAGGGCACTTGGTACTAGGGTTAGGGTTCCTATAGGTAGGGCTTCCCGCCCTAGGGTTAGGGTTCCTATGGGTAGGGCTTCCCTCCCTAGGGTTAGGTTTTCTATGGGTAGGGCACTTGGAGCTAGTGTTAGGGTTCCTATGGGTAGGGCTTCCCGCCCTAGGGTAAATGTTCCTATGGGTAGGGCCCTTGGAGCTTGGGTTCTGGTTCCTATGGGTAGGGCACTTGGAGCTAGGGTTAGGGTTCCTATAGGTAGGGCTTCCCGCCCTAGGTTTAGGCTTCCTATGGGTAGGGCACTTGTAGCTAGGGTTAGGGTTCCTATGGGAAGGGCTTCCCTCCCTAGGGTTAGGGTGACTATGGGTAGGGGCCTTGGAGCTATGGTTAGGGTTCGTATGCGTAGGGCACTTGAAGCTAGGGTTAGGGTTCATATGGGTAGGGCACTTGGCGTTAGGGTTAGGGTGCCTATGGGTAAGACACTTGGAGCTAGGGTTAGGGTGCCTATGAGTAGGGCCCTAGGAGCTAGGGTTAGGGTTCCTATGGGTAGGGCTTCCCTCCCTAGCTTTAGGATTCCCATGGGTAGGGTACTTGGAGCTATGGTTAGGGTTCCTATGGGTAGGGCACTTGGAGCTAGGGTTAGGGTTCCTATGGGTAGGGCTTCCCGCGCTAGGGTTAGGGTTCTATGGGTAGGGTACTTGGAGCTAGGGGTAGGGTTCCTATGGGTAGTGCTTCCCGCCCTTGGGTTAGGGTTCCTATGGGTAGGACCCTTGGAGTTAGGGTTAGGGTTCCTATGGGTAGGGCTTCCCGCCCTAGGGTTAGAGTTCCTATTGATAGGGCACTTGGAGCTAGGGTTAGGGTTCCTATGGGTAGGGCCCTTGGAGCTAGGGTAAGGGTTCCTATGGGTAGGGCACTTGGAGCTAGGGTTAGGGTTCCTATGGGTAGGGCACTTGGAGCTAGGGTTAGGGTTCCTATTGGTAGGGCACTTGGCGCTACGGTTAGGGTGCCTATGGGCATGGCACTTGGAGCTAGGGTTAGGGTGCCTATGAGTAGGGCCCTTGGTGCTAGGGTTAGGGTTCCTATAGGTAGGGCCCTTGGAGCTAGGGTTAGGGTTCCTATTGGTAGGGCTTCCCTCCCTAGGTTTAGGGGTCCTATGGGTAGGGCACTTGGAACTATGGTTAGGGTTCCTATTGGTAGGGCTTCCAGCCCTAGGGTTAGGCTTCCTATGGGTAGGGCATTTGGAGCTAGGATTAGGGTTCTTATGGGTAGGGCTTCCCGCCCTAGGGTTAGGGTTCCTATGGGCAGGGCCCTTGGAGCTAGGGTTAGGCTTCCTATGGGTAGGGCTTCCCGCCCTAGGGTTAGGGTGACTATGGGTAGGGCACTTGGAGCTAGGGTTAGGGTGCCTATGAGTAGGGCCCTTGGAGCTAGGGTTAGGGTTCCTATGGGTAGGGCTTCCCGCCCTAGGGTTAGGGTTCCTATGGTTAGGGCCCTTGGAGCTAGGGTTAGGGTTCCTATGGGTAGGGCTTCCCGCTCTAGGGTTAGGGTTCCTATGGGTAGGACCCTTATAGCTAGGGTTAGGGTTCCTATGGGTAGGGCTTCCTGACCTAGTGTTAATGTTCCTATGGGTAGGGCCCTTGGAGCTAATGTTCGGGTTCCTATGAGTAGGGCACTTGGAGCTAGGGTTAGGGTTACTATGGGTAGGGCACTTGGAGCTAGGGTTACGTTTCCTATCAGTAGGGCCCTTGGAGCTAGGGTTAGGGTTCCTATGGGTAGGGCCCTTGGAGTTAGGGTTAGGGTTCCTATGGGTAGTGCTTCCCTCCCTAGGGTTAGGGTTCCTATGGGTAGGGCACTTGGATCTAGGGTTAGGGTTCCTGTATCTAGAGCACTTGGAGCTAGGGTTTGGATTCCTTTAGGTAGGGCTTCCCGCCCTAGGTTTAGGCTTCCTATGGGGAGGGCACTTGGAGCTAGGGTTAGGGTTCCTATGGGTAGGGCTTACCGCCCTAGGGTTAGGTTTCCTATGGGTAGGGCACTTGGAGCTAGTGTTAGGGTTCCTATGGGTAGGGCTTCCCGCCCTAGGGTTAATGTTCCTATGGGTAGGGCCCTTGGAGCTAGGGTTCTGGTTCCTATGGGTAGGGCACTTGGAGCTAGGGTTAGGGTTCCTATGGGTAGGGCCCTTGGAGAGAGCATTTGGGTTCCTATAGGTAGGGCACTTGGAGCTAGGGTTAGGGTGCCTATGGGTAGGGCACCTGGCGCTAAGGTTAGGGTTCCTATGGGTAGGGCTTCCCTCCCTAGGGTTAGGGTAACTATGGGTAGGGGCCTTGGAGCTAGGGTTAGGGTTCTTTTGGGTAGGGCACTTGGTGCTAGGGTTAGGGTTCCTGTGTGTAGGGATTCCCGCCCTAGGGTTAGGGTTCCTATGGGTAGGGCACTTGGAGCTAGTTTTAGGGTTCCTATGAGTAGGGCCCTTGGAGCTAGGGTTAGGGTTCCTATGGGTAGGGCTCTTGGTGCTAGGGTTTGGGTTCCTATGGGTAGGGCTTCTCGCCCTAGGGTTAGGGTTCCTATGGGTAGGGCACTTGGAGCTAGGGTTAGGGTTCCTATGTGTAGGGATTCCCGCCCTAGGGTTAGGGTTCCTATGGGTAGGGCACTTGGAGCTAGTTTTAGGGTTCCTATGAGTAGGGCCCTTGGAGCTAGGGTTAGGGTTCCTATGGGTAGGGCTCTTGGTGCTAGTGTTAGGGTTCCTATGGGTAGGGAATCCTGCCCTAGGGTAAGGGTTCTTATGGGTAGGGCACTTGGAGCTAGGGTTAGGGTTCCTATAGGTAGGGTACTTGGAGCTAGGGTTAGGGTTCCTATGTGT
The DNA here is from genome assembly GCF_020497125.1 of Mauremys mutica. NCBI lineage: Eukaryota > Metazoa > Chordata > Testudines > Geoemydidae > Mauremys > Mauremys mutica. The sequence continues at coordinate 147,174,568 of NC_059072.1, read as the reverse complement.
AGGGGTTCCCGCCCTAGGTTTAGGCTTCCTATGGGTAGGGCACTTGGAGCTAGGTTAGGGTTCCTATGGGTAGGGTTTCCCTCCCTAGGGTTAGTGTTACTATGGGTAGGGGCCTTGGAGCTATGGTTAGGGTTCTTATGGGTAGGGCACTTGGAGCTAGGGTTAGGGTTCCTATGTGTAGGGCTTCCCACCCTAGGGTTAGGGTTCCTATCGGTAGGGCACTTGCAGCTAGTTTTAGGGTTCCTTTGGGAAGGGCACTTGGAGCTAGGGTTAGGGTTCCTATGGGTAGGGCTTTCCGCACTAAGGTTAGGGTTCCTATGGGTAGGGAACTTGGGCTTGGGTTAGGTTTCCTATGGGTAGGACTTCCAGCCCTAGGGTTAGGATTCCTATGGTTAGGGCACTTGGAGCTAGGGTTAGGGTTGCTATGGGTAGGGCAATTGGAGGTAGGGTTAGGGTTCCTATAGGTAGGGCTTCCCGCCCTAGGTTTAGGTTTCCTATGGGTTGGGCACTTGGAGATAGTGTTAGGGTTCCTATGGGTAGGGCACTTGGAGCTAGGGTTAGGGTTCCTATGGGTCGGGCACTTGGAGCTAGGGTTAGGGTTCCTATGGGTAGGGCTTTCCGCCCTAGGGTTATGGTTCCTATGGGAAGGGCACTTGGAGCTAGGTTAGAGTTGCTATAGGTAGGGCACTTGGAGCTAGGGTTAGGGTTGCTATGGGTAGGGCACTTGGAGCTAGGGTTAGGGTTCCTATAGGTAGGGCTTCCCGCCCTAGGTTTAGGCTTCCAATGGGTTGGGCACTTGGAGCTAGCATTAGGGTTCCTATGGGTCGGGCACTTGGAGCTAGGGTTAGGGTTCCTATGGGTAGGGCTTTCCGCCCTAGGGTTATGGTTCCTATGGGAAGGGCACTTGGAGCTAGGTTAGAGTTGCTATAGGTAGGGCACTTGGAGCTAGGGTTAGGGTTGCTATGGGTAGGGCACTTGGAGCTAGGGTTAGGGTTCCTATAGGTAGGGCTTCCCGCCCTAGGTTTAGGCTTCCAATGGGTTGGGCACTTGGAGCTAGGGTTAGGGTTCCTCTGGGTAGGTCTTCCCGCCCTAGGGTGAGGTTTCCTATGGGTAGGGCATTTGGAGCTAGTGTTAGGGTTCCTATGGGTAGGGCACTTGTAACTAGGGTTAGGGTTCCTATGGGTAGGGCACTTGGAGCGAGTGTTAGGGTTCCTATGGGTAGGGTTTCCCACCCTAGGGTTAGGGTTCCTATGGGTATGGCACTTGGAGATAGTGTTAGGGTGCCTATGGGTACGGCTTGCCACCCTAGGGTTAGGGTTCCTATGGGTAGGGCACTTAGAGCTAGGGTTAGGGTTCCTATGGGTAGGGCCCTTGGAGCTAGGGTTACGGTTCCTATGGGTAGGGCTTCCCGCCCTAGGGTTAGGATTCCTATGGGTTGGGAACATGGAGCTAGGGTTAGGGTACCTATGATTAGGGCCCTTGGAGCTAGGGTTAGGGTTCCTATAGGTAGGGTTTCCCACCCTAGGTTTAGGCTTCCTATGCGGAGGGCACTTGGAGTTAGGGTTACGGTTCCTATGGGTAGGGCTTACCGCCCTAGGGTTAGGTTTCCTATGGGTAGGGCACTTGGAGCTAGTGTTAGGGTTCCTATGGGTAGGGCTTCCCGCCCTAGGGTTTATGTTCCTATGGGTAGGGCACTTGGAGCTAGGGTTCTGGTTCCTATGGGTAGGGCACTTGGAGCTAGGGTTAGAGTTCCAATTGTTAGGGCACTAGGAGCTAGGGTTAGGGTGCCTATGAGTAGGGCCCTTGGTGCTAGGGTGAGGGTTCCTATGGGTAGGGCTTCCCTCCCTAGGGTTAGGGTAACTATGTGTAGGGGCCTTGGAGCTAGGGTTAGGGTTCTTTTGGGTAGGGCACTTGGAGCTAGGGTTAGGGTTCCTGTGTGTAGGGCTTCCCGCCCTAGGGTTAGGGTTCCTATGGGTAGGGCACTTGGAGCTAGCATTAGGGTTCCTATGGGTCGGGCACTTGGAGCTAGGGTTAGGGTTCCTATGGATAGGGCTTTCCGCCCTAGGGTTATGGTTCCTATGGGAAGGGAACTTGGGCTTGGGTTAGGGTTCCTATGGGTAGGACTTCCAGCCCTAGGGTTAGGGTTCCTATGGGTAGGGCACTTGGAGCTAGATTAGAGTTGCTATAGGTAGGGCACTTGGAGCTAGGGTTAGGGTTCCTATAGGTAGGGCTTCCCGCCCTAGGTTTAGGCTTCCAATGGGTTGGGCACTTGGAGCTAGGGTTAGGGTTCCTCTGGGTAGGGCTTCCCGCCCTAGGGTGAGGTTTCCTATGGGTAGGGCATTTGGAGCTAGTGTTAGGGTTCCTATGGATAGGGCACTTGTAACTAGGGTTAGGGTTCCTATGGGTAGGGCACTTGGAGCTAGTGTTAGGGTTCCTATGGGTAGGGTTTCCCGCCCTAGGGTTAGGGTTCCTATGGGTATGGCACTTGGAGATAGTGTTAGGGTGCCTATGGGTACGGCTTCCGGCCCTAGGGTTAGGGTTCCTATGGGTAGGGCCCTTGGAGCTAGGGTTACGGTTCCTATGGGTAGGGCTTCCCGCCCTAGGGTTAGGATTCCTATGGGTAGGGAACATGGAGCTAGGGTTAGGGTACCTATGATTAGGGCCCTTGCAGCTAGAGTTAGGGTTCCTGTGGGTAGGGCTTCCCTCGCTGGTGTTAGGATTCCTATGGGTAGGGCACTTGGATCTAGCGTTTGGGTTCCTGTGGCTAGAGCACTTGGAGCTAGGGTTAGGGTTCCTATAGGTAGGGCTTCCCGCCCTAGGTTTAGGCTTCCTATGGGGAGGGCACTTGGAGCTAGGGTTAGGGTTCCTATGGGTAGGGCTTACCGCCCTAGGGTTAGGTTTCCTATGGGTAGGGCACTTGGAGCTAGTGTTAGGGTTCCTATGGGTAGGGCTTCCCGCCCTAGGGTTAATGTTCCTATGGGTAGGGCCCTTGAAGCTAGGGTTCTGGTTCCTATGGGTAGGGCACTGGGAGCTAGGGTTAGGGTTCCTATGGGTAGGGCCCTTGGAGCTAGGGTTAGGGTTCCTATAGGTAGGGCACTTGGAGCTAGGGTTAGGGTGCCTATGGGTAGGGCACCTGGTGCTAAGGTTAGGGTTCTTTTGGGTAGGGCTCTTGGTGCTAGGGTTAGGGTTCCTGTGTGTAGGGATTCCTGCCCTAGGGTTAGGGTTCCTGTGGGTAGGGCACTTGGAGCTAGTTTTAGGGTTCCTATGAGTAGGGCCCTTGGAGCTAGGGTTAGGGTTCCTATGGGTAGGGCTCTTGGTGCTAGGGTTTGGGTTCCTATGTGTAGGGCTTCTCGCCCTAGGGTTAGGGTTCCTATGGGTAGGGCACTTGAAGCTAGGGTTAGGGTTCCTATGTGTAGGGCTTCCCGCCCTAGGGTTAGGGTTCTTATTGGTAGGGCACTTGGAGCTAGGGATAGGGTTCCTATGGGTAGGGCACTTGGAGCTAGGGTTAGGGTTCCTATGGGTAGGGCTTTCCGCACTAAGGTTAGGGTTCCTATGGGTAGGGAACTTGGGCTTGGGTTAGGGTTCCTATGGGTAGGACTTCCAGCCCTAGGGTTAGGATTCCTATGAGTAGGGCACTTGGAGCTAGGGTTAGGGTTGCTATGGGTAGGGCAATTGGAGGTAGGGTTAGGGTTCCTATAGATAGGGCTTCCCGCCCTAGGTTTAGGTTTCCTATGGGTTGGGCACTTGGAGATAGTGTTAGGGTTCCTATGGGTAGGGGACTTGGAGCTAGGGTTAGGGTTCCTATGGGTAGGGCTTCCCGTCCTAGGGTTCGGGTTCCTAGGGGTAGGGCCCTTGGAGCTAGGGTTAGGGTTCCTATGGGTAGGGCTTCCCGTCCTAGGGTTCGGGTTCCTATGGGTTGGGTCCTTGGAGCTAGGGTTAGGATTCCTATGGGTAGCGCTTCCCGCCCTAGGGTTAGGGTTCCCATGGGTAGGGCCCTCATACCTAGGGTTAGGGTTCCTATGGGTAGGGCACTTGGAGCTACGGTTAGGGTGCCTATGAGTAGGCCCCTTGGTGCTAGGGTGAGGGTTCCTATGGGTAGGGCTTCCCTCCCTAGGGTTAGGGTAACTATGTGTAGGGGCCTTGGAGCTAGGGTTAGGGTTCTTTTGGGTAGGGCACTTGGAGCTAGGGTTAGGGTTCCTGTGTGTAGGGCTTCCCGCCCTAGGGTTAGGGTTCCTATGGGTAGGGCACTTGGAGCTAGCATTAGGGTTCCTATGGGTCGGGCACTTGGAGCTAGGGTTAGGGTTCCTATGGATAGGGCTTTCCGCCCTAGGGTTATGGTTCCTATGGGAAGGGAACTTGGGCTTGGGTTAGGGTTCCTATGGGTAGGACTTCCAGCCCTAGGGTTAGGGTTCCTATGGGTAGGGCACTTGGAGCTAGATTAGAGTTGCTATAGGTAGGGCACTTGGAGCTAGGGTTAGGGTTCCTATAGGTAGGGCTTCCCGCCCTAGGTTTAGGCTTCCAATGGGTTGGGCACTTGGAGCTAGGGTTAGGGTTCCTCTGGGTAGGGCTTCCCGCCCTAGGGTGAGGTTTCCTATGGGTAGGGCATTTGGAGCTAGTGTTAGGGTTCCTATGGATAGGGCACTTGTAACTAGGGTTAGGGTTCCTATGGGTAGGGCACTTGGAGCTAGTGTTAGGGTTCCTATGGGTAGGGTTTCCCGCCCTAGGGTTAGGGTTCCTATGGGTATGGCACTTGGAGATAGTGTTAGGGTGCCTATGGGTACGGCTTCCGGCCCTAGGGTTAGGGTTCCTATGGGTAGGGCCCTTGGAGCTAGGGTTACGGTTCCTATGGGTAGGGCTTCCCGCCCTAGGGTTAGGATTCCTATGGGTAGGGAACATGGAGCTAGGGTTAGGGTACCTATGATTAGGGCCCTTGCAGCTAGAGTTAGGGTTCCTGTGGGTAGGGCTTCCCTCGCTGGTGTTAGGATTCCTATGGGTAGGGCACTTGGATCTAGCGTTTGGGTTCCTGTGGCTAGAGCACTTGGAGCTAGGGTTAGGGTTCCTATAGGTAGGGCTTCCCGCCCTAGGTTTAGGCTTCCTATGGGGAGGGCACTTGGAGCTAGGGTTAGGGTTCCTATGGGTAGGGCTTACCGCCCTAGGGTTAGGTTTCCTATGGGTAGGGCACTTGGAGCTAGTATTAGGGTTCCTATGGGTAGGGCTTCCCGCCCTAGGGTTAATGTTCCTATGGGTAGGGCCCTTGAAGCTAGGGTTCTGGTTCCTATGGGTAGGGCACTGGGAGCTAGGGTTAGGGTTCCTATGGGTAGGGCCCTTGGAGCTAGGGTTAGGGTGCCTATGGGTAGGGCACCTGGTGCTAAGGTTAGGGTTCTTTTGGGTAGGGCTCTTGGTGCTAGGGTTAGGGTTCCTGTGTGTAGGGATTCCTGCCCTAGGGTTAGGGTTCCTGTGGGTAGGGCACTTGGAGCTAGTTTTAGGGTTCCTATGAGTAGGGCCCTTGGAGCTAGGGTTAGGGTTCCTATGGGTAGGGCTCTTGGTGCTAGGGTTTGGGTTCCTATGTGTAGGGCTTCTCGCCCTAGGGTTAGGGTTCCTATGGGTAGGGCACTTGAAGCTAGGGTTAGGGTTCCTATGTGTAGGGCTTCCCGCCCTAGGGTTAGGGTTCTTATTGGTAGGGCACTTGGAGCTAGGGATAGGGTTCCTATGGGTAGGGCACTTGGAGCTAGGGTTAGGGTTCCTATGGGTAGGGCTTTCCGCACTAAGGTTAGGGTTCCTATGGGTAGGGAACTTGGGCTTGGGTTAGGGTTCCTATGGGTAGGACTTCCAGCCCTAGGGTTAGGATTCCTATGAGTAGGGCACTTGGAGCTAGGGTTAGGGTTGCTATGGGTAGGGCAATTGGAGGTAGGGTTAGGGTTCCTATAGGTAGGGCTTCTCGCCCTAGGTTTAGGTTTCCTATGGGTTGGGCACTTGGAGATAGTGTTAGGGTTCCTATGGGTAGGGGACTTGGAGCTAGGGTTAGGGTTCCTATGGGTAGGGCTTCCCGTCCTAGGGTTCGGGTTCCTAGGGGTAGGGCCCTTGGAGCTAGGGTTAGGGTTCCTATGGGTAGGGCTTCCCGTCCTAGGGTTCGGGTTCCTATGGGTTGGGCCCTTGGAGCTAGGGTTAGGATTCCTATGGGTAGCGCTTCCCGCCCTAGGGTTAAGGTTCCCATGGGTAGGGCCCTCTTACCTACGGTTAGGGTTCCTATGGGTAGGGCACTTGGCGGTACGGTTAGGGTTCCTTTGGGTAGGGCACTTGGAGCTAGTGTTAGGGTGCCTATGAGTAGGTCCCTTGGAGCTAGGGTTAGGGTTCCTATGGGAAGGGCTTCCCGCCCTAGGGTTAATGTTCCTATGGGTAGGGCCCTTGGAGATAGGGTTCTGGTAACTATGGGTAGGGCACTTGGAGCGAGGGTTAGGGTTCCTATGGGTAGGGCTTACCGCCCTAGGGTTAGGGTTCCTATGGGTAGGGCCCCTTGACCTAGGGTTAGAGTTCCAGTTGGTAGGGCACTTGGAGCTAGGGTTAGGGTTCATATGGGTAGGGCCCTTGGAGCTCGGGTTAGGGTTCCTATGGGTAGGGCCCTTGGAGCTAGGGTTAAGGTTCCTATAGTTAGGGCACTTGGCGCTACGGTTAGGGTGCCTATGGTTAGGGCACTAGGAGCTAGGGTTAGGGTGCCTATGAGTAGGGCCCTTGGTGCTAGGGTGAGGGTTCCTATGGGTAGGGCTTTCCGCCCTAGGGTGAGGTTTCCTATGGGTAGGGCATTTGGAGCTAGTGTTAGGGTTCCTATGGGTAGGGCTTCCCGCACTAGGGTTTGGGTTCCTATAGGTGTGGCTTCCCACCCTAGGTTTAGGCCTCCTATGGGTACGGCACTTGTAGCTAGAGTTAGGGTTCCTATGGTTAGGGCTTCCCGCCCTGGGGTTAGGTTTCCTAAGGGCAGGGTACTTGGAGCTAGTGTTAGGGTTCCTATGGTTAAGGCTTCCCGCCCTGGGGTTAGGTTTCCTAAGGGTAGGGTACTTGGAGCTAGTGTTAGGGTTCCTGTGGGTAGGGCACTTGGAGCTAGGATAAGGGTGCCTATGGGTATGGCTTCCCTCCCTAGGGTTAGTGTTCCTATGGGTAGGGCACCTGGAGCTAGGGTTAGATTTCCTAAGGGTAGGGCATTTGGAGCTCGTGTTATGGTTCCTATGGGTATGGCCCTTTGACCTAGGGTTAGAGTTCCTATTGGTAGGGCACTTGGAGCTAGGGTTAGGGTTCCTATAGGTAGGGCACTTGTAGCTAGGGTTAGAGTTCCTATTGGTAGGGCACTTGGAGCTAGGGTTAGGGTTCATATGGGTAGGGCCCTTGGAGCTAGGGTTAGGGTTCATATGGGTAGGGCCCTTGCAGCTAGGGTTAGGGTTCCTATGGGTAGGGCACTAGGAGCTAGGGTTAGGGTGCCTATGATTAGGGCCCTTGGTGCTAGGGTTAGGGTTCCTATGGGTAGGGCTTCCCACCCTAGCGTTACTGTTCCTATGGGTAGGGCCCTTGGAGCTAGTGTTCGGGTTCCTATGAGTACGGCCCTTGGAGCTAGGTTTAAGCTTCCTATGGGTAGGGCACTTGGAGCTAGGGTTAGGGTTCCTATGGGTATGGTTTCCCGCCCTAGGGTTAGGGTTCTTATTGGTAGGGAACTTGGAGCTAGGGTTAGGGTTCCTTTGGGTAGGGCACTTGGAGCTAGGGTTAGGGTGCCTATGAGTAGGGCCCTTGGAGCTAGGGTTAGGGTTCCTATGGGTAGGTCCCTTGGAGCTAGGGTTAGGGTTCCTATGGGTATGGTTTCCCTCCCTAGCGTTATGGTTCCTATGGGTAGGGCACTTGGAGCTAGGGTTAGGTTTCCTATGGGTAGGGCTTCCCGCCCTAGGGTGAGGTTTCCTATGGGTAGGGCATTTGGAGCTATTGTTAGGGTTCCTATGGGTAGGGCTTCCCTCCCTAGGGTTAGGCTTCCTATGGGTTGGACACTTGGAGCTAGGGTTAGGGTTACTATGGGTAGGGCTTCCCGCCCTAGGGTGAGGTTTCCTATGGGTAGGGCATTTGGAGCTAGTGTTAGGGTTCCTATGGGTAAGGCTTCCCTCCCTAGGGTTCGGGTTCCTATAGGTGTGGCTTCCCACCCTAGGTTTAGGCCTCCTATGGGAACGGCACTTGGAGCTAGGGTTAGCGTTCCTATGGTTAGGGCTTCCCGCCCTGGGGTTAGGTTTCCTAAGGGTAGGGCACTTGGAGCTAGTGTTAGGGTTCCTATGGGTAGGTGTTCCCGCCCTAGGGTTAGGGTTCCTGTGGGTAGGGCACTTGGTGCTAGGGTAAGGGTGCCTATGTGTATGGCTTCCCTCCCTAGGGTTAGTGTTCCTATGGGTAGGGCACCTGGAGCTAGGGTTAGGGTTCCTACGGGTACGGCACTTGGAGCTAGCATTAGGGTTCCTATGGGTAGGGCAATTGGAGCTAGGGTTAGGTTTCCTATGGGTAGGGCTTCCCGGCCTAGGGTGAGGTTTCCTATGGGTAGGGCCTTTGGAGCTAGTGTTAGGGTTCCTATGGGTAGGGCTTCCCGCCCTAGGGTTAGGGTTAGTATGGGTAGGGCCCTTGGAGCTAGGATTAGGGTTCCTATGGACAGGGCACTTGGAGCTAGATTTAGGGTTCCTATGGGTAGGACTTCCCGCCCTAGGGTTAGGGTTCCTATGGGTAGGGCCCTTAGAGCTAGGGTTAGGGTTCCTATGGGTAGGGCTTCCAGCCCTAGTGTTAATGTTCCTATGGATAGGGCCCTTGGAGCTAGTGTTTGGTTTCCCATGGGTAGGGCCCTTGGAGCTAGGGTTCAGGTTCCTATGGGTAGGGCTTCCCTCCCTAGGGTTAGGGTTCCTATGGGTAGGGCTCTTGGTGGTAGGGTTTGGGTTCCTATGGGTAGGGCTTCTCGCCCTAGGGTTACGGTTCCTATGGGTAGGACACTTGGACCTAGGGTGAGGATTCCTATGGGTAGGGCACTTGGAGCTAGGGTTAGGGTTCCTATGGGTAGGGCTTCCCGCCCTAGTGTTAGGGTTCCTATGGGTAGGGGCATTGGAGCTCAGGTTGGGGTTCCTATGGGTAGGGCTTCCAACCCTAGGGTTAGGGTTCCTATGGGTCGGGCCCTTGGAGCTGGGATTAGGGTTCCTATAGGTAGGGCCCTTGAAGCTTGGGTTAGAGTTCCTATAGGTAGGGCACTTGCAACTAGGGTTAGGGTTCCTATGGGTAGGGCACTTGGCGCTAGGGTTATGGTGCCTATGGGTAGGGCACTTGGAGCTAGGGTTAGGGTTCCTATAGGAAGGGCTTCCCGCCCTAGGTTAGGCTTACTATGGGTAGGGCACTTGGAGCTAGGGTTAGGGTTCCTATAGGTACGGCTTCCCGCCCTAGGGTTAGGGTTTCTATGGGTAAGGCCCTTGGAGCTAGGGTTACGGTGCCTATGGGTAGGGCATTTGGAGCTAGGTTTAGGGTACCTATGATTAGGGCCCTAGGAGCTAGGGTTAGGGTTCCTATAGGTAGGGCTTCCGGCCCTATGTTTAGGCTTCCTACAGGTAGGGCTCTTGGAGCTAGGCTTAGGGTTCCTATGGGTAGGGCTTCCCGACCTAGGGTTAGGTTTCCTATGGGTAGGGCACTTTGAGCTAGGGTTAGGGTTCCTATGGGTAGGGCTTCGCGCCCTAGGGTTAATGTTCCTATCGATAGGGTCCTTGGAGCTAGGGTTCTGGTTCCTATGGGTAGGGCACTTGGAGCTAGGATTAGTGTTCCTATAGGTAGGTCTTCCCGCCCTAGGTTTAGGCTTCCTATGGGTAGGGGCATTGGAGCTAGGGTTAGGTTTCTTATGCGTAGGGCACTTGGAGCTAGGGTTAGGGTTCCCATGTGTAGGGCTTCTCGCCCTAGGGTGAGGGTACCTATGATTAGGGCCCTAGGAGATAGGGTTAGGGTTCCTATGTGTAGGGCTTTCCGCCCTAGGGTTAGGGTTCCTACTTGTAGGGCATTTGGAGCTAGGGTTAGGGTTCCTATAGTTAGGGCATCCTGCCATAGGTTTAGGCTTCCTATGGGTAGGGCACTTGGAGCTAGGGTTAGGGTTCCTATGGGTAGGGCTTCCCTCCCTAGGGTTAGGGTTACTATGGGTAGGGGAAGTGGAGCTAGGGTTAGGGTTCTTATGGGTAGGGCACTTAGAGCTAGGGTTAGTGTTCCTATGGATAGGGCTTTCCGCCCTAGGGTTAGGGTTCCTATGGGTAGGGCACTTGGAGCTAGGTTTAGGGTTCCTATGGGTAGGGCACTTGGAGCTAGGGTTAGGGTTCCTATGGGTACGGCTTCCCGCCCTAATGTTAGGGTTCCTATGGGTAGGGCACTTGTGCTTGGATTAGGGTTCCTATGGGTAGAGCTTCCAGCCCTAGGGTTTGGCTTCCAATGGGTAGGGCCCTTGGAGCTAGGGTTAGGGTTGCTAGAGGTAGGGCACGTGGAGCTACGGTGAGGGTTGCTATGGGTAGGGCACTTGGAGCTAGGGTTAGGGTTCCTATAGGTAGGGCTTCCCGCCCTTGGTTTAGTCTTCCTATGGGTAGGGCCCTTGGAGCTAGTGTTAGGGTTCCTATGGGTAGGGCTTCCCGACCTAGGGTTAGGGTTCCTATGGGTAGGGCCCTTGGAGCTAGTGTTAGGGTTCCTATGGGTAGGGCTTCCAGTCCAAGGGTTCGGGTTCCTATGGGTTAGGCCCTTGGAGCTAGGGTTAGGGTTCCTATGGGTAGGGCTTCCCGCCCTAAGGTTAGGGTTCCTATGGGTTGGGCCCTCTTACCTAGGGTTAGGGTTCCTATGGGTAGGGCACTTGGAGCTAGGGTTAGGATTCCTATGGGTAGGGCACTTGGCGGTACGGTTAGGGTTCCTTTGGGTAGGGCACTTGGAGCTAGGGTTAGGGTGCCTATGAGTAGGGCCCTTGGAGCTAGGGTTAGGGTTCCTATGGGTATGGTTTCCCTCCCTAGAGTTAGGGTTCCTATGGGTAGGGCACTTGGAGCTAGGGTTAGGGTTCCTACTGTTAAGGCACTTGGAGATAGCGTTAGGGTTCCTATGGGTTGGGCACTTGGAGCTAGGGTTAGGTTTCCTATGGGTAGGGCTTCCCGCCCTAGGGTTAGGGTTGCTTTGGGTAGGGCACATGGAGCTAGGGTTAGGGTTCCTATGGGTAGGACTTCCAGCCCTAGGGTTAGGATTCCTATGGGTAGGGCACTTGGAGCTAGGGTTAGGGTTGCTTTGGGTAGGGCACATGGAGCTAGGGTTAGGGTTCCTATGGATAGGGATTCGCGCCCTAGGGTTAGGGTTAGTATGGGTAGGGCCCTTGGAGCTAGGGTTAGGGTTCCTATGGGTAGGGCTTCCCGCCCTAGGGTTAGGGTTCCTATGGGTAGGGCCCTTAGAGCTAGGGTTAGGGTTCCTATGGGAAGGGATTCCCGCCCTAGGGTTAGGGTTAGTATGGGTAGGGCCCTTGGAGCTAGTGTTCGGGTTCCTATGAGTAGGGCCCTTGCAGCTAGGGTTAGGGTTCCTATGGGTAGGGCTTCCCGCCCTAGTGTAGGGTTCCTATGGGTAGGGCCCTTGGAGCTAGGGTTCGGGTTCCTATGGGTAGGGCTTCTCGCCCTAGGGTTAGGGTTCCTATGCGTAGGACACTTGGACCTAGGGTTAGGGTTCCTATGGGTAGGGCACTTGAAGCTAGGGTTAGGGATCCTATGGGTAGGGCACTTGGAGCTAGGGTTAGGGATCCTATGGGTAGGGCACTTGGAGCTAGGGTTAGGGATCCTATGCGTAGGTTTTCCCGACCTAGGGTTAGGGTTCCTATGGGTAGGGCACTTGGAGCTAGGGTTAGGGTTCCTATGGGTAGGGCTTCCCGCCTAGGGTTAGGGTTCTTATGGGTAGGGGCCTTGGAGCTAGGGTTAGGGTTCCTATAGGTAGGGCTTCCAGCCCTAGGGATAGGGTTCCTATGGGTCGGGCCCTTGGAGCTAGGGTGAGGGTTCCTATGGGTAGGGCACTTGAAGCTTGGGTTAGGGTTCCTATGGATAGGGCACTTGAAGCTAGGGTTAGGGTTCCTATGGATAGGGCACTTGAAGCTAGGGTTAGGGTTCCTATGGATAGGGCACTTCAAGCTAGGGTTAGGGTTCCTATGGATAGGGCACTTCAAGCTAGGGTTAGGGTTCCTATGGATAGGGCACTTCAAGCTAGGGTTAGGGTTCCTATGGGTAGGGCCCTTGAAGCTTGGGTTAGAGTTCCTATAGGTAGGGCACTTGCAACTAGGGTTAGGGTTCCTAATGGTAGGGCACTTGGAGCTAGGGTTAGGGTTCCTATAGGTAGGGCTTCCCGCCCTAGGTTTAGGCTTCCTATGGGTAGGGCACTTGGAGCTTGGGTTAGGGTTGCTATGGGTAGGGCTTCCCGCCCAAGGGTTAGGGTTCCTATAGGTAGGGCTTCCGGCCCTAGGTTTAGGCTTCCTATAGGTAGGGCTCTTGGAGCTAGGCTTAGGGTTCCTATGGGTAGGGCTTCCCGCCCTAGGGTTAGGTTTCCTACGGGTAGGGCACTTGGAGCTAGTGTTACAGTTCCTATGGGTAGGGCTTATCGCACTAGGCTTAATGTTCCTATGGGTAGGGACCTTGGAGCTAGGGTTCTGGTTCCTATGGGTAGGGCACTTGGAGCTAGGGTTAGGGTTCCTATAGTTAGGGCTTCCCGCCCTAGGTTTAGGCTTCCTATGGGTAGGGCACTTGGAGCTAGGGTTAGGGTTCCTATGGGTAGGGCTTCCCTCCCTAGGGTTAGGGATACTATGGGTAGGTGCATTGGAGCTAGGGTTAGGGTTCCTATGTGTAGGGCTTTCCGCACTAGGGTTAGGGTACCTATGGGTAGGCCACTTGGAGCTACTGTTTGGGTTCCAATTGGTAGGGCACTTGGAGCTAGCATTAGGGTTCCTATGGGTAGGGCACTAGGAGATAGGGTTAGGGTTCCTATGGGTAGGGCCCTTGGAGCTAGTGTTAGGGTTCCTATGGGTAGGGCACTTGGAGCTATTGTTAGGGTTCCTATGGGTAGGTCTTCCCACCCTAGGGTTAATGTTCCTATGGGTAGGGCCCTTGGAGCTAGGGTTCTGGTTCCTATGGGTAGGGCACTTGGAGATAGGGTTAGGGTTTCTACAGGTAGGGCTTCCCACCCTAGGTTTAGGCTTCCTATGGGTAGGGCACTTGTAGCTAGGGTTAGGGTTCCTATGTGTAGGGCACTTGAAGTTAGTGTTAGGGTTCCTATGGGTAGGGCTTCCCGCCCTAGGGTTAGGGTTCCTATGGGTAGGGCACTTGGAGCTAGTGTTAGGGTGCCTATGGGTACGGCTTCCCGCCGTAGGGTTAGGGTTCCTATGGATAGGGCACTTAGAGCTAGGGTTAGGGTTCCTATGGGTAGGGCCCTTGGAGCTAGGGTTACGGTTCCTATGGGTAGGGCACCTGGAGCTAGTGTTAGGGTGCCTATGGGTACGGCTTCCCGCCCTGGGGTTAGGGTTCCTATGGGTAGGGCCCTTGGAGCTAGGGTTACGGTTCCTATGGGTAGGGCACTTGGAGCTAGGGTTAGGGTTTCTATGGGTAGGGCTTCCCTCCCTGGGGTTAGGGTTCCTATGGGTAGGGCACTTGGATCTAGGGTTAGGGTTCCTGTGGCTACAGCACTTGGAGCTAGGGTTAGGGTTCCTATAGGTAGCTCTTCCCGCCCTAGGTTTAGGCTTCCTATGGGGAGGGCACTTGAAGCTAGGGTTAGGGTTCCTATGGGTAGGGCTTACCGCCCTAGGGTTAGGTTTCCTATGGGTAGGGCCCTTGGAGCTAGGGTTCTGGTTCCTATGGGTAGGGCACTTGGAGCTAGGGTTAGGGTTCCTATGGGTAGGGCCCTTGGAGCTAGGGTTAGGGTTCCTATGGGTAGGGCACTTGGAGAGAGGGTTTGGGTTCCTATAGGTAGGGCATTTGGAGCTAGGGTTAGATTGCCTATGGGTAGGGCACCTGGCACTAAGGTTAGGGTTCCTATGGGTAGGGCTTCCCTCCCTAGGGTTAGGGTAACTATGGGTAGGGGCCTTGGAGCTAGGGTTAGGGTTCCTCTGTGTAGGGCTTCCCGCCCTACGGTGAGGTTTCCTATGGGTAGGGCATTTGGAGCTAGGGATAGGGTTCCTATGGGTAGGGCTACCTGCCCTAGGGTTCGGGTTCCTATGGGTAGGGCCCTTGGAGCTAAGGTTAGGGTTCCTATGGGTAGGGCTCTTGGTGCTAGGGTTTGGGTTCCTATGGGTAGCGCCCTTGAAGCTAGGGTTAGGGTTTCTATGGGTAGGGCACTTGGAGCTAGTGTTAGGGTTCCTATGGGTAGGGTTTCCTGCCCTAGGGTAAGGGTTCTTATGGGTAGCGCACTTGGAGCTAGGGTTAGGGTTCCTACGGGTAGGGCACTTGGAGCTAGGGTTAGGGTTCCTATGGGTAGGGCTTCCCGCCCTAATGTTAGGGTTCCTATGGGTAGGGCACTTGTGCTTGGGTTAGGGTTCCTATGGGTAGAGCTTCCAGCCCTAGGGTTAGGGTTCGTATGGGTAGGGTACTTGGAGCTAGGGATAGGGTTCCTTTGGGTAGGGCTTCCCGCCCTAGGGTTCGGGTTCCTATGGGTAGGGCCCTTGGAGCTAGGGTTAGGGTTCCTATGGGTAGGGGTTCGCGCCCTAGGGTTAGGGTTGTTATGGGTAGCGCACTTGGAGCTAGGGTTAGGGTTCCTATGGTTAGGGCACTTGGATCTAGGGTTAGGGTTCCTATAGGTAGGGCTTCCCTCCCTTCGTTTAGTCTTCCTATGGGTAGGGCCCTTGGAGCTAGAGTTAGGGTTCCTATGGGTAGGACACTTGGAGCTAGGGTTAGGGTTCCTATGGGTAGGGCTTCCCGCCCTAGGGTTAGGGTTCCTATGGGTTGGGCCCTTGGAGCTAGGGTTAGGGTTCCTATGGGTAGGGCACTTGGAGCTAGTGTTAGGGTTCCTATGGGTAGGGTTTCCTGCCTTAGGGTAAGGGTTCTTATGGGTAGGGCACTTGGAGCTAGGGTTAGGGTTCCTATGGGTAGGGCTTCCAGCCCTAATGTTAGGGTTCCTATGGGTAGGGCATTTGGAGCTAGGGTTCGGGTTCCTATGGGTAGGGCCCTTGGAGCTAGGGTTAGGGTTCCTATGGGTAGGGCTCTTGGTGCTAGGGTTTGGGTTCCTATGGGTAGCGCCCTTGAAGCTAGGGTTAGGGTTCCTATGGGTAGGGCACTTGGAGCTACTGTTAGGGTTCCTATGGGTAGGGCTTCCCGCCCTAGGGTTCGGGTTCCTATGGGTAGGGCCCTTGGAGCTAGGGTTAGGGTTCCTATGGGTAGGGCTCTTGGTGTTAGGGTTTGGGTTCCTATGGGTAGCGCCCTTGAAGCTAGGGTTAGGGTTCCTATGGGTAGGGCACTTGGAGCTAGTGTTAGGGTTCCTATGGGTAGGGTTTCCTGCCCTAGGGTAAGGGATCTTATGGGTAGCGCACTTGGAGCTAGGGTTAGGGTTCCAATGGGTAGGGCACTTGGAGCTAGGGTTAGGGTTCCTATGGGTAGGGCTTCCCGCCCTAATGTTAGGGTTCCTATGGGTAGGGCACTTGTGCTTGGGTTAGGGTTCCTATGGGTAGAGCTTCCAGCCCTAGGGTTAGGGTTCGTATGGGTAGGGTACTTGGAGCTAGGGTTCGGGTTCCTATGGGTAGGGCCCTTGGAGCTAGGGTTAGGGTTCCTATGGGTAGGGCTCTTGGTGCTAGGGTTTGGGTTCCTATGGGTAGGGGTTCTCGCCCTAGGGTTAGGGTTCCTATGGGTAGCGCCCTAGAAGCTAGGGTAAGGGTTCATATGGGTAGGGCACTTGGAGCTAGTGTTAGGGTTCCTATGGGTAGGGTTTCCTGCCCTAGGGTCAGGGTTGTTATGAGTAGCGCACTTGGAGCTAGGGTTACGGTTCCTATGGGTAGGGCACTTGGATCTAGGGTTAGGGTTCCTATAGGTAGGGCTTCCCTCCCTTCGTTTAGTCTTCCTATGGGTAGGGCCCTTGGAGCTAGGGTTAGGGTTCCTATGGGTAGGGCTTCCCGCCCTAGGGTTAGGGTTCCTATGGGTTGGGCCCTTGGAGCTAGGGTGAGGATTCCTATGGGTAGGGCACTTGGAGCTAAGGTTAGGGTTCCTATGGGTAGGGCTTCCCGCCCTCGTGTTAGGGTTCCTATGGGTAGGGGCATTGGAGCTCAGGTTGGGGTTCCTATGGGTAGGGCTTCCAACCCTAAGGTTAGGGTTCCTATGGGTCGGGCCCTTGGAGCTGGGATTAGGGTTCCTATAGGTAGGGCCCTTGAAGCTTGGGTTAGAGTTCCTATAGGTAGGGCACTTGCAACTAGGGTTAGGGTTCCTATGGGTAGGGCACTTGGCGCTAGGGTTATGGTGCCTATGGGTAGGGCACTTGGAGCTAGGGTTAGGGTTCCTATAGGAAGGGCTTCCCGCCCTAGGTTAGGCTTCCTATGGGTAGGGCACTTGGAGCTAGGGTTAGGGTTCCTATAGGTACGGCTTCCCGCCCTAGGGTTAGGGTTTCTATGGGTAAGGCCCTTGGAGCTAGGGTTACGGTGCCTATGGGTAGGGCATTTGGAGCTAGGTTTAGGGTACCTATGATTAGGGCCCTAGGAGCTAGGGTTAGGGTCCCTATGTGTAGGGCTTCCCTCCCTAGGGTTAGAGTTCCTATGATTAGGGCCCTAGGAGCTAGGGTTAGGGTTCCTATAGGTAGGGCTTCCGGCCCTATGTTTAGGCTTCCTACAGGTAGGGCTCTTGGAGCTAGGCTTAGGGTTCCTATGGGTAGGGCTTCCCGACCTAGGGTTAGGTTTCCTATGGGTAGGGCACTTTGAGCTAGGGTTCTGGTTCCTATGGGTAGGGCACTTGGAGCTAGGATTAGTGTTCCTATAGGTAGGTCTTCCCGCCCTAGGTTTAGGCTTCCTATGGGTAGGGGCATTGGAGCTAGGGTTAGGTTTCTTATGCGTAGGGCACTTGGAGCTAGGGTTAGGGTTCCCATGTGTAGGGCTTCTCGCCCTAGGGTGAGGGTACCTATGATTAGGGCCCTAGGAGATAGGGTTAGGGTTCCTATGTGTAGGGCTTTCCGCCCTAGGGTTAGGGTTCCTACTTGTAGGGCATTTGGAGCTAGGGTTAGGGTTCCTATAGTTAGGGCATCCCGCCATAGGTTTAGGCTTCCTATGGGTAGGGCACTTGGAGCTAGGGTTAGGGTTCCTATGGGTAGGGCTTCCCTCCCTAGGGTTAGGGTTACTATGGGTAGGGGAAGTGGAGCTAGGGTTAGGGTTCCTATGGGTAGGGCACTTGGAGCTAGGGTTACGGTTCCTATGGGTAGGGCACTTGGATCTAGGGTTAGGGTTCCTATGGGTAGGTCACTTAGAGCTAGGGTTAGGGTTCCTATAGGTAGGGCTTCCCTCCCTTCGTTTAGTCTTCCTATGGGTAGGGCCCTTGGAGCTAGGGTTAGGGTTCCTATGGGTAGGGCTTCTCGCCCTAGGGTTACGGTTCCTATGGGTAGGACACTTGGACCTAGGGTGAGGATTCCTATGGGTAGGGCACTTGGAGCTAGGGTTAGGGTTCCTATGGGTAGGGCTTCCCGCCCTAGTGTTAGGGTTCCTATGGGTAGGGGCATTGGAGCTCAGGTTGGGGTTCCTATGGGTAGGGCTTCCAACCCTAGGGTTAGGGTTCCTATGGGTCGGGCCCTTGGAGCTGGGATTAGGGTTCCTATAGGTAGGGCCCTTGAAGCTTGGGTTAGAGTTCCTATAGGTAGGGCACTTGCAACTAGGGTTAGGGTTCCTATGGGTAGGGCACTTGGCGCTAGGGTTATGGTGCCTATGGGTAGGGCACTTGGAGCTAGGGTTAGGGTTCCTATAGGAAGGGCTTCCCGCCCTAGGTTAGGCTTCCTATGGGTAGGGCACTTGGAGCTAGGGTTAGGGTTCCTATAGGTACGGCTTCCCGCCCTAGGGTTAGGGTTTCTATGGGTAAGGCCCTTGGAGCTAGGGTTACGGTGCCTATGGGTAGGGCATTTGGAGCTAGGTTTAGGGTACCTATGATTAGGGCCCTAGGAGCTAGGGTTAGGGTTCCTATGTGTAGGGCTTCCCTCCCTAGGGTTAGAGTTCCTATGATTAGGGCCCTAGGAGCTAGGGTTAGGGTTCCTATAGGTAGGGCTTCCGGCCCTATGTTTAGGCTTCCTACAGGTAGGGCTCTTGGAGCTAGGCTTAGGGTTCCTATGGGTAGGGCTTCCCGACCTAGGGTTAGGTTTCCTATGGGTAGGGCACTTTGGGCTAGGGTTAGGGTTCCTATGGGTAGGGCTTCGCGCCCTAGGGTTAATGTTCCTATCGATAGGGTCCTTGGAGCTAGGGTTCTGGTTCCTATGGGTAGGGCACTTGGAGCTAGGATTAGTGTTCCTATAGGTAGGTCTTCCCGCCCTAGGTTTAGGCTTCCTATGGGTAGGGGCATTGGAGCTAGGGTAAGGTTTCTTATGCGTAGGGCACTTGGAGCTAGGGTTAGGGTTCCCATGTGTAGGGCTTCTCGCCCTAGGGTGAGGGTACCTATGATTAGGGCCCTAGGAGATAGGGTTAGGGTTCCTATGTGTAGGGCTTTCCGCCCTAGGGTTAGGGTTCCTACTTGTAGGGCATTTGGAGCTAGGGTTAGGGTTCCTATAGTTAGGGCATCCCGCCATAGGTTTAGGCTTCCTATGGGTAGGGCACTTGGAGCTAGGGTTAGGGTTCCTATGGGTAGGGCTTCCCTCCCTAGGGTTAGGGTTACTATGGGTAGGGGAAGTGGAGCTAGGGTTAGGGTTCTTATGGGTAGGGCACTTGGAGCTAGGGTTAGGGTTCCTATGGGTACGGCTTCCCGCCCTAATGTTAGGGTTCCTATGGGTAGGGCACTTGTGCTTGGATTAGGGTTCCTATGGGTAGAGCTTCCAGCCCTAGGGTTTGGCTTCCAATGGGTAGGGCCCTTGGAGCTAGGGTTAGGGTTGCTAGAGGTAGGGCACGTGGAGCTACGGTTAGGGTTGCTATGGGTAGGGCACTTGGAGCTAGGGTTAGGGTTCCTATAGGTAGGGCTTCCCGCCCTTGGTTTAGTCTTCCTATGGGTAGGGCCCTTGGAGCTAGTGTTAGGGTTCCTATGGGTAGGGCTTCCCGACCTAGGGTTAGGGTTCCTATGGGTAGGGCCCTTGGAGCTAGTGTTAGGGTTCCTATGGGTAGGGCTTCCAGTCCAAGGGTTCAGGTTCCTATGGGTTGGGCCCTTGGAGCTAGGGTTAGGGTTCCTATGGGTAGGGCTTCCCGCCCTAAGGTTAGGGTTCCTATGGGTTGGGCCCTCTTACCTAGGGTTAGGGTTCCTATGGGTAGGGCACTTGGAGCTAGGGTTAGGATTCCTATGGGTAGGGCACTTGGCGGTACGGTTAGGGTTCCTTTGGGTAGGGCACTTGGAGCTAGGGTTAGGGTGCCTATGAGTAGGGCCCTTGGAGCTAGGGTTAGGGTTCCTATGGGTATGGTTTCCCTCCCTAGAGTTAGGGTTCCTATGGGTAGGGCACTTGGAGCTAGGGTTAGGGTTCCTACTGTTAAGGCACTTGGAGATAGCGTTAGGGTTCCTATGGGTTGGGCACTTGGAGCTAGGGTTAGGGTTCCTATGGGTAGGGCTCTTGGTGCTAGGGTTTGGGTTCCTATGGGTAGCGCCCTTGAAGCTAGGGTTAGGGTTCCTATGGGTAGGGCACTTGGAGCTAGTGTTAGGGTTCCTATGGGTAGGGTTTCCTGCCCTAGGGTAAGGGTTCTTATGGGTAGCGCACTTGGAGCTAGGGTTAGGGTTCCAATGGGTAGGGCACTTGGAGCTAGGGTTAGGGTTCCTATGGGTAGGGCTTCCCGCCCTAATGTTAGGATTCCTATGGGTAGGGCACTTGTGCTTGGGTTAGGGTTCCTATGGGTAGAGCTTCCAGCCCTAGGGTTAGGGTTCGTATGGGTAGGGTACTTGGAGCTAGGGTTCGGGTTCCTATGGGTAGGGCCCTTGGAGCTAGGGTTAGGGTTCCTATGGGTAGGGCTCTTGGTGCTAGGGTTTGGGTTCCTATGGGTAGGGGTTCTCGCCCTAGGGTTAGGGTTCCTATGGGTAGCGCCCTAGAAGCTAGGGTAAGGGTTCATATGGGTAGGGCACTTGGAGCTAGTGTTAGGGTTCCTATGGGTAGGGTTTCCTGCCCTAGGGTCAGGGTTGTTATGAGTAGCGCACTTGGAGCTAGGGTTACGGTTCCTATGGGTAGGGCACTTGGATCTAGGGTTAGGGTTCCTATGGGTAGGTCACTTGGAGCTAGGGTTAGGGTTCCTATAGGTAGGGCTTCCCTCCCTTCGTTTAGTCTTCCTATGGGTAGGGCCCTTGGAGCTAGGGTTAGGGTTCCTATGGGTAGGGCTTCCCGCCCTAGGGTTAGGGTTCCTATGGGTTGGGCCCTTGGAGCTAGGGTTAGGGTTCCTATGGGTAGGGCACTTGGAGCTAGTGTTAGGGTTCCTATGGGTAGGGTTTCCTGCCCTAGGGTAAGGGTTCTTATGGGTAGCGCACTTGGAGCTAGGGTTACGGTTCCTATGGGTAGGGCACTTTGAGCTAGGGTTAGGGTTCCTATGGGTAGGGCACTTGGAGCTAGGGTTAGGGTTCCTATGGGTAGGGCTTCCCGCCCTAATGTTAGGGTTCCTATGGGTAGGGCACTTGTGCTTGGGTTAGGGTTCCTATGGGTAGAGCTTCCAGCCCTTGGGTTTGGCTTCCTATGGGTAGGGCCCTTGGAGCTAGGGTTAGGGTTGCTAGAGGTAGGGCACGTGGAGCTACGGTTAGGGTTGCTATGGGTAGGGCACTTGGAGCTAGGGTTAGGGTTGCTATAGGTAGGGCTTCCCGCCCTTCGTTTAGTCTTCCTATGGGTAGGGCCCTTGGAGCTAGAGTTAGGGTTCCTATGGGTAGGACACTTGGAGCTAGGGTTAGCGTTCCTATGGGTAGGGCTTCCCGCCCTAGGGTTAGGGTTCCTATGGGTAGGGTACTTGGAGCTAGGGATAGGGTTCCTATGGGTAGGGCTTCCCGCCCTAGGGTTCGGGTTCCTATGGGTAGGGCCCTTGCAGCAAGGGTTAGGGTTCCTATGGGTAGGGCTCTTGGTGCTAGGGTTAGGGTTCCTATGGGTAGAGCTTCCAGCCCTAGGGTTTGGCTTCCTATGGGTAGGGCCCTTGGAGCTAGGGTTAGGGTTGCTAGAGGTAGGGCACGTGGAGCTAGAGTTAGGGTTCCTATGGGTACGACACTTGGAGCTAGGGTTAGGGTTCCTATGGGTAGGGCTTCCCGCCCTAGGGTTAGGGTTCCTATGGGTAGGGCCCTTGGAGCTAGGGTTAGGGTTCCTATGGGTAGGGCTTCCCGTCCTAGGGTTCGGGTTCCTATGGGTTGGGCCCTTCGAGCTAGGCTTAGGGTTCCTATGGGTAGGGCTTCCCGCCCTAGGGTTAGGGTTCCTATGGGTAGGGCCCTCTTACCTAGGGTTAGGGTTCCTATGGGTAGGGCACTTGGAGCTAGGGTTAGGGTTCCTTTGGGTAGGGCACTTGGAGCTAGGGTTAGGGTGCCTATGAGTAGGGCCCTTGGAGCTAGGGTTAGGTTTCCTATGGGTGGGGCTCTTGGAGGTAGGGTTAGGGTTCCTATGAGTATGGTTTCCCTCCCTAGGGTTAGGGTTCCTATGGGTAGGGCACTTGGAGCTAGGGTTAGGGTTCCTACTGGTAGGGCACTTGGAGATAGCGTTAGGGTTCCTATGGGTAGGACACTTGGAGCTTGGGTTAGGTTTCGTATGGGTAGGGCTTCCCTCCCTAGGGTTAGGCTTCCTATGGGTTGGGCACTTGGAGCTAGGGTTAGGGTTCCTAAGGGTAGGACTTCCAGCCCTAGGGTTAGGATTCCTATGGGTAGGGCACTTAGAGCTAGTGTTAGGGTTCCTATGGGTAGGGCTTCCCGCCCTAGGTTTAGGTTTCCTATGGGTTGGGCACTTAGAGCTAGTGTTAGGGTTCCTATGGGTAGGGCTTCCCGCCCTAGGGTGAGGTTTCCTATGGGTAGGGCATTTGGAGCTAGTGTTAGGGTTCCTATGGGTAGGGCTTCCTGCCCTAGGGTTAGGGTTAGTATGGGTAGGGCCTTGGAGCTAGGGTTAGGGTTCCTATGGGTAGGGCTTCCCGCCCTAGGGTTAGGGTTCCTATGGGTAGGGCCCTTAGAGCTAGGGTTAGGGTTCCTATGGGTAGGGCTTCCCGCCCTAGTGTTAATGTTCCTATTGGTAGGGCCCTTGGAGCTAGGGTTAGGGTTCTTATGGGTAGGGCTTCCCGCCCTAGGGTAGGGTTCCTATGGGTAGTGCCCTTGGAGCTAGGGTTCGGGTTCCTACGGGTAGGGCTTCCGTCCCTTGGGTTAGGGTTCCTATGGTTAGGGCTCTTGGTTCTAGGGTTTGGGTTCCTATGGGTAGGGCTTCTCGCCCTAGGGTTAGGGTTCCTATGCGTAGGACACTTGGACCTAGGGTTAGGGTTCCTATGGGTAGGGCACTTGGATCTAGGGTTAGGGTTCCTATGCGTAGGGTTTCCCGACCTAGGGTTAGGGTTCCTATGGGTAGGGCACTTGGAGCTAGGGTTAGGGTTCCTATGGGTAGGGCTTCCCACCCTAGGGTTAGGGTTCCTATAGGTAGAGGCCTTGGTGCTAGGGTTAGGGTTCCTATGGGTAGGGCTTCCAGCCCTAGGGATAGGGTTCCTATGGGTCAGGCCCTTGGAGCTAGGGTGAGGGTTCCTATGGGTAGGGCACTTGGAGCTTGGGTTAGGGTTCCTATGGATAGGGCACTTGAAGCTTGGGTTAGAGTTCCTATAGGTAGGGTACTTGCAACTAGGGTTAGGGATCCTATGGGTCGGGCCCTTGGAGCTAGGATTAGGGTTCCTATGGGTAGGGCCCTTGAAGCTTGGGTTAGGGTTCCTTTAGGTAGGGCACTTGGAGCTAGGGTTAGGGTTCCTATAGGTAGGGCTTCCCGCCCTAGGTTTAGGCTTCCTATGGGTAGGGCACTTGGAGCTAGGGTTAGGGTTCCTATAGGTAGGGCTTCCCGCCCTAGGGTTAGGGTTTCTATGGGTAAGGCCCTTGGAGCTAGGGTTAGGGTTCCTATGGGTAGGGCTTCCCGCCCTAGGGTTAGGGTTCTTATGGGTAGGGGCCTTGGAGCTAGGGTTAGGGTTCCTATGGGTAGGTCTTCCAGCCCTAGGGATAGGGTTCCTATGGGTCGGGCCCTTGGAGCTAGGGTGAGGGTTCCTATGGGTAGGGCACTTGGAGCCTGGGTTAGGGTTCCTATGAATAGGGCACTTGAAGCTAGGGTTAGGGTTCCTATGGGGAGGGCACTTGGACCTAGGGTTAGGGTTCCTATGGATAGGGCACTAGAAGCTAGGGTTAGGGTTCCTATGGGTAGGGCCCTTGAAGCTTGGGTTAGAGTTCCTATAGGTAGGGCACTTGCAACTAGGGTTAGGGTTCCTATGGGTAGGGCACTTGCAACTAGGGTTATGGTGCCTATGGGTAGGGCACTTGCAACTAGGGTTAGGGTTCCTAATGGTAGGGCACTTGGAGCTAGGGTTAGGGTTCCTATAGGTAGGGCTTCCCGCCCTAGGTTTAGGCTTCCTATGGGTAGGGCACTTGGAGCTAGGGTTAGGGTTCGTATAGGTAGGGCTTCCTGCCCTAGGGTTAGGGTGCCTATGGGTAGGGTATTTGGAGCTAGGTTTAGGGTACCTATGATTAGGGCTCTAGGAGCTAGGGTTATGGTTCCTATGTGTAGGGCTTCCCTCCCTAGGGTTAGAGTTCCTATGATTAGGGTCCTAGGAGCTAGGGTTAGGGTTCCTATAGGTAGGGCTTCCGGCCCTAGGTTTAGGCTTCCTATAGGTAGGGCTCTTGGAGCTAGGCTTAGGGTTCCTATGGGTAGGGCTTCCCGCCCTAGTGTTAGGTTTCCTATTGGTAGGGCACTTGGAGCTAGGGTTCTGGTTCCTATGGGTAGGGCACTTGGAGCTAGGGTTAGGGTTCCTATAGTTAGGGCTTCCCGCCCTAGGTTTAGGCTTCCTATGGGTAGGGCACTTGGAGCTAGGGTTAGGGTTCCTATGGGTAGGGCTTCCCTCCCTAGGGTTAGGGATACTATGGGTAGGGGCATTGGAGCCAGGGTTAGGGTTCTTATGGGTAGGGCACTTGGAGCTAGGGTTAGGGTTCCTATGTGTAGGGCTTTCCGCACTAGGGTTAGGGTACCTATGGGTAGGCCACTTGGAACTAGTGTTTGGGTTCCTATTGGTAGGGCACTTGGAGCTAGCATTAGGGTTCCTATGGGTAGGGCACTAGGAGATAGGGTTAGGGTTCCTATGGGTAGGGATTTCCGCCCTAGGGTTAGGGATCCTATGGGTAGGGCACTAGGAGATAGGGTTAGGGTTCCTATAGGTAGGGCTTCCCACCACAATTTTAGGCTTCCTATGGGTAGGGCACTTGGAGCTAGGGTTAGGGTTCCTATGGGTAGGGCCCTTGGAGCTAGTGTTAGGGTTCCTATGGGTAGGGCACTTGGAGCTATTGTTAGGGTTCCTATGGATAGGGCTTCCCACCCTAGGGTTAATGTTCCTATGGGTAGGGCCCTTGGAGCTAGGGTTCTGGTTCCTATGGGTAGGGCACTTGGAGATAGGGTTAGGGTTTCTACAGGTAGGGCTTCCCACCCTAGGCTTAGGCTTCCTATGGGTAGGGCACTTGTAGCTAGGGTTAGGGTGCCTATGGGTACGGCTTCCCGCCCTAGGGTTAGGGTTCCTATGTATAGGGCTCTTAGAGGTAGGGTTAGGGTTCCTATGGGTAGGTCTTCCAGCCCTAGGGATATTGTTCCTATGGGTCGGGCCCTTGGAGCTAGGGTGAGGGTTCCTATGGGTAGGGCACTTGGAGCTTGGGTTACGGTTCCTATGAATAGGGCACTTGAAGCTAGGGTTAGGGTTCCTATGGGGAGGGCACTTGGACCTAGGGTTAGGGTTCCTATGGATAGGGCACTAGAAGCTAGGGTTAGGGTTCCTATGGGTAGGGCCCTTGAAGCTTGGGTTAGAGTTCCTATAGGTAGGGCACTTGCAACTAGGGTTAGGGTTCCTATGGGTAGGGCACTTGCAACTAGGGTTATGGTGCCTATGGGTAGGGCACTTGGAGCTAGGGTTAGGGTTCCTAATGGTAGGGCACTTGGAGCTAGGGTTAGGGTTCCTATAGGTAGGGCTTCCCGCCCTAGGTTTAGGCTTCCTATGGGTAGGGCACTTGGAGCTAGGGTTAGGGTTCGTATAGGTAGGGCTTCCTGCCCTAGGGTTAGGGTTTCTATGGGTAAGGCACTTGGAGCTAGGTTTAGGCTTCCTATGGGTAGGGCACTTTGAAATAGGGTTAGGGTTCCTATAGGTAGGGCTTCCCACCGTAGGGTTAGGTTACCTATGGGTAGGGCACTTGGAGCTAGGTTTAGGGTTCCTATAGGTAGGGCTTCCCGCCCTAGGTTTAGGGTTCCTGTGGGTAGGGCTCTTGGATCTAGGGTTAGGGTGCCTATGGGTAGGGTATTTGGAGCTAGGTTTAGGGTACCTATGATTAGGGCTCTAGGAGCTAGGGTTATGGTTCCTATGTGTAGGGCTTCCCTCCCTAGGGTTAGAGTTCCTATGATTAGGGTCCTAGGAGCTAGGGTTAGGGTTCCTATAGGTAGGGCTTCCGGCCCTAGGTTTAGGCTTCCTATAGGTAGGGCTCTTGGAGCTAGGCTTAGGGTTCCTATGGGTAGGGCTTCCCGCCCTAGGGTTAGGTTTCCTACGGGTAGGGCACTTGGAGCTAGGGTTCTGGTTCCTATGGGTAGGGCACTTGGAGCTAGGGTTAGGGTTCCTATAGTTAGGTCTTCCCGCCCTAGGTTTAGGCTTCCTATGGGTAGGGCACTTGGAGCTAGGGTTAGGGTTCCTATGGGTAGGGCTTCCCTCCCTAGGGTTAGGGATACTATGGGTAGGGGCATTGGAGCCAGGGTTAGGGTTCTTATGGGTAGGGCACTTGGAGCTAGGGTTAGGGTTCCTATGTGTAGGGCTTTCCGCACTAGGGTTAGGGTACCTATGGGTAGGGCACTTTGAGCTAGGGTTAGGGTTTCTACAGGTAGGGCTTCCCACCCTAGGTTTAGGCTTCCTATGGGTAGGGCACTTGTAGCTAGGGTTAGGGTGCCTATGGGTACGGCTTCCCGCCCTAGGGTTAGGGTTCCTATGGATAGGGCTCTTAGAGCTAGGGTTAGGGTTCCTATGGGTAGGGCCCTTGGAGCTAGGGTTACGGTTCCTATGGGTAGGGCACTTGGAGCTAGTGTTAGGGTGCCTATGGGTACGGCTTTCCGCCCTAGGGTTAGGGTTCCTATGGGTAGGGCACTTAGAGCTAGGGTTAGGGTTCCTATGGGTAGGGCCCTTGGAGCTAGGGTTACGGTTCCTATGGGTAGGGCACTTGGAGCTAGGGTTAGGGTTCCTATGGGTAGGGCTTCCCTCCCTGGGGTTAGGGTTCCTATGGGTAGGGCTTCCCGCCCTTGGGTTAATGTTCCTATGGGTAGGGCCCTTGGAGCTAGGGTTCTGGTTCCTGTGGCTAGAGCACTTGGAGCTATGGTTAGGGTTCCTATAGATAGCTCTTCCCGCCCTAGGTTTAGGCTTCCTATGGGGAGGGCACTTGGAGCTAGGGTTAGGGTTCCTATGGGTAGAGCTTACCACCCTAGGGTTAGGTTTCCTATGGGTAGGGCACTTGGAGCTAGTGTTAGGGTTCCTATGGGTAGGGCTTCCCGCCCTTGGGTTAATGTTCCTATGGGTAGGGCCCTTGGAGCTAGGGTTCTGGTTCCTATGGGTAGGGCACTTGGAGCTAGGGTTAGGGTTCCTATGGGTAGGGCACTTGGAGCTAGTGTTTGGGTTCCTATAGGTAGGGCATTTGGAGCTAGGGTTACGGTGCCTATGGGTAGGGCACCTGGCGCTAAGGTTAGGTTTCCTATGGGTAGGGCTTCCCTCCCTAGGGTTAGGGTAACTATGGGTAGGGCTTCCCGCCCTAGGGTGAGGTTTCCTATGGGTAGGGCATTTGGAGCTAGTGTTAGGGTTCCTATGGGTATTGCTTCCCGCCCTAGGGTTAGGGTTCGTATGGGTAGGGCACTTGGAGCTAGGGATATGGTTCCTATGGGTAGGGCTTCCCGCCCTAGGGTTCGGGTTCCTATGGGTAGGGCCCTTGGAGCTAGGGATAGGGTTCCTATGGGTAAGGCCCTTGGAGCTAGGGTTAGGGTTCCTATGGGTAGGGCTTCCCGCCCTAGGGTTAGGGTTCTTATGGGTAGGAGCCTTGGAGCTAGGGTTTGGGTTCCTATGGGTAGGGCTTCTAGCCCTAAGGTTAGGGTTCCTATGGGTAGGGTACGTGGAGCTACGGTTAGGGTTGCTATGGGTAGGACACTTGGAGCTAGGGTTAAGGTTCCTATGGGTAGGGCTTCCCGCCCTAGGGTTAGGGTTCCTATGGGTAGGGCCCTTGGAGCTAGGGTTAGGGTTCCTATGGGTAGGGCTTCCCGTCCTAGGGTTCGGGTTCCTATGGGTTGGGCCCTTGGAGCTAGGGTTAGGGTTCCTATGGGTAGGGTTTCCTGCCCTAGGGTAAGGGTTCTTATGGGTAGCGCACTTGGAGCTAGGGTTACGGTTCCTATGGGTAGGGCACGTGGAGCTAGGGTTAGGGTTCCTATGGGTAGGGCACTTGGAGCTAGGGTTAGGGTTCCTATGGGTAGGGCTTCCCGCCCTAATGTTAGGGTTCCTATGGGTAGGGCACTTGTGCTTGGGTTAGGGTTCCTATGGGTAGAGCTTCCAGCCCTAGGTTTGGCTTCCTATGGGTAGGGTCCTTGGAGCTAGGGTTAGGGTTGCTAGAGGTAGGGCACGTGGAGCTAGAGTTAGGGTTCCTATGGGTAGGACACTTGGAGCTAGGGTTAGGGTTCCTATGGGTAGGGCACTTGGAGCTAGGGTTCTGGTTCCTATGGGTAGGGCACTTGGAGCGATGGTTAGGGTTCCTATGGGTAGGGCTTCCCGCCCTAGGGTTAGGGTTCCTATGGATAGGGCCCTTGGAGCTAGGGTTACGGTTCCTATGGGTAGGGCACTTGGAGCTAGGGTTAGGGTTCCTATGGGTAGGGCTTCCCGCCCTAGGGTTAGGATTCCTATGGGTAGGGAAATTGGAGCTAGGGTTCGGGTACCTATGATTAGGGCACTTGGAGCTAGAGTTAGGGTTCCTGTGGGTAGGGCTTCCCTCGCTGGGGTTAGGGTTCCTATGGTTAGGGCACTTGGAGCTAGGGTTAGGGTTGCTATGGGTAGGGCAATTGGAGGTAGGGTTAGGGTTCCTATAGGTAGGGCTTCCCGCCCTAGGTTTAGGTTTCCTATGGGTTGGGCACTTGGAGATAGTGTTAGGGTTCCTATGGGTAGGGCACTTGGAGCTAGGGTTAGGGTTCCTATAGGTAGGGCTTTCCGCCCTAGGTTTAGGGTTCCTAGGGGTAGGGCCCTTGGAGCTAGGGTTACGGTTGCTATGGGTAGCGCTTCTTGCCCTAGTGTTAGGGTTCCCATGGGTAGGGCCCTCTTACCTAGGGTTAGGGTTCCTATGTGTAGGGCACTTGGCGGTACGGTTAGGCTTCCTTTGGGTAGGGCACTTGGAGCTAGTGTTAGGGTGCCTATGAGTAGGGCCCTTGGAGCTAGTGTTAGGGTTCCTATGGGAAGGGCTTCCCGCCCTAGGGTTAATGTTCCTATGGGTAGGGCCCTTGGAGCTAGGGTTCTGGTTCCTATGGGTAGGGCACTTGGAGCGAGGGTTAGGGTTCCTATGGGTAGGGCTTCCCGCCCTAGGGTTAGGGTTCCTATGGGTAGGGACCTTTGACCTAGGGTTAGAGTTCCAATTGGTAGGGCACTTGGAGCTAGGGTTAGGGTTCATATGGGTAGTTCCCTTGGAGCTAGGGTTAGGGTTCCTATAGGTAGGGCACTTGGCGCTAGGGTTAGGGTGCCTATGGGTAGGGCACTTGGCGCTAGGGTTAGGGTGCCTATGGGTAGGGCACTTGGCGCTAGGGTTAGGGTGCCTATGGGTAGGGCACTTGGAGCTAGGGTTAGGGTGCCTATGGGTAGGGCACTTGGAGCTAGGGTTAGGGTGCCTATGGGTAGGGCCCTTGGTGCTAGGGTGAGGGTTCCTATGGGTAGGGCTTCCCTCCCTAGGGTTAGGGTAACTATGGGTAGGGGCCTTGGAGCTAGGGTTAGGGTTCTTTTGGGTAGGGACCTTGGAGCTAGGGTTAGGGTTCCTGTGTGTAGGGCTTCCCGCCCTAGGGTTAGGGTTCCTATGGGTAGGGCACTTGGAGCTAGCATTAGGGTTCCTATGGGTCGGGCACTTGGAGCTAGGGTTAGGGTTCCTATGGGTAGGGCTTTCCGCCCTAGGGTTATGGTTCCTATGGGAAGGGCACGTGGAGCTAGGTTAGAGTTGCTATAGGTAGGGCACTTGGAGCTAGGGTTAGGGTTGCTATGGGTAGGGCACTTGGAGCTAGGGTTAGGGTTCCTATAGGTAGGGCTTCCCGCCCTAGGTTTAGGCTTCCAATGGGTTGGGCACTTGGAGCTAGGGTTAGGGTTCCTCTGGGTAGGGCTTCCCGCCCTAGGGTGAGGTTTCCTATGGGTAGGGCATTTGGAGCTAGTGTTAGGGTTCCTATGGGTAGGGCACTTGTAACTAGGGTTAGGGTTCCTATGGGTAGGGCACTTGGAGCGAGTGTTAGGGTTCCTATGGGTAGGGTTTCCCACCCTAGGGTTAGGGTTCCTATGGGTATGGCACTTGGAGATAGTGTTAGGGTGCCTATGGGTACGGCTTGCCACCCTAGGGTTAGGGTTCCTATGGGTAGGGCACTTAGAGCTAGGGTTAGGGTTCCTATGGGTAGGGCCCTTGGAGCTAGGGTTACGGTTCCTATGGGTAGGGCTTCCCGCCCTAGGGTTAGGATTCCTATGGGTTGGGAACATGGAGCTAGGGTTAGGGTACCTATGATTAGGGCCCTTGGAGCTAGGGTTAGGGTTCCTATAGGTAGGGCTTCCCACCCTAGGTTTAGGCTTCCTATGCGGAGGGCACTTGGAGCTAGGGTTACGGTTCCTATGGGTAGGGCTTACCGCCCTAGGGTTAGGTTTCCTATGGGTAGGTCACTTGGAGCTAGTGTTAGGGTTCCTATGGGTAGGGCTTCCCGCCCTAGGGTTAATGTTCCTATGGGTAGGGCACTTGGAGCTAGGGTTCTGGTTCCTATGGGTAGGGCACTTGGAGCTAGGGTTAGAGTTCCAATTGTTAGGGCACTTGGAGTGAGGGTTTGGGTTCCTATAGGTAGGGCACTTGGAGCTAGGGTTAGGGTGCCTATGGGTAGGGCACTTGGCGCTACGGTTAGGGTGCCTATGGGTACGGCTTCCGGCCCTAGGGTTAGGGTTCCTATGGGTAGGGCCCTTGGAGCTAGGGTTACGGTTCCTATGGGTAGGGCTTCCCGCCCTAGGGTTAGGATTCCTATGGGTAGGGAACATGGAGCTAGGGTTAGGGTACCTATGATTAGGGCCCTTGCAGCTAGAGTTAGGGTTCCTGTGGGTAGGGCTTCCCTCGCTGGTGTTAGGATTCCTATGGGTAGGGCACTTGGATCTAGCGTTTCGGTTCCTGTGGCTAGAGCACTTGGAGCTAGGGTTAGGGTTCCTATAGGTAGGGCTTCCCGCCCTAGGTTTAGGCTTCCTATGGGGAGGGCACTTGGAGCTAGGGTTAGGGTTCCTATGGGTAGGGCTTACCGCCCTAGGGTTAGGTTTCCTATGGGTAGGGCACTTGGAGCTAGTGTTAGGGTTCCTATGGGTAGGGCTTCCCGCCCTAGGGTTAATGTTCCTATGGGTAGGGCCCTTGAAGCTAGGGTTCTGGTTCCTATGGGTAGGGCACTGGGAGCTAGGGTTAGGGTTCCTATGGGTAGTGCCCTTGGAGCTAGGGTTAGGGTTCCTATAGGTAGGGCACTTGGAGCTAGGGTTAGGGTGCCTATGGGTAGGGCACCTGGTGCTAAGGTTAGGGTTCTTTTGGGTAGGGCTCTTGGTGCTAGGGTTAGGGTTCCTGTGTGTAGGGATTCCTGCCCTAGGGTTAGGGTTCCTGTGGGTAGGGCACTTGGAGCTAGTTTTAGGGTTCCTATGAGTAGGGCCCTTGGAGCTAGGGTTAGGGTTCCTATGGGTAGGGCTCTTGGTGCTAGGGTTTGGGTTCCTATGTGTAGGGCTTCTCGCCCTAGGGTTAGGGTTCCTATGGGTAGGGCACTTGAAGCTAGGGTTAGGGTTCCTATGTGTAGGGCTTCCCGCCCTAGGGTTAGGGTTCTTATTGGTAGGGCACTTGGAGCTAGGGATAGGGTTCCTATGGGTAGGGCACTTGGAGCTAGGGTTAGGGTTCCTATGGGTAGGGCTTTCCGCACTAAGGTTAGGGTTCCTATGGGTAGGGAACTTGGGCTTGGGTTAGGGTTCCTATGGGTAGGACTTCCAGCCCTAGGGTTAGGATTCCTATGAGTAGGGCACTTGGAGCTAGGGTTAGGGTTGCTATGGGTAGGGCAATTGGAGGTAGGGTTAGGGTTCCTATAGGTAGGGCTTCCCGCCCTAGGTTTAGGTTTCCTATGGGTTGGGCACTTGGAGATAGTGTTAGGGTTCCTATGGGTAGGGGACTTGGAGCTAGGGTTAGGGTTCCTATGGGTAGGGCTTCCCGTCCTAGGGTTCGGGTTCCTAGGGGTAGGGCCCTTGGAGCTAGGGTTAGGGTTCCTATGGGTAGGGCTTCCCGTCCTAGGGTTCGGGTTCCTATGGGTTGGGCCCTTGGAGCTAGGGTTAGGATTCCTATGGGTAGCGCTTCCCGCCCTAGGGTTAGGGTTCCCATGGGTAGGGCCCTCTTACCTAGGGTTAGGGTTCCTATGGGTAGGGCACTTGGAGCTACGGTTAGGGTGCCTATGGGTAGGGCACTAGGAGCTAGGGTTAGGGTGCCTATGAGTAGGGCCCTTGGTGCTAGGGTGAGGGTTCCTATGGGTAGGGCTTCCCTCCCTAGGGTTAGGGTAACTATGTGTAGGGGCCTTGGAGCTAGGGTTAGGGTTCTTTTGGGTAGGGCACTTGGAGCTAGGGTTAGGGTTCCTGTGTGTAGGGCTTCCCGCCCTAGGGTTAGGGTTCCTATGGGTAGGGCACTTGGAGCTAGCATTAGGGTTCCTATGGGTCGGGCACTTGGAGCTAGGGTTAGGGTTCCTATGGATAGGGCTTTCCGCCCTAGGGTTATGGTTCCTATGGGAAGGGAACTTGGGCTTGGGTTAGGGTTCCTATGGGTAGGACTTCCAGCCCTAGGGTTAGGGTTCCTATGGGTAGGGCACTTGGAGCTAGATTAGAGTTGCTATAGGTAGGGCACTTGGAGCTAGGGTTAGGGTTCCTATAGGTAGGGCTTCCCGCCCTAGGTTTAGGCTTCCAATGGGTTGGGCACTTGGAGCTAGGGTTAGGGTTCCTCTGGGTAGGGCTTCCCGCCCTAGGGTGAGGTTTCCTATGGGTAGGGCATTTGGAGCTAGTGTTAGGGTTCCTATGGATAGGGCACTTGTAACTAGGGTTAGGGTTCCTATGGGTAGGGCACTTGGAGCTAGTGTTAGGGTTCCTATGGGTAGGGTTTCCCGCCCTAGGGTTAGGGTTCCTATGGGTATGGCACTTGGAGATAGTGTTAGGGTGCCTATGGGTACGGCTTCCGGCCCTAGGGTTAGGGTTCCTATGGGTAGGGCCCTTGGAGCTAGGGTTACGGTTCCTATGGGTAGGGCTTCCCGCCCTAGGGTTAGGGTACCTATGATTAGGGCCCTTGCAGCTAGAGTTAGGGTTCCTGTGGGTAGGGCTTCCCTCGCTGGTGTTAGGATTCCTATGGGTAGGGAACTTGGATCTAGCGTTTGGGTTCCTGTGGCTAGAGCACTTGGAGCTAGGGTTAGGGTTCCTATAGGTAGGGCTTCCCGCCCTAGGTTTAGGCTTCCTATGGGGAGGGCACTTGGAGCTAGGGTTAGGGTTCCTATGGGTAGGGCTTACCGCCCTAGGGTTAGGTTTCCTATGGGTAGGGCACTTGGAGCTAGTGTTAGGGTTCCTATGGGTAGGGCTTCCCGCCCTAGGGTTAATGTTCCTATGGGTAGGGCCCTTGAAGCTAGGGTTCTGGTTCCTATGGGTAGGGCACTGGGAGCTAGGGTTAGGGTTCCTATGGGTAGGGCCCTTGGAGCTAGGGTTAGGGTTCCTATAGGTAGGGCACTTGGAGCTAGGGTTAGGGTTCCTATAGGTAGGGCACTTGGAGCTAGGGTTAGGGTGCCTATGGGTAGGGCACCTGGTGCTAAGGTTAGGGTTCTTTTGGGTAGGGCTCTTGGTGCTAGGGTTAGGGTTCCTGTGTGTAGGGATTCCTGCCCTAGGGTTAGGGTTCCTGTGGGTAGGGCACTTGGAGCTAGTTTTAGGGTTCCTATTAGTAGGGCCCTTGGAGCTAGGGTTAGGGTTCCTATGGGTAGGGCTCTTGGTGCTAGGGTTTGGGTTCCTATGTGTAGGGCTTCTCGCCCTAGGGTTAGGGTTCCTATGGGTAGGGCACTTGAAGCTAGGGTTAGGGTTCCTATGGGTAGGGCTCTTGGTGCTAGGGTTTGGGTTCCTATGTGTAGGGCTTCTCGCCCTAGGGTTAGGGTTCCTATGGGTAGGGCACTTGAAGCTAGGGTTAGGGTTCCTATGTGTAGGGCTTCCCGCCCTAGGGTTAGGGTTCTTATTGGTAGGGCACTTGGAGCTAGGGATAGGGTTCCTATGGGTAGGGCACTTGGAGCTAGGGTTAGGGTTCCTATGGGTAGGGCTTTCAGCACTAAGGTTAGGGTTCCTATGGGTAGGGAACTTGGGCTTGGGTTAGGGTTCCTATGGGTAGGACTTCCAGCCCTACGGTTAGGATTCCTATGAGTAGGGCACTTGGAGCTAGGGTTAGGGTTGCTATGGGTAGGGCAATTGGAGGTAGGGTTAGGGTTCCTATAGGTAGGGCTTCTCGCCCTAGGTTTAGGTTTCCTATGGGTTGGGCACTTGGAGCTAGGGTTAGGGTTCCTATGGGTAGGGCTTCCCGTCCTAGGGTTCGGGTTCCTATGGGTAGGGGACTTAGAGCTAGGGTTAGGGTTCCTATGGGTAGGGCTTCCCGTCCTAGGGTTCGGGTTCCTAGGGGTAGGGCCCTTGGAGCTAGGGTTAGGGTTCCTATGGGTAGGGCTTCCCGTCCTAGGGTTCGGGTTCCTATGGGTTGGGCCCTTGGAGCTAGGGTTAGGATTCCTATGGGTAGCGCTTCCCGCCCTAGGGTTAGGGTTCCCATGGGTAGGGCCCTCTTACCTACGGTTAGGGTTCCTATGGGTAGGGCACTTGGCGGTACGGTTAGGGTTCCTTTGGGTAGGGCACTTGGAGCTAGTGTTAGGGTGCCTATGAGTAGGTCCCTTGGAGCTAGGGTTAGGGTTCCTATGGGAAGGGCTTCCCGCCCTATCGTTAATGTTCCTATGGGTAGGGCCCTTGGAGATAGGGTTCTGGTAACTATGGGTAGGGCACTTGGAGCGAGGGTTAGGGTTCCTATGGGTAGGGCTTACCGCCCTAGGGTTAGGGTTCCTATGGGTAGGGCCCCTTGACCTAGGGTTAGAGTTCCAGTTGGTAGGGCACTTGGAGCTAGGGTTAGGGTTCATATGGGTAGGGCCCTTGGAGCTCGGGTTAGGGTTCCTATGGGTAGGGCCCTTGGAGCTAGGGTTAGGGTTCCTATAGGTAGGGCACTTGGCGCTACGGTTAGGGTGCCTATGGTTAGGGCACTAGGAGCTAGGGTTAGGGTGCCTATGAGTAGGGCCCTTGGTGCTAGGGTGAGGGTTCCTATGGGTAGGGCTTCCCTCCCTAGGGTTAGGGTAACTATGGGTAGGGGCCTTGAGCTAGGGTTAGGGTTCTTTTGGGTAGGGCACTTGGAGCTAGGGTCAGGGTTCCTGTGTGTAGGGTTCCCGCCCTAGGGTTAGGGTTCCTATGGGTAGGGCACTTGGAGCTAGCATTAGGGTTCCTATAGGTAGGGCACTTGGAGCTAGGGTTAGGGTTGCTATGGGTAGTGCACTTGGAGCTAGGTTTAGGGTTCCTATAGGTAGGGCTTCCCGCCCTAGGTTTAGGCTTCCAATGGGTTGGGCACTTGGAGCTAGGGTTAGGGTTCCTCTGGGTAGGGCTTCCCGCCCTAGGGTGAGGTTTCCTATGGGTAGGGCATTTGGAGCTAGTGTTAGGGTTCCTATGGGTATTGCCTCCCGCCCTAGGGTTAGGGTTCGTATGGGTAGGGCCCTTAGAGCTAGGGTTAGGGTTCCTATGGGTAAGGCTTCCCACCCTAGCGTTACTGTTCCTATGGGTAGGGCCCTTGGAGCTAGTGTTCGGGTTCCTATGAGTAGGGCCCTTGGAGTTAGGTTTAGGCTTCCAATGGGTAGGGAACTTGGAGCTAGTGTTAGGGTTCCTATGGGTAGGGCTTCTCGCCCTAGGGTTAGGGTTCCTATGGGTAGCGCACTTGAAGCTAGGTTTAGGGTTCTTATGGGTAGGGCACTTGGAGCTAGTGTTAGGGTTCCCATGTGTAGGGCTTCCCGCCCTAGGGTTAGGGTTCTTATTGGTAGGGAACTTGGAGCTAGGGTTAGGGTTCCTTTGGGTAGGGCACTTGGAGCTAGGGTTAGGGTGCCTATGAGTAGGGCCCTTGAAGCTAGGGTTAGGGTTCCTATGGGTAGGGCCCTTGGAGCTAGGGTTAGGGTTCCTACTGGTAGGGCACTTGGAGCTAGGGTTAGGGTTCCTATGGTTAGGGCACTTGGAGCTAGGGTTAGGTTTCCTATGGGTAGGGCTTCCCGCCCTGGGGTGAGGTTTCCTATGGGTAGGGCATTTGGAGCTAGTGTTAGGGTTCCTATGGGTAGGGCTTCCCTCCCTAGGGTTAGGCTTCCTATGGGTTGGGCACTTGGAGCTAGGGTTAGGGTTCCTATGGGTAGGGCTTTCCGCCCTAGGGTGAGGTTTCCTATGGGTAGGGCATTTGGAGCTAGTGTTAGGGTTCCTATGGGTAGGGCTTCCCGCCCTAGGGTTTGGGTTCCTATAGGTGTGGCTTCCCACCCTAGGTTTAGGCCTCCTATGGGTACGGCACTTGGAGTTAGAGTTAGGGTTCCTATGGTTAGGGCTTCCCGCCCTGGGGTTAGGTTTCCTAAGGGTAGGGTACTTGGAGCTATTGTTAGGGTTCCTATGGTTAAGGCTTCCCGCCCTGGGGTTAGGTTTCCTAAGGGTAGGGTACTTGGAGCTAGTGTTAGGGTTCCTGTGGGTAGGGCACTTGGAGCTAGGATAAGGGTGCCTATGGATATGGCTTCCCTCCCTAGGGTTAGTGTTCCTATGGGTAGGGCACCTGGAGCTAGGGTTAGATTTCCTAAGGGTAGGGCATTTGGAGCTCGTGTTATGGTTCCTATGGGTATGGCCCTTTGACCTAGGGTTAGAGTTCCTATTGGTAGGGCACTTGGAGCTAGGGTTAGGGTTCCTATAGGTAGGGCACTTGTAGCTAGGGTTAGAGTTCCTATTGGTAGGGCACTTGGAGCTAGGGTTAGGGTTCATATGGGTAGGGCCCTTGGAGCTAGGGTTAGGGTTCATATGGGTAGGGCCCTTGGAGCTAGGGTTAGGGTTCCTATGGGTAGGGCACTAGGAGCTAGGGTTAGGGTGCCTATGATTAGGGACCTTGGTGCTAGGGTTAGGGTTCCTATGGGTAGGGCTTCCCACCCTAGCGTTACTGTTCCTATGGGTAGGGCCCTTGGAGCTAGTGTTCGGGTTCCTATGAGTACGGCCCTTGGAGCTAGGTTTAAGCTTCCTATGGGTAGGGCACTTGGAGCTAGGGTTAGGGTTCCTATGGGTATGGTTTCCCGGCCTAGGGTTAGGGTTCTTATTGTTAGGGAACTTGGAGCTAGGGTTAGGGTTCCTTTGGGTAGGGCACTTGGAGCTAGGGTAAGGGTGCCTATGAGTAGGGCCCTTGGAGCTAGGGTTAGGGTTCCTATGGGTAGGTTCCTTGGAGCTAGGGTTAGGGTTCCTATGGGTATGGTTTCCCTCCCTAGGGTTAGGATTCCTATGGTTAGGGCACTTGGAGCTAGGGTTAGGGTTCCTACTGGTAGGGCACTTGGAGCTAGCGTTATGGTTCCTATGGGTAGGGCACTTGGAGCTAGGGTTAGGTTTCCTATGGGTAGGGCTTCCCTCCCTAGGGTGAGGTTTGCTATGGGTAGGGCATTTGGAGCTCGTGTTAGGGTTCCTATGGGTAAGGCTTCCCTCCCTAGGGTTCGGGTTCCTATAGGTGTGGCTTCCCACCCTAGGTTTAGGCCTCCTATGGGTACCGCACTCGGAGCTAGGGTTAGCGTTCCTATGGTTAGGGCTTCCCGCCCTGGGGTTAGGTTTCCTAAGGGTAGGGCACTTGGAGCTAGTGTTAGGGTTCCTATGGGTAGGTCTTCCTGCCCTAGGGTTAGGGTTCCTATGGGTAGGGCACTTAGAGCTAGGGTTAGGATTCCTATAGGTAGGTCTTCCCACCCTAGGGTTAGGGTTCCTGTGGGTAGGGCACTTGGTGCTAGGGTAAGGGTGCCTATGGGTATGGCTTCCCTCCCTAGGGTTAGTGTTCCTACGGGTAGGGCAATTGGAGCTAGGGTTAGGTTTCCTATGGGTAGGGCTTCCCGGCCTAGGGTGAGGTTTCCTATGGGTAGGGCCTTTGGAGCTAGTGTTAGGGTTCCTATGGGTAGGGCTTCCCGCCCTAGGGTTAGGGTTAGTATGGGTAGGGCCCTTGGAGCTAGGATTAGGGTTCCTATGGGCAGGGCACTTGGAGCTAGAGTTAGGGTTCCTATGGGTAGGGCTTCCCGCCCTAGGGTTAGGGTTACTATGGGTAGGGCCCTTGGAGCTAGGGTTAGGGTTCCTATGGGTAGGGCTTCCCGCCCTAGTGTTAATGTTCCTATGGGTAGTGCCCTTGGAGCTAGTGTTTGGTTTCCTATGGGTAGGGCCCTTGGAGCTAGGGTTCAGGTTCCTATGGGTAGGGCTTCCCTCCCTAGGGTTAGGGTTCCTATGGGTAGGGCTCTTGGTGGTAGGGTTTGGGTTCCTATGGGTAGGGCTTCTCGCCCTAGGGTTACGGTTCTATGGGTAGGACACTTGGACCTAGGGTGAGGGTTCCTATGGGTAGGGCCCTTGGAGCTAGGGTTAGGGTTCCTATTGGTAGGGCTTCCCGCCCTAGTGTTAGGGTTCCTATGGGTAGGGCAGTTGGAGCTAGGTTTAGGGTTCCTATGGGTAGGGCTTCCCGCCCTAGTGTTAGGGTTCCTATGGGTAGGGGCATTGGAGCTCAGGTTGGGGTTCCTATGGGTAGGGCTTCCAACCCTAGGGTTAGGGTTCCTATGGGTCGGGCCCTTGGAGCTAGGATTAGGGTTCCTATAGGTAGGGCCCTTGAAGCTTGGGTTAGAGTTCCTATAGGTAGGGCACTTGCAACTAGGGTTAGGGTTCCTATGGGTAGGGCACTAGGAGCTAGGGTTAGGGTGCCTATGATTAGGGCCCTTGGTGCTAGGGTTAGGGTTCCTATGGGTAGGGCTTCCCACCCTAGCGTTACTGTTCCTATGGGTAGGGCCCTTGGAGCTAGTGTTCGGGTTCCTATGAGTAGGGCCCTTGGAGCTAGGTTTAGGCTTCCTATGGGTAGGGCACTTGGAGCTAGGGTTAGGGTTCCTATGGGTAGGGCACTTGGAGCCAGGGTTAGGGTTCCTGTGTGTAGGGCTTCCCGCCCTATGGTTAGGGTTCCTATGGGTAGGGCACTTGGAGCCAGGGTTATGGTTCCAATGGATAGGGCTTTCCGCCCTAGGGTTATGGTTCCTATGGGTAGGGAACTTGGGCTTGGGTTAGGGGTCCTATGGGTAGGACTTCCAGCCCTAGGTTAGAGTTGCTATAGGTAGGGCACTTGGAGCTAGGGTTAGGGTTCCTATGGGTAGGGCACTTGGAGCTAGGGTTAGGGTTCCTATGGGTAGGGCACTTGGAGCTAGGGTTAGGGTTCCTATAGGTAGGGCTTCCTGCCCTAGGTTTAGGCTTCCAATGGGTTGGGCACTTGGAGCTAGGGTTAGGGTTCCTCTGGGTAGGGCTTCCAACCCTAGGGTGAGGTTTCCTATGGGTAGGGCATTTGGAGCTAGTGTTAGGGTTCCTATGGGTATTGCTTCCCGCCCTAGGGTTAGGTTTCGTATGGGTAGGGAACGTGGAGCTAGGGATAGGGTTCCTATGGGTAGGGCTTCCCGCCCTATCGTTAGGGTTCCTATGGGTAGGGCCCTTGGAGCTAGTGTTCGGGTTCCTATGAGTAGGGCCCTTGGAGCTAGGTTTAAGCTTCCTATGGGTAGGGCACTTGGAGCTAGGGTTAGGGTTCCTATGGGTATGGTTTCCCGCCCTAGGGTTCGGGTTCTTATTGGTAGGGAACTTGGAGCTAGGGTTAGGGTTCCTTTGGGTAGGGCACTTGGAGCTAGGGTTAGGGTGCCTATGAGTAGGGCCCTTGGAGCTAGGGTTAGGGTTCCTATGGGTAGGTCCCTTGGAGCTAGGGTTAGGGTTCCTATGGGTATGGTTTCCCTCCCTAGGGTTAGGGTTCCTATGGTTAGGGCACTTGGAGCTAGGGTTAGGGTTCCTACTGGTAGGGCACTTGGAGCTAGCGTTATGGTTCCTATGGGTAGGGCACTTGGAGCTAGGGTTAGGTTTCCTATGGGTAGGGCTTCCCGCCCTAGGGTGAGGTTTCCTATGGGTAGGGCATTTGGAGCTAGTGTTAGGGTTCCTATGGGTAGGGCTTCCCTCCCTAGGGTTAGGCTTCCTATGGGTTGGGCACTTGGAGCTAGGGTTAGGGTTACTATGGGTAGGGCTTCCCGCCCTAGGGTGAGGTTTCCTATGGGTAGGGCATTTGGAGCTAGTGTTAGGGTTCCTATTGGTAAGGCTTCCCTCCCTAGGGTTCGGGTTCCTATAGGTGTGGCTTCCCACCCTAGGTTTAGGCCTCCTATGGGTACGGCACTTGGAGCTAGGGTTAGCGTTCCTATGGTTAGGGCTTCCCGCCCTGGGGTTAGGTTTCCTAAGGGTAGGGCACTTGGAGCTAGTGTTAGGGTTCCTATGGGTAGGTGTTCCCGCCCTAGGGTTAGGGTTCCTGTGGGTAGGGCACTTGGTGCTAGGGTAAGGGTGCCTATGGGTATGGCTTCCCTCCCTAGGGTTAGTGTTCCTATGGGTAGGGCACCTGGAGCTAGGGTTAGGGTTCCTACGGGTACGGCACTTGGAGCTAGCATTAGGGTTCCTATGGGTAGGGCAATTGGAGCTAGGGTTAGGTTTCCTATGGGTAGGGCCTCCCGGCCTAGGGTGAGGTTTCCTATGGGTAGGGCCTTTGGAGCTAGTGTTAGGGTTCCTATGGGTAGGGCTTCCCGCCCTAGGGTTAGGGTTAGTATGGGTAGGGCCCTTGGAGCTAGGATTAGGGTTCCTATGGACAGGGCACTTGGAGCTAGATTTAGGGTTCCTATGGGTAGGACTTCCCGCCCTAGGGTTAGGGTTCCTATGGGTAGGGCCCTTAGAGCTAGGGTTAGGGTTCCTATGGGTAGGGCTTCCCGCCCTAGTGTTAATGTTCCTATCGGTAGGGCCCTTGGAGCTAGTGTTTGGTTTCCTATGGGTAGGGCCCTTGGAGCTAGGGTTCAGGTTCCTATGGGTAGGGCTTCCCTCCCTAGGGTTAGGGTTCCTATGGGTAGGGCTCTTGGTGGTAGGGTTTGGGGTTCCGATGGGTAGGGCTTCTCGCCCTAGGGTTACGGTTCCTATGGGTAGGACACTTGGACCTAGGGTGAGGATTCCTATGGGTAGGGCACTTGGAGCTAGGGTTAGGGTTCCTATGGGTAGGGCTTCCCGCCCTAGTGTTAGGGTTCCTATGGGTAGGGGCATTGGAGCTCAGGTTGGGGTTCCTATGGGTAGGGCTTCCAACCCTAGGGTTAGGGTTCCTATGGGTCGGGCCCTTGGAGCTGGGATTAGGGTTCCTATAGGTAGGGCCCTTGAAGCTTGGGTTAGAGTTCCTATAGGTAGGGCACTTGCAACTAGGGTTAGGGTTCCTATGGGTCGGGCACTTGGCGCTCGGGTTTATGGTGCCTATGGGTAGGGCACTTGGAGCTAGGGTTAGGGTTCCTATAGGAAGGGCTTCCCGCCCTAGGTTAGGCTTCCTATGGGTAGGGCACTTGGAGCTAGGGTTAGGGTTCCTATAGGCACGGCTTCCCGCCCTAGGGTTAGGGTTTCTATGGGTAAGGCCCTTGGAGCTAGGGTTACGGTGCCTATGGGTAGGGCATTTGGAGCTAGGTTTAGGGTACCTATGATTAGGGCCCTAGGAGCTAGGGTTAGGGTTCCTATGTGTAGGGCTTCCCTCCCTAGGGTTAGAGTTCCTATGATTAGGGCCCTAGGAGCTAGGGTTAGGGTTCCTATAGGTAGGGCTTCCGGCCCTATGTTTAGGCTTCCTATAGGTAGGGCTCTTGGAGCTAGGCTTAGGGTTCCTATGGGTAGGGCTTCCCGACCTAGGGTTAGGTTTCCTATGGGTAGGGCACTTTGAGCTAGGGTTAGGGTTCCTATGGGTAGGGCTTCGCGCCCTAGGGTTAATGTTCCTATGGATAGGGTCCTTGGAGCTAGGGTTCTGGTTCCTATGGGTAGGGCACTTGGAGCTAGGATTAGTGTTCCTATAGGTAGGTCTTCCCGCCCTAGGTTTAGGCTTCCTATGGGTAGGGGCATTGGAGCTAGGGTTAGGTTTCTTATGCGTAGGGCACTTGGAGCTAGGGTTAGGGTTCCCATGTGTAGGGCTTCTCGCCCTAGGGTGAGGGTACCTATGATTAGGGCCCTAGGAGATAGGGTTAGGGTTCCTATGTGTAGGGCTTTCCGCCCTAGGGTTAGGGTTCCTACTTGTAGGGCATTTGGAGCTAGGGTTAGGGTTCCTATAGTTAGGGCATCCCGCCATAGGTTTAGGCTTCCTATGGGTAGGGCACTTGGAGCTAGGGTTAGGGTTCCTATGGGTATGGTTTCCCGCCCTAGGGTTAGGGTTCTTATTGGTAGGGAACTTGGAGCTAGGGTTAGGGTTCCTTTGGGTAGGGCACTTGGAGCTAGGGTTAGGGTGCCTATGAGTAGGGCCCTTGGAGCTAGGGTTAGGGTTCCTATGGGTAGGTCCCTTGGAGCTAGGGTTAGGTTTCCTATGGGTAGGGGCATTGGAGCTAGGGTTAGGTTTCTTATGCGTAGGGCACTTGGAGCTAGGGTTAGGGTTCCCATGTGTAGGGCTTCTCGCCCTAGGGTGAGGGTACCTATGATTAGGGCCCTAGGAGATAGGGTTAGGGTTCCTATGTGTAGGGCTTTCCGCCCTAGGGTTAGGGTTCCTACTTGTAGGGCATTTGGAGCTAGGGTTAGGGTTCCTATAGTTAGGGCATCCCGCCATAGGTTTAGGCTTCCTATGGGTAGGGCACTTGGAGCTAGGGTTAGGGTTCCTATGGGTACGGCTTCCCTCCCTAGGGTTAGGGTTACTATGGGTAGGGGAAGTGGAGCTAGGGTTAGGGTTCTTATGGGTAGGGCACTTAGAGCTAGGGTTAGGGTTCCTATGTGTAGGGCTTCCCACCCTAGGGTTAGGGTTCCTATGGGTAGGGCACTAGGAGATAGGGTTAGTGTTCCTATGGATAGGGCTTTCCGCCCTAGGGTTAGGGTTCCTATGGGTAGGGCACTTGGAGCTAGGTTTAGGGTTCCTATGGGTAGGGCACTTGGAGCTAGGGTTAGGGTTCCTATGGGTACGGCTTCCCGCCCTAATGTTAGGGTTCCTATGGGTAGGGCACTTGTGCTTGGATTAGGGTTCCTATGGGTAGAGCTTCCCGCCCTAGGGTTAGGTTTCGTATGGGTAGGGAACGTGGAGCTAGGGATAGGGTTCCTATGGGTAGGGCTTCCCGCCCTATCGTTAGGGTTCCTATGGGTAGGGCCCTTGGAGCTAGTGTTCGGGTTCCTATGAGTAGGGCCCTTGGAGCTAGGTTTAAGCTTCCTATGGGTAGGGCACTTGGAGCTAGGGTTAGGGTTCCTATGGGTATGGTTTCCCGCCCTAGGGTTCGGGTTCTTATTGGTAGGGAACTTGGAGCTAGGGTTAGGGTTCCTTTGGGTAGGGCACTTGGAGCTAGGGTTAGGGTGCCTATGAGTAGGGCCCTTGGAGCTAGGGTTAGGGTTCCTATGGGTAGGTCCCTTGGAGCTAGGGTTAGGGTTCCTATGGGTATGGTTTCCCTCCCTAGGGTTAGGGTTCCTATGGTTAGGGCACTTGGAGCTAGGGTTAGGGTTCCTACTGGTAGGGCACTTGGAGCTAGCGTTATGGTTCCTATGGGTAGGGCACTTGGAGCTAGGGTTAGGTTTCCTATGGGTAGGGCTTCCCGCCCTAGGGTGAGGTTTCCTATGGGTAGGGCATTTGGAGCTAGTGTTAGGGTTCCTATGGGTAGGGCTTCCCTCCCTAGGGTTAGGCTTCCTATGGGTTGGGCACTTGGAGCTAGGGTTAGGGTTACTATGGGTAGGGCTTCCCGCCCTAGGGTGAGGTTTCCTATGGGTAGGGCATTTGGAGCTAGTGTTAGGGTTCCTATTGGTAAGGCTTCCCTCCCTAGGGTTCGGGTTCCTATAGGTGTGGCTTCCCACCCTAGGTTTAGGCCTCCTATGGGTACGGCACTTGGAGCTAGGGTTAGCGTTCCTATGGTTAGGGCTTCCCGCCCTGGGGTTAGGTTTCCTAAGGGTAGGGCACTTGGAGCTAGTGTTAGGGTTCCTATGGGTAGGTGTTCCCGCCCTAGGGTTAGGGTTCCTGTGGGTAGGGCACTTGGTGCTAGGGTAAGGGTGCCTATGGGTATGGCTTCCCTCCCTAGGGTTAGTGTTCCTATGGGTAGGGCACCTGGAGCTAGGGTTAGGGTTCCTACGGGTACGGCACTTGGAGCTAGCATTAGGGTTCCTATGGGTAGGGCAATTGGAGCTAGGGTTAGGTTTCCTATGGGTAGGGCCTCCCGGCCTAGGGTGAGGTTTCCTATGGGTAGGGCCTTTGGAGCTAGTGTTAGGGTTCCTATGGGTAGGGCTTCCCGCCCTAGGGTTAGGGTTAGTATGGGTAGGGCCCTTGGAGCTAGGATTAGGGTTCCTATGGACAGGGCACTTGGAGCTAGATTTAGGGTTCCTATGGGTAGGACTTCCCGCCCTAGGGTTAGGGTTCCTATGGGTAGGGCCCTTAGAGCTAGGGTTAGGGTTCCTATGGGTAGGGCTTCCCGCCCTAGTGTT
This sequence comes from Mauremys mutica, assembly GCF_020497125.1. Lineage (NCBI taxonomy): Eukaryota > Metazoa > Chordata > Testudines > Geoemydidae > Mauremys > Mauremys mutica. The sequence continues at coordinate 147,130,230 of NC_059072.1, read as the reverse complement.
AATGTTCCTATCGGTAGGGCCCTTGGAGCTAGTGTTTGGTTTCCTATGGGTAGGGCCCTTGGAGCTAGGGTTCAGGTTCCTATGGGTAGGGCTTCCCTCCCTAGGGTTACGGTTCCTATGGGTAGGGCTCTTGGTGGTAGGGTTTGGGTTCCTATGGGTAGGGCTTCTCGCCCTAGGGTTACGGTTCCTATGGGTAGGACACTTGGACCTAGGGTGAGGATTCCTATGGGTAGGGCACTTGGAGCTAGGGTTAGGGTTCCTATGGGTAGGGCTTCCCGCCCTAGTGTTAGGGTTCCTATGGGTAGGGGCATTGGAGCTCAGGTTGGGGTTCCTATGGGTAGGGCTTCCAACCCTAGGGTTAGGGTTCCTATGGGTCGGGCCCTTGGAGCTGGGATTAGGGTTCCTATAGGTAGGGCCCTTGAAGCTTGGGTTAGAGTTCCTATAGGTAGGGCACTTGCAACTAGGGTTAGGGTTCCTATGGGTAGGGCACTTGGCGCTAGGGTTATGGTGCCTATGGGTAGGGCACTTGGAGCTAGGGTTAGGGTTCCTATAGGAAGGGCTTCCCGCCCTAGGTTAGGCTTCCTATGGGTAGGGCACTTGGAGCTAGGGTTAGGGTTCCTATAGGCACGGCTTCCCGCCCTAGGGTTAGGGTTTCTATGGGTAAGGCCCTTGGAGCTAGGGTTACGGTGCCTATGGGTAGGGCATTTGGAGCTAGGTTTAGGGTACCTATGATTAGGGCCCTAGGAGCTAGGGTTAGGGTTCCTATGTGTAGGGCTTCCCTCCCTAGGGTTAGAGTTCCTATGATTAGGGCCCTAGGAGCTAGGGTTAGGGTTCCTATAGGTAGGGCTTCCGGCCCTATGTTTAGGCTTCCTATAGGTAGGGCTCTTGGAGCTAGGCTTAGGGTTCCTATGGGTAGGGCTTCCCGACCTAGGGTTAGGTTTCCTATGGGTAGGGCACTTTGAGCTAGGGTTAGGGTTCCTATGGGTAGGGCTTCGCGCCCTAGGGTTAATGTTCCTATGGATAGGGTCCTTGGAGCTAGGGTTCTGGTTCCTATGGGTAGGGCACTTGGAGCTAGGATTAGTGTTCCTATAGGTAGGTCTTCCCGCCCTAGGTTTAGGCTTCCTATGGGTAGGGGCATTGGAGCTAGGGTTAGGTTTCTTATGCGTAGGGCACTTGGAGCTAGGGTTAGGGTTCCCATGTGTAGGGCTTCTCGCCCTAGGGTGAGGGTACCTATGATTAGGGCCCTAGGAGATAGGGTTAGGGTTCCTATGTGTAGGGCTTTCCGCCCTAGGGTTAGGGTTCCTACTTGTAGGGCATTTGGAGCTAGGGTTAGGGTTCCTATAGTTAGGGCATCCCGCCATAGGTTTAGGCTTCCTATGGGTAGGGCACTTGGAGCTAGGGTTAGGGTTCCTATGGGTATGGTTTCCCCCCCTAGGGTTAGGGTTCTTATTGGTAGGGAACTTGGAGCTAGGGTTAGGGTTCCTTTGGGTAGGGCACTTGGAGCTAGGGTTAGGGTGCCTATGAGTAGGGCCCTTGGAGCTAGGGTTAGGGTTCCTATGGGTAGGTCCCTTGGAGCTAGGGTTAGGTTTCCTATGGGTAGGGGCATTGGAGCTAGGGTTAGGTTTCTTATGCGTAGGGCACTTGGAGCTAGGGTTAGGGTTCCCATGTGTAGGGCTTCTCGCCCTAGGGTGAGGGTACCTATGATTAGGGCCCTAGGAGATAGGGTTAGGGTTCCTATGTGTAGGGCTTTCCGCCCTAGGGTTAGGGTTCCTACTTGTAGGGCATTTGGAGCTAGGGTTAGGGTTCCTATAGTTAGGGCATCCCGCCATAGGTTTAGGCTTCCTATGGGTAGGGCACTTGGAGCTAGGGTTAGGGTTCCTATGGGTACGGCTTCCCTCCCTAGGGTTAGGGTTACTATGGGTAGGGGAAGTGGAGCTAGGGTTAGGGTTCTTATGGGTAGGGCACTTAGAGCTAGGGTTAGGGTTCCTATGTGTAGGGCTTCCCACCCTAGGGTTAGGGTTCCTATGGGTAGGGCACTAGGAGATAGGGTTAGTGTTCCTATGGATAGGGCTTTCCGCCCTAGGGTTAGGGTTCCTATGGGTAGGGCACTTGGAGCTAGGTTTAGGGTTCCTATGGGTAGGGCACTTGGAGCTAGGGTTAGGGTTCCTATGGGTACGGCTTCCCGCCCTAATGTTAGGGTTCCTATGGGTAGGGCACTTGTGCTTGGATTAGGGTTCCTATGGGTAGAGCTTCCAGCCCTAGGGTTTGGCTTCCAATGGGTAGGGCCCTTGGAGCTAGGGTTAGGGCTGCTAGAGGTAGGGCACGTGGAGCTACGGTTAGGGTTGCTATGGGTAGGGCACTTGGAGCTAGGGTTAGGGTTCCTATAGGTAGGGCTTCCCGCCCTTGGTTTAGTCTTCCTATGGGTAGGGCCCTTGGAGCTAGTGTTAGGGTTCCTATGGGTAGGGCTTCCCGACCTAGGGTTAGGGTTCCTATGGGTAGGGCCCTTGGAGCTAGTGTTAGTGTTCCTATGGGTAGGGCTTCCAGTCCAAGGGTTCGGGTTCCTATGGGTTGGGCCCTTGGAGCTAGGGTTAGGGTTCCTATGGGTAGGGCTTCCCGCCCTAAGGTTAGGGTTCCTATGGGTTGGGCCCTCTTACCTAGGGTTAGGGTTCCTATGGGTAGGGCACTTGGAGCTAGGGTTAGGATTCCTATGGGTAGGGCACTTGGCGGTACGGTTAGGGTTCCTTTGGGTAGGGCACTTGGAGCTAGGGTTAGGGTGCCTATGAGTAGGGCCCTTGGAGCTAGGGTTAGGGTTCCTATGGGTATGGTTTCCCTCCCTAGAGTTAGGGTTCCTATGGGTAGGGCACTTGGAGCTAGGGTTAGGGTTCCTACTGTTAGGGCACTTGGAGATAGCGTTAGGGTTCCTATGGGTTGGGCACTTGGAGCTAGGGTTAGGTTTCCTATGGGTAGGGCTTCCCGCCCTAGGGTTAGGGTCTCTTTGGGTAGGGCACATGGAGCTAGGGTTAGGGTTCCTATGGGTAGGACTTCCAGCCCTAGGGTTAGGATTCCTATGGGTAGGGCACTTGGAGCTAGGGTTAGGGTTGCTTTGGGTAGGGCACATGGAGCTAGGGTTAGGGTTCCTATGGGTAGGGATTCCCGCCCTAGGGTTAGGGTTAGTATGGGTAGGGCCCTTGGAGCTAGGGTTAGGGTTCCTATGGGTAGGGCTTCCCGCCCTAGGGTTAGGGTTCCTATGGGTAGGGCCCTTAGAGCTAGGGTTAGGGTTCCTATGGGTAGGGCTTCCCGCCCTAGTGTTAATGTTCCTATGGGTAGGGCCCTTGGAGCTAGTGTTCGGGTTCCTATGAGTAGGGCCCTTGCAGCTAGGGTTAGGGTTCCTATGGGTAGGGCTTCCCGCCCTAGTGTAGGGTTCCTATGGGTAGGGCACTTGGAGCTAGGGTTAGGGTTCCTATGGGTAGGGCTTCCCGCCCTAGGGTTAGGGTTCTTATGGGTAGGGGCCTTGGAGCTAGGGTTAGGGTTCCTATGGGTAGGGCTTCCAGCCCTAGGGATAGGGTTCCTATGGGTCGGGCCCTTGGAGCTAGGGTGAGGGTTCCTATGGGTAGGGCACTTGAAGCTTGGGTTAGGGTTCCTATGGATAGGGCACTTGAAGCTAGGGTTAGGGTTCCTATGGATAGGGCACTTGAAGCTAGGGTTAGGGTTCCTATGGATAGGGCACTTGAAGCTAGGGTTAGGGTTCCTATGGGTAGGGCCCTTGAAGCTTGGGTTAGAGTTCCTATAGGTAGGGCACTTGCAACTAGGGTTAGGGTTCCTAATGGTAGGGCACTTGGAGCTAGCGTTAGGGTTCCTATAGGTAGGGCTTCCCGCCCTAGGTTTAGGCTTCCTATGGGTAGGGCACTTGGAGCTTGGGTTAGGGTTCCTATGGGTAGGGCTTCCCGCCCTAGGGTTAGGGTTCCTATAGGTAGGGCTTCCGGCCCTAGGTTTAGGCTTCCTATAGGTAGGGCTCTTGGAGCTAGGCTCAGGGTTCCTATGGGTAGGGCTTCCCGCCCTAGGGTTAGGTTTCCTACGGGTAGGGCACTTGGAGCTAGTGTTACAGTTCCTATGGGTAGGGCTTATCGCACTAGGCTTAATGTTCCTATGGGTAGGGACCTTGGAGCTAGGGTTCTGGTTCCTATGGGTAGGGCACTTGGAGCTAGGGTTAGGGTTCCTATAGTTATGGCTTCCCGCCCTAGGTTTAGGCTTCCTATGGGTAGGGCACTTGGAGCTAGGGTTAGGGTTCCTATGGGTAGGGCTTCCCTCCCTAGGGTTAGGGATACTATGGGTAGGTGCATTGGAGCTAGGGTTAGGGTTCCTATGTGTAGGGCTTTCCGCACTAGGGTTAGGGTACCTATGGGTAGGCCACTTGGAGCTACTGTTTGGGTTCCAATTGGTAGGGCACTTGGAGCTAGCATTAGGGTTCCTATGGGTAGGGCACTAGGAGATAGGGTTAGGGTTCCTATGGGTAGGGCTTTCCGCCCTAGGGTTAGGCTTCCTATGGGTAGGGCACTTGGAGCTAGGGTTAGGGTTCCTATGGGTAGGGCTTACCGCCCTAGGGTTAGGTTTCCTATGGGTAGGGCCCTTGGAGCTAGGGTTCTGGTTCCTATGGGTAGGGCACTTGGAGCTAGGGTTAGGGTTCCTATGGGTAGGGCCCTTGGAGCTAGGGTTAGGGTTCCTATGGGTAGGGCACTTGGAGAGAGGGTTTGAGTTCCTATAGGTAGGGCATTTGGAGCTAGGGTTAGGGTGCCTATGGGTAGGGCACCTGGCACTAAGGTTAGGGTTCCTATGGGTAGGGCTTCCCTCCCTAGGGTTAGGGTAACTATGGGTAGGGGCCTTGGAGCTAGGGTTAGGGTTCCTCTGTGTAGGGCTTCCCGCCCTACGGTGAGGTTTCCTATGGCTAGGGCATTTGGAGCTAGGGATAGGGTTCCTATGGGTAGGGCTACCTGCCCTAGGGTTCGGGTTCCTATGGGTAGGGCCCTTGGAGCTAAGGTTAGGGTTCCTATGGGTAGGGCTCTTGGTGCTAGGGTTTGGGTTCCTATGGGTAGCGCCCTTGAAGCTAGGGTTAGGGTTTCTATGGGTAGGGCACTTGGAGCTAGTGTTAGTGTTCCTATGGGTAGGGTTTCCTGCCCTAGGGTAAGGGTTCTTATGGGTAGCGCACTTGGAGCTAGGGTTAGGGTTCCTACGGGTAGGGCACTTGGAGCTAGGGTTAGGGTTCCTATGGGTATGGCTTCCCGCCCTAATGTTAGGGTTCCTATGGGTAGGGCACTTGTGCTTGGGTTAGGGTTCCTATGGGTAGAGCTTCCAGCCCTAGGGTTATGGTTCGTATGGGTAGGGTACTTGGAGCTAGGGATAGGGTTCCTTTGGGTAGGGCTTCCCGCCCTAGGGTTCGGGTTCCTATGGGTAGGGCCCTTGGAGCTAGGGTTAGGGTTCCTATGGGTAGGGCTCTTGGTGCTAGGGTTTGGGTTCCTATGGGTAGGGGTTCTCGCCCTAGGGTTAGGGTTGTTATGGGTAGCGCACTTGGAGCTAGGGTTAGGGTTCCTATGGTTAGGGCACTTGGATCTAGGGTTAGGGTTCCTATAGGTAGGGCTTCCCTCCCTTCGTTTAGTCTTCCTATGGGTAGGGCCCTTGGAGCTAGAGTTAGGGTTCCTATGGGTAGGACACTTGGAGCTAGGGTTAGGGTTCCTATGGGTAGGGCTTCCCGCCCTAGGGTTAGGGTTCCTATGGGTTGGGCCCTTGGAGCTAGGGTTAGGGTTCCTATGGGTAGGGCACTTGGAGCTAGTGTTAGGGTTCCTATGGGTAGGGTTTCCTGCCCTAGGGTAAGGGTTCTTATGGGTAGCGCACTTGGAGCTAGGGTTACGGTTCCTATGGGTAGGGCACTTTGAGCTAGGGTTAGGGTTCCTATGGGTAGGGCACTTGGAGCTAGGGTTAGGGTTCCTATGGGTAGGGCTTCCAGCCCTAATGTTAGGGTTCCTATGGGTAGGGCATTTGGAGCTAGGGATAGGGTTCCTATGGGTAGGGCTTCCCGCCATAGGGTTCGGGTTCCTATGGGTAGGGCCCTTGGAGCTAGGGTTAGGGTTCCTATGGGTAGGGCTCTTGGTGCTAGGGTTTGGGTTCCTATGGGTAGCGCCCTTGAAGCTAGGGTTAGGGTTCCTATGGGTAGGGCACTTGGAGCTACTGTTAGGGTTCCTATGGGTAGGGCTTCCCGCCCTAGGGTTCGGGTTCCTATGGGTAGGGCCCTTGGAGCTAGGGTTAGGGTTCCTATGGGTAGGGCTCTTGGTGCTAGGGTTTGGGTTCCTATGGGTAGCGCCCTTGAAGCTAGGGTTAGGGTTCCTATGGGTAGGGCACTTGGAGCTAGTGTTAGGGTTCCTATGGGTAGGGTTTCCTGCCCTAGGGTAAGGGTTCTTATGGGTAGCGCACTTGGAGCTAGGGTTAGGGTTCCAATGGGTAGGGCACTTGGAGCTAGGGTTAGGGTTCCTATGGGTAGGGCTTCCCGCCCTAATGTTAGGGTTCCTATGGGTAGGGCACTTGTGCTTGGGTTAGGGTTCCTATGGGTAGAGCTTCCAGCCCTAGGGTTAGGGTTCGTATGGGTAGGGTACTTGGAGCTAGGGTTCGGGTTCCTATGGGTAGGGCCCTTGGAGCTAGGGTTAGGGTTCCTATGGGTAGGGCTCTTGGAGCTAGGGTTTGGGTTCCTATGCGTAGGGGTTCTCGCCCTAGGGTTAGGGTTCCTATGGGTAGCGCCCTAGAAGCTAGGGTAAGGGTTCATATGGGTAGGGCACTTGGAGCTAGTGTTAGGGTTCCTATGGGTAGGGTTTCCTGCCCTAGGGTCAGGGTTGTTATGAGTAGCGCACTTGGAGCTAGGGTTACGGTTCCTATGGGTAGGGCACTTGGATCTAGGGTTAGGGTTCCTATGGGTAGGTCACTTGGAGCTAGGGTTAGGGTTCCTATAGGTAGGGCTTCCCTCCCTTCGTTTAGTCTTCCTATGGGTAGGGCACTTGGAGCTAGGGTTAGGGTTCCTATGGGTAGGGCTTCCCGCCCTAGGGTTAGGGTTCCTATGGGTTGGGCCCTTGGAGCTAGGGTTAGGGTTCCTATGGGTAGGGCACTTGGAGCTAGTGTTAGGGTTCCTATGGGTAGGGTTTCCTGCCCTAGGGTAAGGGTTCTTATGGGTAGCGCACTTGGAGCTAGGGTTAGGGTTCCTATGGGTAGGGCTTCCCGCCCTAATGTTAGGGTTCCTATGGGTAGGGCACTTGTGCTTGGGTTAGGGTTCCTATGGGCAGAGCTTCCAGCCCTTGGGTTTGGCTTCCTATGGGTAGGGCCCTTGGAGCTAGGGTTAGGGTTGCTAGAGGTAGGGCACGTGGAGCTACGGTTAGGGTTGCTATGGGTAGGGCACTTGGAGCTAGGGTTAGGGTTGCTATAGGTAGGGCTTCCCGCCCTTCGTTTAGTCTTCCTATGGGTAGGGCCCTTGGAGCTAGAGTTAGGGTTCCTATGGGTAGGACACTTGGAGCTAGGGTTAGCGTTCCTATGGGTAGGGCTTCCCGCCCTAGGGTTAGGGTTCCTATGGGTAGGGTACTTGGAGCTAGGGATAGGGTTCCTATGGGTAGGGCTTCCCGCCCTAGGGTTCGGGTTCCTATGGGCAGGGCCCTTGGAGCAAGGGTTAGGGTTCCTATGGGTAGGGCTCTTGGTGCTAGGGTTAGGGTTCCTATGGGTAGAGCTTCCAGCCCTAGGGTTTGGCTTCCTATGGGTAGGGCCCTTGGAGCTAGGGTTAGGGTTGCTAGAGGTAGGGCACGTGGAGCTAGAGTTAGGGTTCCTATGGGTAGGACACTTGGAGCTAGGGTTAGGGTTCCTATGGGTAGGGCTTCCCGCCCTAGGGTTAGGGTTCTTATGGGTAGGGCCCTTGGAGCTAGGGTTAGGGTTCCTATGGGTAGGGCTTCCCGTCCTAGGGTTCGGGTTCCTATGGGTTGGGCCCTTCGAGCTAGGGTTAGGGTTCCTATGGGTAGGGCTTCCCGCCCTAGGGTTAGGGTTCCTATGGGTAGGGCCCTCTTACCTAGGGTTAGGGTTCCTATGGGTAGGGCACTTGGAGCTAGGGTTACGGTTCCTATGGGTAGGGCACTTGGCGGTACGGTTAGGGTTCCTTTGGGTAGGGCACTTGGAGCTAGGGTTAGGGTGCCTATGAGTAGGGCCCTTGGAGCTAGGGTTAGGTTTCCTATGGGTGGGGCTCTTGGAGGTAGGGTTAGGGTTCCTATGAGTATGGTTTCCCTCCCTAGGGTTAGGGTTCCTATGGGTAGGGCACTTGGAGCTAGGGTTAGGGTTCCTACTGGTAGGGCACTTGGAGATAGCGTTAGGGTTCCTATGGGTAGGACACTTGGAGCTTCGGTTAGGTTTCGTATGGGTAGGGCTTCCCTCCCTAGGGTTAGGCATCCTATGGGTTGGGCACTTGGAGCTAGGGTTAGGGTTCCTAAGGGTAGGACTTCCAGCCCTAGGGTTAGGATTCCTATGGGTTGGGCACTTAGAGCTAGTGTTAGGGTTCCTATGGGTAGGGCTTCCCGCCCTAGGGTGAGGTTTCCTATGGGTAGGGCATTTGGAGCTAGTGTTAGGGTTCCTATGGGTAGGGCTTCCCGCCCTAGGGTTAGGGTTAGTATGGGTAGGGCCCTTGGAGCTAGGGTTAGGGTTCCTATGGGTAGGGCTTCCCGCCCTAGGGTTAGGGTTCCTATGGGTAGGGCCCTTAGAGCTAGGGTTAGGGTTCCTATGGGTAGGGCTTCCTGCCCTAGTGTTAATGTTCCTATTGGTAGGGCCCTTGGAGCTAGGGTTAGGGTTCTTATGGGTAGGGCTTCCCGCCCTAGGGTAGGGTTCCTATGGGTAGGGCCCTTGGAGCTAGGGTTCGGGTTCCTATGGGTAGGGCTTCCGTCCCTTGGGTTAGGGTTCCTATGGTTAGGGCTCTTGGTTCTAGGGTTTGGGTTCCTATGGGTAGGGCTTCTCGCCCTAGGGTTAGGGTTCCTATGCGTAGGACACTTGGACCTAGGGTTAGGGTTCCTATGGGTAGGGCACTTGGATCTAGGGTTAGGGTTCCTATGCGTAGGGTGTCCCGACCTAGGGTTAGGGTTCCTATGGGTAGGGCACTTGGATCTAGGGTTAGGCTTCCTATGGGTAGGGCTTCCCGCCCTAGGGTTAGGGTTCCTATGGGTAGGGGCCTTGGTGCTAGGGTTAGGGTTCCTATGGGTAGGGCTTCCAGCCCTAGGGTTAGGGTTCCTATGAGTCGGGCCCTTGGAGCTAGGGTGAGGGTTCCAATGGGTAGGGCACTTGGAGCTTGGGTTAGGGTTCCTATGGATAGGGCACTTGGAGCTAGGGTTAGGGTTCCTATGGGGAGGGCACTTGGAGCTAGGGATAGGGTTCCTATGGGTAGGGCTTCCCGCCCTAGTGTTAGGGTTCCTATGGGTAGGGGCATTGGAGCTCGGGTTAGGGTTCCTATGGGCAGGGCTTCCAGCCCTAGGGTTAGGGTTCCTATGGGTCGGGCCCTTGGAGCTAGGATTAGGGTTCCTATGGGTAGGGCCCTTGAAGCTTGGGTTAGAGTTCCTATAGGTAGGGCACTTGCAACTAGGGTTAGGGTTCCTATGGGTAGGGCACTTAGCGCTAGGGTTATGGTGCCTATGGGTAGGGCACTTAGCGCTAGGGTTAGGGTTCGTAATGGTAGGGCACTTGGAGCTCGGCTTATGGTTCCTATAGGTAGGGCTTCCTGCTCTAGCCTTAGGGTTTCTATGGGTAAGGCCCTTGGAGCTAGGGTTAGGGTTCCTATGGGTAGGGCACTTGGAGCAAGGTTTAGGCTTCCTATGGCTAGGGCACTTGGAGCTAGGGTTAGGGTTCCTATAGGTAGGGCTTCCCACCCTAGGGTTAGGGTTCCTGTGGGTAGGGCCCTTGGAGCTCGGCTTATGGTTCCTATAGGTAGGGCTTCCTGCTCTAGCCTTAGGGTTTCTATGGGTAAGGCCCTTGGAGCTAGGGTTAGGGTTCCTATGGGTAGGGCACTTGGAGCAAGGTTTAGGCTTCCTATGGCTAGGGCACTTGGAGCTAGGGTTAGGGTTCCTATAGGTAGGGCTTCCCACCCTAGGGTTAGGGTTCCTATGGGTAGGGCACTTGGAGCTAGGTTCAGGGTTCCTATAGGTAGGGCTTCCCGCCCTAGGTTTAGGGTTCCTGTGGGTAGGGCTCTTGGATCTAGGGTTAGGGGGCCTATGGGTAGGGCGCCTATGGGTAGGGCATTTGGAGCTAGGTTTAGGGTTCCTATAGTTAGGGCTTCCCGCCCTAGGAATAGGCTTCCTATGGGTAGGGTACTTGGAGCTAGGGTTAGGGTTCCTATGGGTAGGGCTTCCCTCCCTAGCGTTAGGGATACTATGGGTAGGGGCATTGGAGCTAGGGTTATGGTTCTTATGGGTAGGGCACTTGGAGCTAGGGTTAGGGTTCCTATGTGTAGGGCTTCCCTCCCTAGTGTTAGGGTTCCTATGGGTAGGGCACTTGGAGCTAGGTTTAGGGTTCCTATGGGTAGGGCTTCCAGCCCTAGTGTTAGGGTTCCTATGGGTCGGGCCCTTGGAGCTAGGATTAGGGTTCCTATGGGTAGGGCCCTTGAAGCTTGGGTTAGAGTTCCTATAGTTAGGGCACTTGCAACTAGGGTTAGGGTTCCTATGGGTAGGGCACTTGGCGCTAGGGTTATGGTGCCTATGGGTAGGGCACTTGGAGCGAGGGTTAGGGTTCCTAATGGTAGGGCACTTGGAGCTAGGCTTAGGGTTCCTATAGGTAGGGCTTCCCGCCCTAGGTTTAGGCTTCCAATGGGTAGGGCACTTGGAGCTAGGGTTAGGGTTCATATAGGTAGGGCTTCCCGCCCTAGGGTTAGGGTTTCTATGGGTAAGGCCCTTGGAGCTAGGGTTAGGGTTCCTATGGGTAGGGCACTTGGAGCTAGGTTTAGGCTTCCTATGGCTAGGGCACTTGGAGCTAGGGTTAGGGTTCCTATAGGTAGGGCTTCCCTCCCTAGAGTTAGGGATACTATGGGTAGGGGCATTGGAGCTAGGGTTAGGGTTCTTATGGGTAGGGCACTTGGAGCTAGGGTTAGGGTTCCTATGTGTAGGGCTTTCCGCCCTAGGGTTAGGGTACCTACGGGTAGGCCAATTGGAGCTAGTGTTAGGGTTCCTATGGGTCGGGCCCTTGGAGCTAGGATTAGGGTTCCTATGGGTAGGGCCCTTGAAGCTTGGGGTAGAGTTCCTATAGGTAGGGCACTTGCAACTAGGGTTAGGGTTCCTATGGGTAGGGCACTTGTCGCTAGGGTTATGGTGCCTATTGGTAGGGCACTTGGAGCTAGGGTTAGGGTTCCTAATGGTAGGGCACTTGGAGCTAGGGTAAGGGTTCCTATAGGTACGGCTTCCCGTCCTAGGTTTAGGCTTCCTATTGGTAGGGCACTTGGAGCTAGGGTTAGGGTTCCTATGGGTAGGGCACTTGGAGCTAGGTTTAGGCTTCCTATGGGAAGGGTATTTAGAGCTAGGTTTAGGGTACCTATGATTAGGGTCCTAGGAGCTAGGGTTAGGGTTCCTATAGCTAGGGCTTCAGGCGCTAGGTTTAGGCTTCCTATAGGTAGGGCTCTTGGAACTAGGCTTAGGGTTCCTAGGGGTAGGGCTTCCCGCACTAGGGTTAATGTTCCTATGGGTAGGGACCTAGGAGCTAGGGTTAGCGTTCCTATGGGTAGGGCCCTTGGAGCTAGGTTTAGGGTTCCTATGGGTAGGGCTTCCCATCCTAGGGTTTGGGTTCCTATGGGTTGGGCCCTTGGAGCTAGGGTTAGGGTTCCTATAGGTAGGGCTTCCTGCCCTAGGGTTAGGTTTCCTATGGGTTGGGCACTTAGAGCTAGTGTTAGGGTTCCTATGGGTAGGGCTTTCCGCCCTAGGGTTAGGGTTAGTATGGGTAGGGCCCTTGGAACTAGGGTTAGGGTTCCTATGGGTAGGGCTTCCCGCCCTAGGGTTAGGATTCCTATGGGTAGGGCCCTTAGAGCTAGGGTTAGGGTTCCTATGGGTAGGGCTTCCCGCCCTAGTGTTAATGTTCTTATGGGTAGGGCCCTTGGAGCTAGTGTTCGGGTTCCTATGATTAGGACCCTTGGAGCTAGGTTAGACAGGCGGCCTGCTTTTATAGGCCCCCTCCTCCGCCTAGCTCCGCCCCCTAATCAGGGCTCAGCAGTCTGCCCCGACAGAGAGAGTCACGAGCACCCCAAAGACAGACACAAACATAAAATACCTGGCTCCTCCAATGGGAACTCCCACTCAAACTGCCCCGTTGGCTGGCTCCTGAGCCGCTGCGATCAGCTGTGCCGCTGCCTGGCTGGGCGGGCGGCCCGCTTTTATAGGCCCCCTCCTCCGCCTAGCTCCGCCCCCTAATCAGGGCTCAGCAAACTGCCCCGACAGAGAGAGTCACGAGCACCCCAAAGACAGACACAAACATAAAATACCTGGCTCCTCCAATGGGAACTCCCACTCAAACTGCCCCGTTGGCCGGCTCCTGGGCCGCTGGGATCAGCTGTGCCGCAGCCTGGCTGGGCGGCCGGCCGCTTTTATAGGCCCCCTCCTACGCCTAGCTCCGCCCCCTAATCAGGGCTCAGCAGTCTGCCCCGACAGAGAGAGACACGAGCACCCCAAAGACAGACGCAAACACAAAATACCTGGCTCCTCCAATGGGAACTCCCACTCAAACTGCCCCGTTGGCCGGCTCCTTTGCCGCTGCGATCAGCTGTGCCCCTGCCTGGCTGGGCAGCCGGCCGCTTTTATAGGCCCCCTCCTCCGACTAGCTCCGCCCCCTAATCAGGGCTCAGCAGTCTGCCCCGACAGAGAGAGACACGAGCACCCCAAAGAGAGACGCAATCACAAAATACCTGCCTCCTCCAATGGGAACTCCCACTCAAACTGCCCCGTTGGCCGGCTCCTGGGCCGCTGCCATCAGCTGTGCCGCTGCCTGGCTGGGAGGCTGGCCTCTTTTATAGGCCCCCTCCTCCGTCTAGCTCCGCCCCCTAATCAGGGCTCAGCAGTCTGCCCCAACAGAGAGGGACACGAGCACCCCAAAGGCAGACACAAACAAAAAATACCTGGCTCCTCAAATGGGAACTCCCACTCAAACTGCCCCGTGTTGTCAGAGCTGTACCGGTATGGTGCTCTGCTTTCTCCTTGTTGATATCACTCGGCTGCGTGTGTGAGTTCCCTCTGTGTGCTGCCCCAGCTCTGCAGATAGCTGACACAGCAGACCCGACGAGAATCCCCAATGACCACAGAGTCCAGTAAGATGCAAAGCCACGTCGGCTAGGTTTATTGTGACCTCGGACACAATTGCAGTTCCCTGTAGGTTTCTTAGCCTAACTCAGGGCATACTACGAGAAAGTGCCTCTTGGCAAGGACCCGGCTTAGTGGCGGGACTTTCCACTCCCCCTATGGCCGGACAAAGGCACCTCCCCAGGGATGCCTTCTTATACACAGATACAAACAAGTTACACATCACACCTGATGTATAGAGGTACAACCTCTCTACGTAGCAAGTTACAACCTTTCTACGTATTAAGGCACCGCCTTCTACCTTGTACCTGTTGGTTCGATCAAAACAACTCTATCCATCATTTTACCCTTTTGCCCCTGTCATTGGGATGGGTCGGCCTGTTCTCCTGTTATCTATCAAATGTTTCAGTATAGCGTGTTCTAGTGCTGTGTTTATGCTAGGTGAAAATACGTTTATGCAGCATCAGCCCTTTCCGTGCCAGCTTCTGTGAGCAAGGCCTACCTCTGGCTGACAGCTTATTTTTTCTTTATGTTAGCAAAGTCTTGTTCGTTACTTCAGTTCAGGCCTCTGGCCTCATACTGGGCCTTTATCAGGGCCTGCACTTACTACACCCCGTTGGCCGGCTCCTGGGCCGCTGCGATCAGCTGTGCCGCTGCCTGGCTGGGCGGGCAGCCGCTTTTATAGGCCCCCTCCTCCACCTAGCTCCGCCCCCTAATCAGGGCTCAGCAGTCTGCCCCAACAGAGAGAGACACACGCACCCCAAAGACAGACGCAAACACAAAATACCTGGCTCCTCCAATGGGAACTCCCATTCAAACTGCCCTGTTGGCCGGCTCCTGAGCCGCTGCGATCAGCTGTGCCGCTGCCTGGCTGGGCGGGCGGCCCGCTTTTATAGGCCCCCTCCTCCGCTTAGCTCCGCCCCCTAATCAGGGCTCAGCAGTCTGCCCCGACAGAGAGAGACACGAGCACCCCAAAGCAGACGCAAACACAAAATACCTGGATCCTCCAATGGGAACTCCCACTCAAACTGCCCTGTTGGCCGGCTCCTGGGCCGCTGGGATCAGCTGTGCCGCTGCCTGGCTGGGCGGGCGGCCGCTTTTATAGGCACCCTCCTCCGCCTAGCTCCGCCCCCTAATCAGGGCTCAACAGTCTGCCCCGACAGAGAGAGACACGAGCACCCCAAAGAGAGACGCAAACACAAAATACCTGGCTCCTCCAATGGGAACTCCCACTCAACCTGCCCTGTTGGCCGGCTCCTGGGCGGCTGGGATCAGCAGTGCCGCTGCGTGGCTGGGCAGGCGGCCCGCTTTTATACGCCCCTTCCTCCGCCTAGCTCCGCCCCCTAATCAGGGCGCAGCAGTCTGCCCCAACAGAGAGAGACACACGCACCCCAAAGACAGACGCAAACACAAAATACCTGGCTTCTCCAATGGGAACTCCCATTCAAACTGCCCTGTTGGCCGGCTCCTGAGCCGCTGCGATCAGCTGTGCCGCTGCCTGGCTGGGCGGCCCGCTTTTATAGGCCCCCTCCTCCGCCTAGCTCCGCCCCCTAATCAGGGCTCAGCAGTCTGCCCCGACAGAGAGAGACACGAGCACCCCAAAGAGAGACGCAAACACAAAATACCTGGCTCCTCCAATGGGAACTCCCACTCAACCTGCCCTGTTGGCCGGCTCCTGGGCCGCTGGGATCAGCAGTGCCGCTGCGTGGCTGGGCAGGCGGCCCGCTTTTAAACGCCCCCTCCTCCGCCTAGCTCCGCCCCCTAATCAGGGCTCAGCAGTCTGCCCCAACAGAGAGAGACACGAGCACCCCAAAGACAGACGCAAACACAAAATACCTGGCTCCTCCAATGGGAACTCCCTCTCAAACTGCCCCGTTGGCCGGCTCCTGGGCCGCTGCGATCAGCTGTGCCGCTGCCTGGCTGGGCGGGCGGCCGCTTTTATAGGCCCCCTCCTACGCCTAGCTCCGCCCCCTAATCAGGGCTCAGCAGTCTGCCCCGACAGACAGAGACAGGAGCACCCCAAAGAAAGACACAAACACAAAATACCTGGCTCCTCCAATGGGAACTCCCACTCAAACTGCCCTGTTGGCCGGCTCCTGGGCCGCTGCGATGAGCTGTGCCGCTGCCTGGCTGGGCGGGCTGCCCGCTTTTATAGGCCCCCTCCTCCGCCTAGCTCTGCCCCCTAATCAGGGCTCAGCAGTCTGCCCCGACAGATAGAGACACACGTACCCCAAAGACAGACGCAAACACAAAATACCTGGCTCCTCCAATGGGAACTCCCATTCAAACTGCCCTGTTGGCCGGCTCCTGAGCCGCTGCGATCAGCTGTGCCGCTTCCTGGCTGGGCGGGCGGCCCGCTTTTATAGGCCCCCTCCTCCGCCTAGCTCCGCTCCCTAATCAGGGCCCAGCAGTCTGCCCCGACAGAGAGAGACACAAGCACCCCAAAGAGAGACGCAAACACAAAATACCTGGCTCCTCCAATGGGAACTCCCACTCAAACTGCCCTGTTGGCCGGCTCCTGGGCCTCTGCGATCAGCTGTGCCGCTGCCTGGCTCTGCGGGCCGGCCTCTTTTATAGGCCCCCTCCTCTGCATAGATCCGCCCCCTAATCAGGGCTCAGCAGTCTGCCCCGACAGAGAGAAACACACGCACCCCAAAGACAGACGCAAACACAAAATACCTGGCTCCTCCAATGGGAACTCCCACTCAAACTGCCCTGTTGGCCGGCTCCTGGGCCTCTGCGATCAGCTGTGCCGCTGCCTGACTGGGCGGCCGGCCGCTTTTATAGGCCCCTTCCTCCGCCTAGCTCCGCCCCCTAATCGGGGCTCAGCAGTCTGCCCCGACAGAGAGAAACACACGCACCCCAAAGACAGACGCAAACACAAAATACCTGGCTCCTCCAATGGGAACTCCCACTCAAACTGCCCCGTTGGCCGGCTCCTGGGCCGCTGCGATCAGCTGTGCCGCTGCCTGGCTGGGCCTGCGGCCCGCTTTTATAGGCCCCCTCCTCCGCCTAGCTCCGCCCCCTAATCCGGGCTCAGCAGTCTGCCCCGACAGACAGAGACACGAGCACCCCAAAGACAGACGCAAACACAAAATACCTGGCTCCTACAATAGGAACTCCCACTCAAACTGCCCCGTTGGCCGGCTCCTGGGCCGCTACGATCAGCTGTGCCACTGCCTGGCTGGGCGTGCGGCCTGCTTTTATAGGCCCCCTCCTCCGCCTAGCTCCGCCCCCTAATCAGGGCTCAGCAGTCTGCCGCGACAGAGAGAGACAGGAGCACCCCAAAGACAGAAGCAAACACAAAATACCTGGCTCCTCCAATGGGAACTCCCACTCAAACTGCCCCGTGTTGTCAGAGCTGTACCGGTATGGTGCTCTGCTTTCTTCTTGTTGATATCACTCGGCTGCATATGTGAGTTCCCTCTGTGTGCTGCCCCAGCTCTGCAGATAGCTGACACAGCAGACCCGACGAGAATCCCCAATGACCACAGAGTCCAGTAAGATGCAAAGCCACGTCGGCTAGGTTTATTGCGACCTCGGACACAATTGCAGTTCCCTGTAGGTTTCTTAGCCTAACTCAGGGCATACTACGAGAAAGTGCCTCTTGGCCAGGACCCGGCTTAGTGGCGGGACTTTCCACTCCCCCTACCGCCGGACAAAGGCACCTCCCCAGGGATGCCTTCTTATACACAGATACAAACAAGTTACACATCACACCTGACGTATTGAGGTACAACCTCTCTACGTAGCAAGTTACAACCTTTCTACGTATTAAGGCACCGCCTTCTACCTTGTATATGTTGGTTCGATCAAAACAACTCTATCCATCATTTTACCCTTTTGCTCCTGTCATTGGGATGGGCCGGCCTGTTCTCCTGTTATCTATGGAATATTTCAGTATAGTGTGTTCTAGTGCTGTGTTTATGCTAGGTGAATATACTTTTATGCAGCATCAGCCTTTTCCGTGCCAGCTTCTGTGAGCAAGGCCTACCTCTGACTCACAGCTTAACTTTACTTTATGTTAGCAAAGTCTTGACCATTACTTTAGTTCAGGCCTCAGGCCTCATACTGGGCCTTTATCAGGGCCTGCACTTACTACAGCTGGCTCCTGTCCCGCTGCGTGGCTGGGCGGCCGCTTTTATAGGCCCCTCATCAGCCTAGCTCCGCCCCCTACACAGGGCACTGCTGCCCGCTCAGCAGTCTGCCCTGACGGGCCTCTACAGAGAGATACAAGCACTACAAAGACAGATGCTTATCCACAAAGACTGATGCAAATCCAAATACCTGCTCCTCCAATGGGAACTCTCCCACGCCTACTCCCCTGTTCGCTGGCTCGTTTGCTGCTGCCTGGCTGGGCGGCCGCTTTTATAGGCCCCTGCTCAGCCTAAGTCCGCCCCCTACTCAGGGCTCCGCTTAGCAGTCTGCCCCGACGGGCCTCTACAGAGAGATACAAGCACTACAAAGACAGATGCAAATCCAGAAAGACGGATGCAAATCCAAATACCTGCTCCTCCAATGGGAACTCTCCCCTATTTGCTGGCTCCTGTCCCGCTGCTCGCAGCTGTGCCGCTGCCTGGCTGGGCCGGTGCTTCTATAGGCCCCTCCTCTGCCTAGCTCCGCCGCTACTCAGGGCGCCGCTGCCGGCTCAGCAGTCTGCCCCGACGGCCTCTACAGAGATACACAAGCACTACAAAGACAGAGATGCAAATCCAAATACCTGCTCCTCCAGTGGGAACTCTCCCACACAAACTCCCCTGTTCGCTGGCTCCTGTGCCGCTGCTCGCTGGCTCCTGTGCCGCTGCCTAGCTGGGCGGCTTCTTTTAAAGGCCCCACCTCAGCCAAGCTCCGCCCCCCACTCAGGGCGCTTCTGCCAGCTCAGCATTCTGCCCCGACGGGCCTCTACAGAGAGATAAAAGCACTACAAAGACAGATGCGAATCCACAAAGATAGATGCAAATCCAAATAACTGCTCCTCCAATGGGAACTCTCCCACGCAAACTCCCCTGTTCGATTGTTCCTGTGCCGCTGCCTGGCTGGGCTGCCGCTTTTATAGGCCCCTCCTCAGCATAGCTCCGCCCCTACTCAGGGAGCCGCTGCTCGCTCAGCAGTCTGCCCCGACGGGCCTCTACAGAGAGGTACAAGCACTACAAAGACAGATGCAAATCCACAAAGACAGATGCAAATCCAAATACCTGCTCCTCCAATGGGAACTCTCCCACGCAAACGCCCCTGTTCGCTGGCTCCTGTGCCGCTGCTCACTGGCTCCTGTGCTGCTGCCTGGCTGGGCGCCTGCTTTTATAGGCCCCTCCTCAGTCTAGCTCGGCCCCCTACTCAGGGCGCCGCTGTCCGCTCAGCAGTCTGCCCCGACGGGCCTCTACAGAGAGATACAAGCACTACAAAGACAGAGATGCAAATCGAAATACATGCTCCTCCAATGGGAACTCTCCGACGCAAACTCCCCTGTCTCTGCCCTGTTTGCTGGCTCCTGTGCCGCTGCCTGGCTGGGCAGTGCTTTTATAGGCACCTCCTCTGCCGAGATCCCCCCCTTACTCAGCGCGCCGCTGCCCGCTCACCAGTCTGCCCCGACAGGCCTCTACAGAGAGATACAAGCACTACAAAGACAGATGAAATCCATTAAGACAGAGGCAAATCCAAATACCTGCTCGTCCAATGGGAACTCACCCACGCAAACTCCCCTGTTCGCCGCCCTGTTTGCTGGCTCCTGTTGGCTGGCTGGATGGGCGGCCAATTTTATAGGCCCCTCCTCAGCCTAGCTCCGCCCCCTACTCAGGGCGCGGCTTCCCGCTCACCAGTCTGCCCCGACAGGCCTCTACATAGAGATACAAGCACTACAAAGACAGATGCAAATCCAGAAAAAGATGCAAATCCAAATACCTGCTACTCCAATGGGAACTCTCTCACGCAAACTCCCCTGTTCACTGGCTCCTGTGCCGCTGCCGGGCTGAGCGGCCGCTTTTATAGGCCCCTCCTCAGCCTAGCTCCGCCCCCTACTCAGGGCGCTACTGCCCGCTCAGCAGTCTGCCCCGACGGGCCTCTACAGATAGATATAAACACTACATAGACAGAGATGCAAATCCAAATACCTGATCCTCCAATGGGAACTCTCCCACACACACTCCCCTGTTCGCAGCCCTGTTTGCTGGCTCCTGTGCCGCTGCCTGGCTGGGCGGCCGCTTTTATAGGCCCCTACTCAGCCTGGCTCCGCCCCCTACTCAGGGCGCTACTGCCCGCTCAGCAGTCTGCCCCGACGTGCCTCTAAAGAAAGATATTAGCACTACAAAGACAGATGC
Source organism: Mauremys mutica (assembly GCF_020497125.1). Lineage (NCBI taxonomy): Eukaryota > Metazoa > Chordata > Testudines > Geoemydidae > Mauremys > Mauremys mutica. The sequence continues at coordinate 147,110,594 of NC_059072.1, read as the reverse complement.
AAATCCACAAAGACAGATGCAAATCCAAATAGCTGCTCCTCCAATGGGAACCCTCCTACGCAAATGCCCCTGTTCGCTGTCTGCTGTGCCGCTGCTCGCTGTCTCCTGTGCCGCTGCCTGCCTGGGCGGCCGCTTTTCTAGGCCCCTCCTCCGCCTAGCTCCGCCCCCTACTCAAAGCACCGCTTCCCGCTCAGCAGACTGCCCCGACGGGCCTCTACAGAGAGATACAAGCACTACAAAGACAGATGCAAAGCCACAAAGACAGATGCAAATCCAAATACCTGCTCCTCCAATGAGAAGTCTCCCACACTAACTCCCCTGCTCGCTTGTTCCTGTGCCGCTGCCTGGCTGGGGGGCCGCTTTCATAGGCCCCTCCTCAGCCTAGCTCCGCCCCCTACTCAGGGCGCCGCTGCCCACTCAGCAGTTTGCCCGGACGAGCCTCTACAGAGAGATACAAGCACTACAAAGACAGATGCAAAGCCACAAAGACAGATGCAAATCCAAATACCTGCTCCTCCAATAGGAACTCTCCCATGCAAACTCCCCTGTTCACTGGTTTCTCTGCCGCTGCTCGCTGGCTCCTGTGCATCTGCCAGGCAGAGCGGCCGCTTTTATAGGCCCCTCCTCAGCCTAGCTCCGCCTCCTACTCAGGGCGCCGCTGCCCGCTCAGCATTCTGCCCCGACGGGCCTCTACAGAGAGATACAAGCACTACAAAGACAGATGCAAATCCACAAAGACAGATGCAAATCCAAATACCTGCTCCTCCAATGGGAACTCTCCCACGCAAACCCCGCTGTTCGTTGGCTCCTGTGCCGCTGCCTGGCTGGGGGGCCGCTTTTATAGGCCCCTCTTCAGCCTAGCTCCGCCCCCTCTTCAGGGTGCCGCTGCCCGCTCAGTAGTCTGGGCCGACGGGCCTCTATAGAGAGATAGAAGCACTACAAAGACAGATGCAAATCAAAATACCTGCTCCTCCAATGGGAACTCTCCCACGCAAACGCCCCTGTTTGCTGGCTCCTCTGCCGCTGCCTGAATGGGCGGCCGCTTTTATAGGCCCCTCCTCAGCCTAGCTCCGCCTCCTACTCAGGGCGCCGCTGCCCGCTCAGCATTCTGCCCCGACGGGCCTCTACAGAGAGATACAAGCACTACAAAGACAGATGCAAATCCACAAAGACAGATGCAAATCCAAATACCTGCTCCTCCAATGGGAACTCTCCCAAGTAAACTCCCCTGTTCGCTGGCTCCTGTGCCGCTACTTGTTGGCTCCTATGCCGCTTCCTGGCTGGGCGGCCGCTTTTGTAGGCCCCTCCTCAGCCTAGCTCCGCCCCCTACTCAGGGCGCAGCTGCCTGCTCAGCAGTCTGCCCCGAAGGGCCTGTACACAGAGATACAAGCACTACAAAGACAGATGCAAATCCACAAATACAATGCAAATCCAAATACCTGCTCCTCCAATGGGAACTCTTTCACGCAAACTCCCCTGTTCTCTGGCTCCTGTGCCGCTGCCTGGCTTGGGGGCCGATTTATAAGGCCCTCCTCAGCCTAGCTCCGCCCCCTACTCAGGCCGCCGTCCCCGCTCTGCAGTCTGCCCCGACGGGCCTCTACAGAGAGATACAAGCACTACAAAGACAGATGCATATCCACAAAGACAGAGAAGCAAATCCAAATACCTGCTCCTCCAATGGGAACTCTGCCACACAAACTCCCCTGTTTGCTGGCTCCTGTGCCGGTGCCTGGCTGGGCGGCCGCTTTTATAGGCCCCTCTTCAGCCTAGCTCCGCCCCCTACTCAGGGCGCCGCTGCCCGCTCAGCAGTCTGCCCCGACGGGCCTCTACAGAGAGATACAAGCATTACAAAGACAGATGCAAATCCACAAAGACAGATGCAAATCCAAATACCTGCTACTCCAATGGGAACTCTCCCACGCAAACTCCCCTGTTCGCTGGCTCCTGTGCCGCTGCCGGGCTGAGCGGCCGCTTTTATAGGCCCCTCCTCAGCCTACCTCCGCCCCCTACTCAGGGCGCCGCTGCCCGCTCAGCAGTCAGCCCCGACGGGCCTCTACAGAGAGATACAAGCACTACAAAGACAGATGCAAATCCATATACCTGCTCCTCCCATGGGAACTCTCCCACGCAAACTCCCCTGTTCGCTGGCTCCTGTGACGCTGCTCGCTGGCTCCTGTGCCGCTGCCTGGCTGGGCAGCTGCTTTTAGAGGCCCTTCCTCAGTCTAGCTCCGTCCCCTACTCAGGGCTCCGCTGCCTGCTCAGCAGTCTGCGCCGACGGGCCTCTACAGAGAGATACAAGCACTACAAAGACAGATGCAAATCCAGAAAGACAGATGCAAATCCAAATACCTGCTCCTCCAATGGGAATTCTCCCGCGCAAAGTACCCTGTTCGCCGGCTCCTGTACCGCTGCTCGCAGCTGTGCCGCTGCCTGGCTGGGCGGCCGCTTTTATAGGCCCCTCCTCAGACTAGCTCCGCACCCTACTCAGGGCGCCGCAGCCCGCTCAGTAGTCTGCCCCGATAGGCCTCTACAGAGAGATACAAGCACTACAAAGACAGATGCAAATCCACAAAGACAGTTGCAAATCCAAATACCTGCTCCTCCAATGGGAACTCTCTCATGCAAACTCCTCTCTTCGCTTGCTCCTGTGCCGCTGCTCGCTGGCTCCTGTGCTGCTGCCTGGCTGGGCAGCGGCTTTTATAGGCCCCTCCTCAGCCTAGCTCCGCCCCCTACTCAGGGCGCCTCTGCCCGCTCAGCAGTCTGCCCCGACGGGCCTCTAGAGAGAGATGCAAGCACTACAAAGACAGATGCAAATACACAAAAAAGAAGCAAATCCAAATACCTGATCCTCCAATGGGAACTCTCCCACGCAAACGCCCCTGTTCGCTGGCTCCTGTGCCGCTGCTCGCTGGCTACTGTGCCGCTGCCTGAATGGGCAGCCGCTTTTATAGGCCCCTCCTCAGCCTAGCTCCGCCCCCTACTCAGGGCGCCTCTGCCCGCTCAGCAGTCTGCCCCGACGGGCCTCTATAGAGAGATACAAGCACTACAAAGACAGATGCAAATCCACAAAAATGATGCAAATCCGAATACCTGCTCCTCCAATGGGAACTCTCCCATGCAAACGCCCCTGTTCACTGGCTCCTGTGCCGCTGCTTGCTGGCTCTTGTGCCACTGCCTGGCTCGGTGGCCGCTTTTATAGGCCCCTCCTCAGCCTAGCTCCAACTCATACGCAGGGCGCCGCTCCCCGCTCAGCATTCTGCCCCGACGGGCCTCTATAGAGAGATACAAGCACTACAAAGACAGATGCAAATCCACAAAAATGATGCAAATCCAAATACCTGCTTCTCCAATGGGAACTCTCCCATTCAAAGTCTCCTTTTCACTGGCTCCTGTGCCGCTGCTCTCTAGCTCCTGTGCATCTGCCAGGCAGAGCGGCCGCTTTTATAGGCCCCTTCTCAGCCTTGCTCCGCCCCCTACTCAGGGCGCTCCTGCCCGCTCAGCAGTCTGCCCCGACGGGCCTCTAGAGAGAGATACAAGCACTACAAAGACAGATGCAAATCCACAAAAAAGATGCAAATCCAAATACCTGCTCCTCCAATGGGAACTCTCTCACGCAAACTCCTCTCTTCGCTTGCTCCTGTGCCGCTGCTCACTGGCTCCTGTGCCGCTGCCTGGCTGGGTGGCCGCTTTTATAGGCCCCTCCTCAGCCTAGCTCCAACTCATACGCAGGGCGCCGCTCCCCGCTCAGCATTCTGCCCCGACGGGCGTCTTCAGAGAGATACAAGCATTACAAAGACAGATGCAAATCCACAAAGACAGATGCAAATCCAAATACCTGCTACTCCAATGGGAACTCTCCCACACACACTCCCCTGTTCGCAGCCCTGTTTGCTGGCTCCTGTGCCGCTGCCTGGCTGGGCAGCCGCTTTTATAGGCCCCTACTCAGCCTGGCTCCGCCCCCTACTCAGGGCGCTACTGCCCGCTCAGCAGTCTGCCCCGACGTGCCTCTAAAGAAAGATATTAGCACTACAAAGACAGATGCAAATCCACAAAGACAGATGCAAATCCAAATAGCTGCTCCTCCAATGGGAACCCTCCTACGCAAATGCCCCTGTTCGCTGTCTGCTGTGCCGCTGCTCGCTGTCTCCTGTGCCGCTGCCTGCCTGGGCGGCCGCTTTTCTAGGCCCCTCCTCAGCCTAGCTCCGCCCCCTACTCAAAGCACCGCTTCCCGCTCAGCAGACTGCCCCGACGTGCATCTACACAGAGATACAAGCACTACAAAGACAGATGCAAAGCCACAAAGACAGATGCAAATCCAAATACCTGCTCCTCCAATGAGAAGTCTCCCACACTAATTCCCCTGCTCGCTGGCTCCTGTGCCGCTGCCTGGCTGGGCAGCCTCTTTTATAGGCCTCTTCTCAGCCTTTCTACGCCCCCTACTCAGGGCGCTGCTGCCCGCTCAGCAGACTGCCCCGACGTGCATCTACACAGAGATACAAGCACTACAAAGACAAATGCAAATACACAAAGACAGATGCAAATCCAAATACCTGCTCCTCCAGTGGGAACTCACCCACGCAAACGCCCCTGTACGCTGGTTTCTGTGCCGCTGCTTGCTGGCTCCTGCGCCACTGCCTGGCTGGGCGGCCGCTTTTATAGGCCCCTCCTCAGCCTAGCTCCGCCTCCTACTCAGGGCGCCGCTGCCCGCTCAGCAGTCTGCCCCGACAGAGAGAGACACGAGCTCCCCAAAGACAGATGCAAACACAAAATACCTGCCTCCTCCAATGGGAACTGCCACTCAAACTGCCCTGTTGGCCGGCTCCTGGGCCGCTGCCATCAGCTATGCCGCTGCCTGGCTGGGCAGGCAGCCCGCTTTTTTACGCCCCCTTCTCTGCCTAGCTCCGCCCCCTAATCAGGGCTCAGCAGTCTGCCCCGACAGAGAGAGACACGAGCACCGCAAAGACAGACGCAAACACAAAATACCTGGCTCCTCCAATGGGAACTCCCACTCAAACTGCCCCGTTGGCCGGCTCCTGGGCCGCTGCGATCAGCTGTGCCGTTGCCTGGCTCGGCGGCCGGCTGCTTTTATAGGCCTCCTCCTCCGCCTAGCTCCGCCCCCTAATCGGGGCTCAGCAGTCTGCCCCGACAGAGAGAGACAGGAGCACCCCAAAGACAGACGCAAACACAAAATACCTGGCTCCTCCAATGGGAACTCACACTCAAACTGCCCTTATGGCCGGCTCCTGGGCCGCTGCGATCAACTGTGCCGTTGCCTGGCTGGGCGGGCGGCCCGCTTTTATAGGCCCCCTCCTCCGCCTAGCTCCGCCCCCTAATCAGGGCTCAGCAGTCTGCCCCGACAGAGAGAGACACGAGCACCCCAAAGACAAACGCAAACACAAAATACCTGGCTCCTCCAATGGGAACTCCCACTCAAACTGCCCTGTTGGCCGGCTCCTGGGCCGCTGCGATGAGCTGGGCCGCTGCCTGGCTGGGCGGGCGGCCCGCTTTTATAGGCCCCCTCCTCCGCCTAGCTCCGCCCCCTAATCAGGGCTCAGCAGTCTGCCCCGACAGAGAGAGACACGAGCACCCCAAAGACAGACGCAAACACAAAATACCTGGCTCCTCCAATGGGAACTCCCACTCAAACTGCCCTGTTGGCCGGCTCCTTGGCCGCTGCGATCAGCTGTGCCGCTGCCTGGCTGGGTGGGCGGCCCGCTTTTATAGGCCCCCTCCTTCGCCTAGCTCCGCCCCGTAATCAGGGCTCAGCAGTCTGCCCCGACACAGAGAGACACGAGCACCCCAAAGACAGACTCAAACACAAAATACCTGGCTCCTCCAATGGGAACCCCCACTCAAACTGCCCTGTTGGCCGGCTCCTTGGCCGCTGCGATCAGCTGTGCCGCTGCGGGGCTGGGTGGGCGGCCCGCTTTTATAGGCCCTCTCCTCCGCCTAGCTCCGCCCCCTAATCAGGGCTCAGCAGTCTGCCCCGACAGAGAGAGACGCGAGCACCCCAAATACAGACGCAAACACAAAATACCTATCTCCTCCAATGGGAATTCCCACTCAAACTGCCCTGTTGGCCGGCTCCTTGGCCGCTGCGATCAGCTGTGCCGCTGCGGGGCTGGGTGGGCGGCCCGCTTTTATAGGCCCTCTCCTCCGCCTAGCTCCGCCCCCTAATCAGGGCTCAGCAGTCTGCCCCGACAGAGAGAGACGCGAGCACCCCAAATACAGACGCAAACACAAAATACCTATCTCCTCCAATGGGAATTCCCACTCAAACTGCCCTGTTGGCCGGCTTCTGGGCCGCTGCTATCAGATGTGCCGCTGCCTGGCTGGGCGGGCGGCCCCCTTTAATAGGCCCCCTCCTCCGCCTAGCTCCGCCCCCTAATCAGGGCTCAGCAGTCTGCCCCGACAGAGAGAGACACGAGCACCCCAAAGACAGACGCAAACACAAAATACCTGACTCCTCCAATGGGAATTCTAACTCAAACTGCCCTGTTGGCCGGCTCCTGGGCCGCTGCGATCAGCTGTTCCGCTGCCTGGCTGGGCCGGCGGGCCGCTATTATAGGCCCCCTCCTCCGCCTAGCTCCGCCCCCCAATTAGGGCTCAGCAGTCTGCCCCGACAGAGAGAGACACAGCACCCCATAGACAGACGCAAACACAAAATACCTGGCTCCTCCAATGGGAACTCCCACTCAAACTGCCCCGTTGGCCGGCTCCTGGGCCGCTGCCATTAGCTGTGCCACTGCCTGGCTGGGCTGGCCGCCAGCTTTTATAGGCCCCCTCCTCCGCCTAGCTCCGACCCCTAATCAGGGCTAAGCAGTCTGCCCCGACAGAGAGAGACACGAGCACCCCAAAGCAGACGCAAACACAAAATACCTGGCTCCTCCAATGTGAACTCCCACTCATACTGCCCTGTTGGCCGGCTCCTGGGCCGCTGCCATCAGCTATGCCGCTGCCTGGCTGGGCGGCCGGCCGCTTTTATAGGCCCCCTCCTCCGCCTAGATCAGGCCCCTAATCAGGGCTCAGCAGTCTGCACCGACAGAGAGAGACACGAGCACCCCAAAGACAGACGTGAACACAAAATACCTGGCTCCTCCATTGGGAACTCCCACTCAAACTGGCCTGTTGGCCGGCTCCTGGGCCGCTGCGATCAGATGTGCCGCTGCCTGGCTGGGCCGACAGCCCCCTTTAATAGGCCCCCTCCTCCGCATAGCTCCGCCGCCTAATCAGGGCTCAGCAGTCTGCCCCGACAGAGAGAGACACGAGCACCCCAAAGACAGACGCAAACACAAAATACCTGGCTCCTCCAATGGGAACTCCCACTCAAACTGCCCTGTTGGCCGGCTCCTGGGCCGCTGCGATCATCTGTTCCGCTGCCTGGCTTGGCGGGCGGGCCGCTTTTATAGGCCCCCTCCTCCGCCTAGCTCCGCCCCCTAATCAGGGCTCAGCAGTCTGCCCCGACAGAGAGAGACACGAGCACCCCAAAGACAGACGCAAACACAAAATACCTGGCTCCTCCAATGGGAACTTCCACTCAAACTGCCCCGTTGGCCGGCTCCTGGGCCGCTGCGATCAGCTGTGCCGCTGCCTGGCTGGGCGGGCGGCCGCTTTTATAGGCCCCCTCCTCCGCCAAGCTCCGCCCCCTAATCAGGGCTCAGCAGGCTGCCCCGACAGAGACAGACACGAGCACCCCAAAGACAGACGCAAACACAAAATACCTGGCTCCTCCAATGGGAACTCCCACTCAAACTGCCCTGTTGGCCGGCTCCTGGGCCGCTGCCATCAGCTATGCCGCTGCCTGGCTGGGTGGCCGGCCGCTTTTATACGCCCCCTCCTCCGCCTAGCTCCGCCCCCTAATCAGGGCTCAGCAGTCTGCAACGACAGAGAGAGACACGAGCACCCCAAAGACAGACGCAAACACAAAATGGCCGGATCCTGGGCCGCTGCGATCAGCTGTGCCGCTGCCTTACTGGGCAGCTGGCCGCTTTTATAGGCCCCCTCCTCCGCCTAGCTCCGCCCCCTAATCAGGGCTCAGCAGTCTGCAACGACAGAGAGAGACACGAGCACCCCAAAGACAGACGCAAACACAAAATGGCCGGATCCTGGGCCGCTGCGATCAGCTGTGCCGCTGCCTTACTGGGCAGCTGGCCGCTTTTATAGGCCCCCTCCTCCGCCTAGCTCCGCCCCCTAATCAGGGCTCAGCAGTCTGCCCCGACAGAGAGAGACACGAGCACCCCAAAGAGAGAGGCAAACACAAAATACCTGGCTCCTCCAATGGGAACTCCCACTCAAACTGCCCCGTGTTGTCAGAGCTGTACCGGTATGGTGCTCTGCTTTTTCCTTGTTGATATCACTCGGCTGCGTGTGTGAGTTCCCTCTGTGTGCTGCCCCAGTTCTGCAGATAGCTGACACAGCAGACCCGACGAGCATCCCCAATGACCACAGAGTCCAGTAAGATGCAAAGCCACGTCGGCTAGGTTTATTGCGACCTCGGACACAATTGCAGTTCCCTGTAGGTTTCTTAGCCTAACTCAGGGCATACTACGAGAAAGTGCCTCTTGGCAAGGACCCGGCTTAGTGGCGGGACTTTCCACTCCCCCTACGGCCGGACAAAGGCACCTCCCAAGGGATGCCTTCTTATACACAGATACAAACAAGTTACACATCACACCTGACGTATTGAGGTACAACCTCTCTACGTAGCAAGTTACAACCTTTCTACGTATTAAGGCACCGCCTTCTACCTTGTACATGTTGGTTCGATCAAAACAACTCTATCCATCATTTTAGCCTTTTGCCCCTGTCATTGGGATGGGTCGGCCTGTTCTCCTGTTATCTATGGAATGTTTCAGTATAGTGTGTTCTAGTGCTGTGTTTATGCTAGGTGAATATACGTTTATGCAGCATCAGCCCTTTCCGTGCCAGCTTCTGTGAGCAAGGCCTACCTCTGGCTCACAGCTTAACTTTGCTTTATGTTAGCAAAGTCTTGTTCGTTACTTCAGTTCAGGCCTCTGGCCTCATACTGGGCCTTTATCAGGGCCTGCACTTACTACATTCCCCCGCTTTTTCTCTTTTTATGGGGAGGATGTTTACCCATCATCCCGGAAAAGCATAATGTACGGACTAAAGATAACCCAGTGGGCTAAACACTGTTATCTGGTTACCTTATTTTACCATCCATACACTCATGCCCCATCTGTCTTTTTAGTCTGCACATTTCCTCGTACGACTATTAGACAGACTTTATTATCCAATTATTTTAGTCCCTTATGTTGGGCCTGGGAATGTTAGGCCCGGGACCATGGATACATGGGGGTCAATAGCCTCTCTGGTGTTTTATTGAGGGCCTCGTGAGACCATACAAATGTAAATGTAAATGTAAAATATAAAGGTAGTATTATGATTGAGCCTTAGAGGCACTCCCAAATAATTAATATATATAAATTATATGGTTATAGCATATATATTTGTAGCATGTATGGGCATATATGTATAGTATGTATGTGTACATATGACACCACCTTACTTCCAAGCATAACCATGTTTTTCCAATTTGCTGGTGTACTGTGGCCCTTTTACTTTGGTGACACAGATAGACACACACCCCTATTAGGGCAATTTCAGTGACTATCTCTCTCATTATTAGTAGTAGGCTGAGTGTTTTAAACTACTGGGATAGGGATTATGATAGTGTGTCCTACAGTGTCTATGAGAAGTAAAACAGAAATTTGGAGTAGTGACACTACCACTGAGGCCTTTATATATAAATATATTGTAATTAGTTACTACATGTACTGTCCATTCATATTATAGGTTATCCTTAAACTGGTTGTCACCCTCTGGTCAGCTTTACTGGGCAGGAAACAGAAGTGGGTATCTTCTCTGTTCCATTGGTTGATGTAGATCCAGTTGTTTCTTATGGATGCTGTCTTCCAGATAACCTACTGAATGGACAGTAACCACTTTATCAAATATTGCTGTGTCAGGATTTAATATTGGTACCCAGACACTAAACAAGATTGTTTTGAATAACATGTGCCTCAGTTAGGATGCAGTGTTACTGACCCAAATTATGACTGATACTAACAGGCAATTTGTTTACCCAATGTGTAGTTACTATGTGACTTAGTTTTTTTACCAATTTGTTTTTTCCTTGTCTTCATGTTGTTAGCTGCCATTCGTTTGTTGATTTTTACCTGTGTGTTGGTTAAACAGTTTAGCAAGGTTATACATATTGTACATTAATTATACAATACAGCAATAATACAATAGTACAGCAATAATATAGCAGTACAATAATAATACAGCAGTACAGTGATAATACAGTAGTACAGCAATAATACAGTTGTTTTTACACAGTAACCAAGTTGAAATTAAATGACAGTCTTTTTGGTCCAGCAAGTAGTTTTTAGCTGATTGTTAAATTAATTGTCCATATATTGTAGCTAAAGGTGTAATTGAAGAGTCTCTTATTTATAAAACACTTCATTTTTCTTTTCTTGATGCTTGGGGGTTTCTTCACTGTATACAGATATGAACTGGTGTCTTCAGGGTGTGATATTTTCTGGTTTCTTTGGTCTGTGGGATGCAACTTAAACAACTTTTGTTAGTTAACAATAAAGTTTGTTTTTTTGTTTGTTTGTTTGTTTTTAGTAACCCAAACTTAATACACAGTTTTAACTTACTTTGTTTACAATGTAATAAGAACAATGTAATAGGGACCGAGCCTTTTATAACACAAGCTATACTTTTGCAATTGTTGTATAGACATTCATTTTCATTTGGGGTGCATTACTAATATTTAATACTAAATTTAATGCTTAATGGCTATGTCGAAGAAAAACTCAGTTCTCGCTTTTATGTTTGGGTGCAGCAAAAACAAATACTTTATTATAATACTCTAGTGAACACAAGAGGGAGAGAGTGTCAGGAACTGGGTTGCCCCTTGTCCTGGACAGATCTCTCTCAATTAGTAAACAATCATAACAATCTTTATACCTTTCTAGCAGACCATGGTTAGCATACTTGCAGACAGTAAAAGTAAACGTTTGCATTTGTTTATACATAAGCCTATTCATTATCTTATTTGTCTGCAATACCAGAACAGAAAACAAGACTGCAATTCACAAGGTCGTAACGACTTTTCACACAATTCACTCTGCACCAGATACAGGGTAACAGCTTAACCTCTGCTAATTAGCTAACATACATTAAGATCCCTTCAAACCTTTATTAATTAATTCTTGGCCTGCACATTCCCCCCTTTTGTACTTCTAGTACAACAAATACCTCAAATCTCAATTTGCATTAAACCATGGATTTCAGAGTTTACAGGAGACATCTCAACCTTAGGGGTTTTCATGGGATGTAATGACAATGCATGATTAGCATGAACATGAAAAGTAGTATTACTATCATTACGTCCTTTACAACAACAACTACAACAACAACTACAACAACAACAACATAATCCCACCCCAACCAACAACACTACAAACAATAACATCCCCATAGGAATAAAATAATGGGGTTGTCGTACAGTTTTGGTAACAAAGCACAATACATCAAACTTAGTACATAAAGTAGACACTCTATAAGCTGTATGAAAGGCATTCTGCTCATCATGATATATATTCTGAAGCATGTGAATTTGCCCTTGCAACTCAGAGATTCTGCGAACCTCTGGCAACAATGAAAGCAAATTCTGAAACCGATCAGGTACTATCCTAGTCCAATTAAAATATACCTGAAATCTAAGAGCTACATGTAACATTCTATCTGCAGGCCAGTAAATAATATGATTGCCAGCAGCAGTGGTAAGATTAAAATGTATATTTCGTAATATGGTGGTATTAACGTACACACAGCTATCATTAGCCTGAAAATGTGGGTGTCCTGTAAGGGTAGTCCCTTGACCTCTACCCTCCCAGCAAATATTGTCATAAACAGTGACAACTTCCCCTGGCTTCAGTTTCCGTATACACTGAAGCTGTGGTGGTTCTAACGGCCAAAATGTCCATAAATTCCCTAACCCCATCCAAATATCAGCTGTAATCCCAGGAGCACTAACCAAAAATCGATTAGGAGAATCAGGTGGCCTGACTTCCCAGATATCTCGGTGAATCACCCAATCCCACATGCATCCTCCCCATGGACCCGGCAGGATTTGGTATGTGGGAGCCCACACCCCCTTAACCGGTCCATATGCTTGGAAGGAGCACTGTGAACGTCCACATTTCCATCCAGAAAGTCTCCAAGTATGTCTCCATGGCCACAGATCAGATGGTACTCCTGACGTGTCTGTAAGGGCAGTGGGCCAAGCTTGGTGCACTAGATCATTCCGAATGGCCATCAGCTGGTCATTCAGGAAATCCTGAATTTCCGAACATGCTAGATCCCACTGCAATGCCTTCCCAGCCTCAGTGATATTCAGTACCATCTCTCTCAATAAATTCTGGGTCAGAGAACTAAGGGCGGAAATGACATGTAACTCACCCACTCCGGTTCGCACTTGTGTCAGCTGTGCCCCAGAAATCAGGCCAGTGGCCTTCTCTCATTGGCCCAATTTCTCATCATGCTCCTGGGTCTTAAAAATATTCCAAACAGCAGCTGCAGAATTGGCCCCATCCCACAAGGATCCGGCTAGATCCCTCTTCTTTCTAGAGGAAATAACCCAGGCCCTCAGTTGTGCTAACCTAATGGCAGCCCCTTGGGAACAATTTGGATATGTAGAGGTGATCTGAAAACTAGATAAAGGCAATGTAAACTTCACAGTCCCTAGTGTAGTGTTAAGTACAGTCCACCGATATTCTGGCACATTTCCCCTCAGCGTAGGTCTATACCACATCTGTTGGTTGTAGACCTGCATATATTTCTGAGAGGCATTAATATCAATAGCATAAGAGGGAGTGTATTGCAATAAAGTACAAGTCACATTATCAGTCACTGGAATGGTCTCCAGACAGGTAAAATTTCCAGTAGTAGAACAAACTCTTTGGGTAGTCGTTTGATTATTCACTAATTGGGTAACCAAATAACAATAAGGGCCTCTTTCAGGTAACATAGCACAAATTCCAGGAATAACCATCATATCTACTTCACTATGGAATCCATCAATTTCATATCTAAAGTCTAGGGGCTGATCTGCAGTAATATTATGGATCTCTATTGCCACTGATCCATTTGTTTTCCACTCAATGGTTCTCTCATATGAAGTCTGTTGAACTTTAAAAAATAGGCTTTCTGAGCAATATTCTAATAAATCACTAAGATGGGAAGGTCTGGGCCAACGAATCTCATTAGAATATACAATTTCGTTTACATCTGGATAAATTACAGAAGTGATGGCCAGGGTTGAGGGGCTAGTGGGGGTAATCTTTGTCGTAGCAAGGTGCTTTTGGTAGTCATTATCTGAAAGCCAATTAGGGAGGGCAGTACATCCCCAGGGTACTTGTCCATAAGCACAGAGCCCTGCCCCTGGAAGAAATCCAAGCCACCATTCAACCCCACACGCCCAAGCACGCTCCCCACAGTTCCCTCCTTGCCAATAAACGATGCTTCGTTTCTTCCACCAGGGCCAGTTCATAATGTCTCTTTTAGTCAGGAATCCCTGGACTCTGGAGGAGTTTGCAGAACGAATGTATCTTCTCCTCTTCCCCAAAAACAATCGTGGTCTAGCATGATAAAGGGAAGAGGGTTGTAATGTTGGAATTCCTTTAGAAAAATCCAAAGGCACAGTAGGTCCGTCAGAGGACAAGGGAGAGGTCACCAGTACGTCACCTTGTCCTCTTCTTCTGCTGTCCAGCAGGAACAGCAGGGCTAGAAGAAGGAGCACGTTGATCATCAGTAGGTGTGGCCTCCCGAGGTGGAGGGGTCTTTTTGCAGTGCGATGCATGGGTCCAGGCAGGTAGTCCTTGACACTTCACAGCAGTGTTGGTAGTCAACAGGACTTGGAAAGGGCCTTTCCAGCGTGGAGCCAGGGCAGTCTTTCGTTGATGGACCTTTATGTAGACCCAGTCTCCCGGTTCCAATGAGTGGCAAGGTTGCACAGGATCCTTCGGTAAGGCTTCCTTCACCTGTGTATAAAAAGACTTAACACATTTCATTAGTGCCTGACAATACTTAAGCATTATATCATCCATCAAATGAATGTCCATCTGAGCTAAGGTCAGTGGGGGTGCAGTTGGTAGTCGCATTGGGCGCCCCGTCAAAATCTCATGAGGGCTGAGTCCAGTCTTTCGATTGGGAATGGCTCTCATACTCATCAGTGCCAATGGAAGGGCATCTGGCCACTTTAAGTTCGTTTCAGCACAAATCTTGGCCAGTTTTATTTTTTAAAATCCCGTTCTGGCGTTCCACTGTCCCAGCAGATTGTGGGTGATGAGGGCAGTGAAGGTTGTGTTGGATCTGCAAAGCTGTACATAACTCCTTTACAATCTGTCCAGTAAAGTGAGTTCCACGATCACTGTTGATACTCACAGGAATGCCAAAACGAGGGACAAAATCCTTAAGCAGAAGTTTCACAACAGTCCTGGCATCTGCCTTCCTGCAGGGAAAAGCTTCAACCCAATTGGTAAATACATCAACTAAAACCAATACATATTCATAACCACATTTAGACATTTGAATAAAATCAATCTGAATATTTACAAAAGGTCCCCAAGGAGGAGGGTGGGCTGCTCGCATAGCTTTAACAGCTTTACCAATGTTGTGTTGTTGACAAATCACACAGTGTTGACAGTAGGAATAGGCAACAGAAGGGAAAATGGGTGCAAACCAATCTCGGGCAACTGCAGCAACCATCCCCCCTTTGCTCACGTGTGCCATCCCATGGTATATGCGAGCAAGATAGGGCAATAACATCTTTGGTGCCACCAGGCGACCATCCGGGGCATGCCAAAGATTATCAGAATGTAAAATGCAGCCAGCAGCACTCCAAGAGTGCTTCTCAGTTCTTGATGTTGCCTCCTGGATCTTAGCCAGATCGTCAAGGGAGGCCAGTGAAGGCTGCTCTATCAGTACACAGGAATGTACAGCCTGAGGTGCAGAAAGAGCCGCTGTCCTAGCTGCAGAGTCAGCTAGAGCATTCCCACGGGTAACTTCATCATGAGGGGTCTTGTGAGCAGTACATTTAACAACAGCTATAGCTTTAGGCAACAAAAGAGCATCCAAAAGAGCAGAAACATAAAACCATTCTTAATAGGAGAACCAGTGGATGTAAGGAAGCCTCTATATTTCCAAAGCAATCCAAAATCATGAACCACTCCAAAAGCATAACGAGAATCCGTATAGATAGTGACCGTTTGATCTCGAGCCAAAACACAAGCTCGAGTCAAAGCCACAAGTTCAGCTACTTGAGAGGAAAACACTGAAGAAAGGAAAGCACTCTCAAGAACAGCACAGGTAGTGCAGACAGCATAACCAGCAACTAATTTACCCTTAGAATCTCGCAAACACGAGCCATCCACAAAATAAAGGAGATCAGGATTCTGCAAAGGCACATCCAGTAAATCATCTCTAGGACGAGTAAGAACAGACGTTACAAACATACAATCATGTGGGGTTCCATCTTCAGGCCCAGGCAACAAAGAGGCTGGATTAAGAACAGGGCAACGAGCCAAAGTAATATGAGAGGAAGATAGCAAAACCAGTTCATATTTGATAAGACGAGAAGCGGATAAATGCTGCGTCCTAGATTTCAACAAGAGTGCAGCCACAGCATGCGGAACACACACACTCAAAGGAGAACCCAATACAATAGATTCAGATAACTGAACAGAAAGGGCCGTGGCCGCTACAGCCCGTAAACAAGGGGAAAATCCTACCGCCACAGCGTCTAGGGCAGTACTGTAGTAGGCAATAGGACGGTGTTTGTCCCCGTGCTTTTGCGTTAGTACAGCCAAAGCAAACCCATTACGCTCATGACAGAAAAGAGTAAATGGTTTAGTATAATCAGGAAGTCCCAGGGCCGGAGCAGTAGATAGTCTCTGTTTAATAGCAACAAAAGCGCTCTCAGCCTCTGGGGGCCAAGGAAGAGGTTCAGGGGTACCAGACTTAGTCAGATCCTGTAAGGGTTTAATCACTGTTGCATAACCTAAAATCCACTGCCTGCAATATCCAGTCATGCCCAGAAAAGTACGCATTTGAGAAACAGTACTAGGCCTAGGCATATTTAAAATAGCTGAAATACGAGAGTCTGATAAATGACGCTTGCCATGAGAAATATCATGACCAAGATAATGAACCTTGGGTTGACACAGTTGGAGTTTCTCCTGGGATGCTTTGTGACCTTTGGCAGCTAAAGCAGTTAAAAGAGTCAGAGTATCAGTTTTAGAAGAGTCAAAAGAGAAAGACGCCAGTAAAAGGTCATCCACATATTGTATAAGTACTGATTTTCCAGGGAAAACCACATCATCCAGTTCCTTCTTCAGGATCTGAGAAAACAGGGAGGGAGATTCAGTATACCCTTGGGGTAACCTGGTCCAGGTATACTGACATCCTTTATAAGTAAAGGCAAACAAATACTGACTATCTGGGTGAATTGGAATAGAAAAAAATGCTGAACACAAATCTACAACAGAAAAATAAGTGGCTGACGGTGGAATACAAGAAAGAATTGTAGCTGGATTTGGAACCACTGGAAAAGAAGGCAAAACCACAGCATTAATAGCGCGAAGGTCTTGAACAAACCGATAGGTATTCCTTCCTGGCTTCTTTACAGGAAAGATAGGAGTATTACAAGAACTAATAGTGGGAACAATAATACCCTGTTGCAATAAAGATTCTATAACCGGAGCTATGCCTGCCACTGCTTCAGGACGCAGTGGGTACTGTGGAATCCTTGGCAAAAGCTTAGCAGGGTCCACAAAAATCTTAACCAGCTCGGCTGTTCTAATCTGTCCCACTTCATTTGCATGACGAGACCAGAGATGGGGGGGCACTTGTGACAACAAATGCACAAGGTCAGGGCTGAGTGGAGACTTCGACGCAGCTGGCTCGGATATATGGAGTGTGGCCAACACCAGGTTAGTATTCTCATCAGGAACCTGTAAGAATACGCCATCTGGTGTACAGTAGATGGTACAACCTAATTTACACAACAGATCTCTTCCCAGCAAATTCACAGGAGAAGTAGAACTGAGTAGAAAGGAATGTTTATCTTCTAGAGGGCCAAGACAAATTTCGAGGGGTACTGAGACAGGATGCGAAACAGGACAGTTTGAAATGCCCACAGCATTAACAGACAAAGCGGACAAAGGAACAGAGGGAAACTCTGAGGATCTCAGAGCAGATCTACTAGCCCCAGTGTCTACAAGACAAATAACAGATTTACCAGCAATATTACAATCAACAAATGGGCCTTCTTGATTAATAGAAATTAAAGGATTCATGATGCAGTTACGTTCCCTCAGGCTGTCCTAGTAAGGGGTTCCTTGTGGGGAGAATACAGGTGCTTCAGGATTGGGGAACTGAGTAGGATTTTGAGCAAATCGATTTGGACACTCATTTCTCCAGTGTCCCTCCTGACCACAAAAGTGGCATGCAGTGCTCCCAGTCGGGGCAGGATTCTGGGGAGGATATGAGGAACCCCGTCCCATACCTCTCCCACGACCTCGTCCCCGTCCTCTTCTCATTCCCCCACGACCCCTGTTCTGATAAGTTTGTAACTGTAAAGCCATAAGTTTTGTTTCACTAGTTTCTTTCTTCTGGTCTATGCAAGCCGTACAATGATTTGCAACTGTCACCAATTCTGAAAGGGGTTTAGTTTGCCAGCCAATACAAATAGTTCTCAATGGTTGCTGAACTTTTGGCAAGAGTCCCTGAACAAAAGCAGCTCCTACCGCTTCCCTGGCATTATCAGCTGGATCAGTAATTCCCGAATGCTGTTCAAAGACCTTAGTCAGTCTATCAAGATAATCAGCAGGGGATTCCCCCTTATTTTGTTTACAATTTGCAATCTTGGTCCAATCTGTTTTCTTAGGACAAACTTCTGAAATAGAGGTCAAGAGACGATTCCTAGCCTCTGTCAAAGCATCCCCAATACCAGGGTCGGTATCAGGCCAAGCTGCCTGTCTGTTAAGTCGTTGCTGAACTTCGGCGGGCAGTACAGCTCGTAAAAGTTGATTAATATCTGCCCAAGATGGATTATAGCACTGAATCACTGTCTGGAGCTCTTCTCTAAACTTTACTGGCTCCTCCCTGATTTTAGGAAATTCTTTCACCAAGTTTCTAAGATCTCCAGGTGTCCAAGGGGCATGTACCTTAACTAACCCCCCTATCGCTCCAGCTCCAGGCAAGTCCCTTAAAGGAGCCTGGAGTGCCTGTGTCGTGCTTCTAAGAAAGTAGCCGGCATGGTTATCAGCAGAAGCAGGGTTAACCGGACTACTGGTGTCAGTCAGTAGGGAAGAAGATAATTCTTCGAAGAAGGAGAATGAACAACTTGTGCAGTTGATAATTGCGGCGACGAGACAATCACTGCCTGCACAGCCCGAGAAGGGGGGGCCGTGGGGGAAACTGGCAGAGGCTGTGGAATGCTGCTAAAAAAATCCACTACATCTTCTGTAGTCTCCTCCTCACTTTCAGGTTTAACTAATTGAGGATAAAGAGAAGCAGAGGGCTGCACTGAAGCAGGAAGACATTTGGATGTCTGACATTTATGTTTTAAATCCTGTACTTCAGTTTTTAATTTCTCCTGGGAGTCCTTCAGACTCCGCACCCGAGACTCATGGAGTCTCTTTGTTGCTTCCTCCCACCAAGACAGAAACTGTTCGCACTGCGCAGCAGAGGTGTGTGATTTAAGGGATTCTTTGAGGCATGTAAGTTTATCTAACTCAAAGGTACCTTCTAATGGGCATTGTTTAAATGAATTTTCACGCGTGTACAGATTCCAATCATTTAAATACCTGCAGGTTTTAGGACCATAATGTACGTACATGTAATATGCTGGGGTACCCTTAGGGGGTAAAGTGGAAAGTTTAGACTGTTCCCCCCCCCATTTTCCAGTCACACCAACCGAGGGGGTCCCTGTCCGCGCTAGCGGACCAGAATCTAAGAATCCCTCCCTACAGGGCACTCACGTACAGGAGAGACTCACAAGAAAGACTACGACCCTCTTACACCCCCTTTCAGCAAAGAGCGTCGGCTAATCTCTGGGAGATAAAGCCACATACTCTAATTGCTTCCAGGGAGACGATCAGATTGTCAGTAGCCCACACAGAAGGGAAAGGGAGGGAAGATGGGTTCACACACTCCTAGACCCAGGCAGCTTCCTCGCCGGACTATGCCAAGCTGAGTCAGCCCACCGTGGGTCGGATCTCCTAAAGATCCACTAGTTACTGGGCTTGCGTTAGACTACTCCTGATCATTAGCAATCGCTTCACAGGGCAATCTGGGCGTCTTCCAGTAACGAACACTCACACAGGTATACACACACACACACACACCCCAAGGCCTCTTTTCCTCTATTTAACCCTTTTTTAACCTTTTTAAAATTTTTTCTTCTCTTCTCTTTTTTTTTTTTTTTTTTATTTTTTTATCTTTTTTTAACCAAGATGCATCGTTACCTGGTCCGGACCAATACCATGAGGCGGTATGACAACCCCTCTTGAGGCGGTAAAAACCCCTCAGCACCGGTGCATTCTAATGCATTACCTTATGCATTACCTGTTGGCCAACTCAGCAGTTCCCAGTACTGCTATAACTAACCTTATTGGGGCCTCTCCCCAATACCACTCTGCATTTGATCCTGCTGCACAGTCAAAAGTTCAGATGGCGTGAGCCCAACAGAAACAGATGTCCCCCACAGACAGTCCTCCTCCGATACCCCAATAGAGATTTCAAAACGTCTCTTACCTCTATTGTGGCGCCATGGGGTTCGAAGGGGAACGATCCGTAGCAGCCGTCTGTGTGTCCGTGGGCGTTGCCATCCCGGACGAGCCCCCAAATTGTCGAAGAAAAACTAAGTTCTCGCTTTTATGTTTGGGTGCAGCAAAAACAAATACTTTATTATAATACTCTAGTGAACACAAGAGGGAGAGAGTGTCAGGAACTGGGTTGCCCCTTGTCCTGGACAGATCTCTCTCAATTAGTAAACAATCATAACAATCTTTATACCTTTCTAGCAGACCATGGTTAGCATACTTGCAGACAGTAAAAGTAAACATTTGCATTTGTTTATACATAAGCCTATTCATTATCTTATTTGTCTGCAATACCAGAACAGAAAACAAGACTGCAATTCACAAGGTCGTAACGACTTTTCACACAATTCACTCTGCACCAGATACAGGGTAACAGCTTAACCTCTGCTAATTAGCTAACATACATTAAGATCCCTTCAAACCTTTATTAATTAATTCTTGGCCTCCACAGCTACAATAAATGTTCACAATCTTTCATAAGAAGGTATATTACTTTCCTTTGCTGAACACTTTGTTTCAGCAAAAGAGTTAGTAACATAATTTCAACAAACTTTCTAGAGTTAATTTGCTTGTGATACCAACTTCACTCTTGCTAACTGTTTAGAAGCACAAACCTTAACAACCATTGCTTCCCATTAACATAACATAACAAAAGAAAAGCATATAAAATTAAACCAAAATAAATTTTAAATACAGATACATGCAAATACTTTGAGGCTATTTGAGGGTATACTTTTATGATGCTTTGTCATGTTTGGGAGCCAAAGGTGGAAACCTGTTGAAATTGTTTGGTTAGCTTTATGCATAAATTATTATTTTAAAACATTTTGGTTATGACATTCTTATAAACTATATTAAAAGTGCAAACAAGTCTATAAAAGCCCAAACAAGAAATTAACATTTGTTAATATTATCTTTACCTTAATGTTGAGGTTTTCCCTTACATTTTTTCTTTGAATAACAAAATTTAAAAAAAAAAACAAAACTTTAAAAACAAAACTGTGATTGATAAAAGAGAATTCCTTTTGTTTGCGTTTGCAATTATTTGTTGAGGCAGAAATATATGTACATATATATTGTAACTGAAACCTTTTTGAACTTTGCA